>NC_091834.1:104696372-104997676 GCF_037783145.1 Equus przewalskii
TTCCCCAGCAGTCTTCTTCTTTTTCCCAAAGCTCCTTTTGAAAGAGTGCCCTGGGAGCCCATTGCAACCCATATCCGTTTTGGTAAAGAATATTTTGCTAAATTCGAGCCTTCACCACATAGAACCCTGGCTATAAATAGGAACCTTGATATAACCCTTGGCCTTTGGAGACGGGCTATGTTTGGTTTGTTTTCTTAACCAAGGAAAAATGTAGGAAATTTGGAGTGGATTCAGAGAAGTCTAAATGATTAAAGTATTGAGATGTGCTCTACGTAAAAACGATCTATAGAAATGGCTACTTTGTACTTAAATCACAGGAGTGCCCCTTAATAGTTCTCAGCACTGAGCGGTTGCCATGCACGTGACTCTCCAAGCAAGTGTTCTGTCTTCTGGAGGAAGGATTAGAGGGAAGGGCTTGGATTTTGCAGAACTCGGAGCTGGATATTAGGAAGAACTTCGTAACTGGAGAAACTAAGATACAGATATTGTTAGAATCTCTCTCTTCAAGGGAGGATCTGGGTCTGTAATTCTGGGAGAAATGGAATCACTTTTAGGAATCACGTAGGAAGCGGGACTTCCTAAGCTGTTTTTATTGTCAGTAAAAGTATCCCTGGGTATTCTTTAGAAGATAAAAAAAAAATTATAAGGTTTTTTTACTGCAGGATTTTTTGAAGCTTTTTTATATTCTCATGAGGGTTCTACAGTATTTCCCAAATGGGTATTGCAATATACGATTCCCATCTAACTTGTAAGGAAGCTGGAAGTTTTTTCTTTGGCTCATGCTTATCACATTCTTGTTTGCATGTTTCAAAGGCAAGTAAGATACCTTGTTTATGAACTAATGCAGCTTTCTTATTCAAAAGACCTTCATAAAAATATTTTTATATAAATAGACTGTGTAAGTACTGGGCATCTCACATTTATTAGAATAAATGTTTCATTTACAATAAAATTTCAGTATATTGGGTTATTGTTCCATGCAGAAATCCACATATTCCACATTGCATCAGGAAAATCACCATCCTCCCAACCCTGCTTCTCTTCGCTGCCCAAAGACAGTGGACTCACAAGTCAGTAATCCTAGGTTCAAGCGCTTACCAGCATCACTGACTTGAGCAATCAGTTGATTGCCCTGAGCCTGGCTTCTCCTCTTTAACAAGGGGTCAGTGTGTCTCTGACCGTGGAGCTGTGAGGACTGAGTGTGACAGGACATATAAAGTACTTAGTAGAGCACCTGGCAGACAGTAGATGCTCCACCCCTCTTAGTCCCCATTTGTCCCCAATGTTCCTTTTCAAGGCTTGGACACAGGGCTCATTCCTCAGAAAGATTTCAAGCTTATTTTAGTTCTTAGTGATATCTTCATTTATTCTTTTATTAAAAAAGAAATTTAGGCACTATATTGTGTAAGAGAGGTATGCTACCTAGCCACATGGAGCTTACAATATAATCAAATGAGCATGCGAACAGTGCCACTGAGAATCAGACTGCCGAGAGCATGAAACAAAGGCATCTGGCATAGTTAAGCAGATCCAGGAAGGCTTCCATGAGGAGGTGAGACTTCAGCTGGAATCTGAAAAAGTCCTTATGGCAGGAGTATGCATGCAATAGGAAGTATAGAGAAATCCAGTGGGCAAGAGAGAAGAGCAAGCTCAGCCATCAGGTTTAGGGCTAAAAAGAGGGTGGAGGGATCTTGAGCTGTTCCTGGGTTTGGTTTTATGATCGTTGAGTTTCAGGTGACTCTGGGACATTTAACAAGAGATTCCAAGTAAGTGACTGGAAAGATGGGTGTGAATCTCATGAGCAGTGTCTGCAATGGAGAAAGCGTTCGAAGTAACTACCTTAAAGGAGGAAAATAAAACCATGAGTGTGGATGAAGCCATCTGTGGGGACAATCATATGAAAAGTGAAGATGGCATAAGACTGAGTCTTGGGGAAATTCCATGTAGAAAAACCAACAAAGCAACCTATTATGTGTAAAAAGGCAAGAAATTTTCCTAAGGTAAGGGAGTGCTCCTCACTGTGGCCCTCTAAATGTTGGGGTGCCCCGGGTTCAGTTCCTTAACCTCTTCTCAGTCTCACTTTCTCTCCAGGGGGTCTTATTCTTTCCTGTGGCTTCAAATACCATCCAGATGAAGTTGAAGGCCTAGTTTATATTTCTATCCTGGACCTTTCCTCTACACTACGGGGGGACTTCTGATACAGGGAAGTGTTACTGGAATGGTCACCATTATGACCAACTTGTTCTGGATGCCTTTCGGATCGTCTGTCAAGCCTTGTACATCTCAGAGCTCTCTGCCTAGGGCACTGAAAGAGGAAGCACTCACCCCTCAGCTTCTGTCCTCCCTCAGTGAAGCATGGCCCAGTGAGCATCAGCAACCCCACACATCGAGGTTGCTCGTGTTTGAGCACAGAGTGGCTCTGTGGCTGTGTCCGGGATCGGATGGAAGGCCCCAGCTAATTGCACCAGCATGATCTTTGTTGAAACCTGCAGGCAATCAGCCACCTCGGCAGTGGCCCTAGTCAAAGTGGTGTGTAAGGGCTGTGGGTGCAGAATGGGTGGTGAAGAGAATGAGTAAACAAGAACACACAGTTCAGGAGTTTGGATACAAATAATAAGGCAGTATCTTGAGGACAGCAAGAGTTAAAGGGGAGACAATTTTATAGTGTTGATTGTGTATCTTTTCCTCTCATTTATTCAGACCAATCGCAATGTTGAATCATTTCCCAGTTGTTTGACATAAACTAGTTTTATTGGCCCATTTTTACACTGTCAACTACTCAAAGAGAAGGAAGGAGTCATTTCATCTTCTGTCTACCCCCGTCCCTTGGGACCCAGTCTAGGACCATCTGTGTAGATTTGGTGCTGAACAAATATGTCTGTGGCACTTTCTTTTCTCTCAAATCCTTAGTATTGGATCAAGATTCAAAGTGACTTTATACACTCTAAGTCCATCAAATACACAAAAAGATAAAATTATGTAAAGAAGAGGCCTTATTTGTGAAACATCTTAGTAACGTTCCATGTTTATTCTATAAATGTAGGACCATGCCAATTAGCATACCTCTTTTCCTACAACTCTTCTGTTGTTACTAAACCTACAACTTGGCTAACATCCTTGAACATCCACAAATTAGCTAATTTTAACTATGTCAAACCTATGTTTTGTTGACTGTCTCAAAAGTACTCTTTTTAAAAGTGTAAAAAAATTATCAATTAGATTTGAGAGAAAGTAAACCCAAGCACATTTTGCCAGGGCTCAGATACCTACAAGTCCATAAATGTTGTGTCTGGAATGTGGAAAATAATAATATCATGTTTTTATTTTTGTGGTACCAGTTTTATAGTATGCAAAATGTGTTTATTTATACCATCTCATTTCTTCTCAAAAGACCATTCCTGCCCCAAAGAGCCAATGTTTCCTAAATGAGTGTTATTTTGTTTGTTTTATATACAGAAGAACTTCATAATACTTCTCGGTGTATAGCTTCTGAAGGGTTCCCTTGAAACTAAGCTAGACGTTGGGGGAATAGTAATTTTTTATTTTTAATTTGAAAGCTATATTAACTATGCTAATGGGGTAAATTGCCTTAAAACAAACTCATCTAATTAGAGAACCGTGTTTCTTCATACTGAGGTATATTTGACAAGTGTGAAAAGTTTCAAAAACTCTTCGGGAAGAGGAAAAAAGAGTTTAAAATATAATATCTTAGATCATTTCAAAACATTAATATATTTTATGACTTTCAAAGAGGAAAGAGAAATTATATCTGGAAAATATTCTTCTTTAGAAAATGTTTTCTGAAAGAACCACTGAATATTTGTGAAGAATTTCATTGCAGTGTTCAAAGGAGTTAATTGGGGTGATTGTTCTTAAAGCCAGTGGAACATTGTTCTTATTCAAACAAAATCTTGTCCAAAGTCTGGTCTAAAAAAGACTCAAGTCAATCACATAGTCATGGGATTAGCAAAATGGTTTATGTATGTTACCTAATCTTTTTTAGTTATTTGTTGCTGCATAACAAATTACTCTCAAACTTGATGGCTTAGGGCAAATAATGTTTATTATCTCACAGTCTCTGTGAATCAGAAATGTGGGCTCAGGTTAGCTGCTCCTCTGACTCAGGGTGTCTCACAGGCAGCTTATGCAGGTGTCATCTGAGCTGCAGCCTCACCTGAAGACTCAGCTGGGGAAGGGTCCACTTCCAAGCTTGCCCATGTAGTTGTTGGCAGGGTTCAGTTCCTCGTGGCTGTTGGGTTTCTCCCTGGCTATTGGCCAGAGACTGTCCTCAATTCCTTGCACCATGGGGTCCTCCACAGGACAGCTCCAAACAGGGCAGTTTGATTCATCAGAGCAGTAAGCAAGCAGAGCCAAGAGAGTGTCAGCAAGATGGCGGAATAGTGTTTAGAGAATTGGCCTAATGTCGCCATGACATCCCCTATTACCATATTCTGTTTGTTAAGAACAAGTCACTAGGTCCAGCCCACTCGTAAGGGGAGCAGATTCTACAAGGAAGTAAAGGCCAGGAGGAGGGGCTGTTGGAGCCATTTCAGAGGCTGTCTGTAGAGCCCTGTATGAGAAAGTATGGGCCCTCATATTCATCAGGTACTTAACAATCCTATGGTCTGCTAAAAGGACATAACATGTCTGCTCAGAGCTCCTTTCTTCCCTACATGATCCCCCCAAAGTTTCAAGAAGTTAGAGAAGCCAGGAGGTGTGATTATAGCCAGTCTCAAGAGAGCGTGCTGGACCGGGAGCAGGAAAATCAAGTTCTCATCACTCCTCTGCAAGTGACTTGCTGATGCCCTAGCGCGGGCCAAACTACTTTGGTTTTTCTAAAAGAGAAATGGATATAATGTGTTGTTCATTAGTGGCTCAGGGATATTATGAAAACCAATATAGATGATAACTTACCTGTCTGGGTTACTGTGCAAATTAAATGAATAATCTAAGAAGATGCCTAACCCAGATCTTCAGATATAATGGATTCTCTATTTATGTAATTTCATATTATTGTTCTATTTTTATTATTATATTTCCAAGCTCGGTGGAATAAAGGTGCTACATAAATCCATGGAAGTGCAGCATTATTATGATTCTCTTAGGAACCCAAGTGAAAACTTACTCTTTTTTTTTCATACTAACTACTTCTAGTATCTCAAATTTAAGCAATAAAATTAGAATACAGTGAGAAATCATTAAGCCATTAAATATGGATGCATTTCTCTTGTTTACTGGTACATTTCTTAAAGAGCTTTTTTTACATTTTGTGCTGAAAAAGGAAAGCGTACAAAGAAGTATTATGTTCTTTTTGATTTCTAAGCATTATATATTAGTAATTGATGATGATACCACTTACTAGTTGGGCCAGTTAGTCAAATAATTTATGATTCTAATGAGAGACGGTGGTTCCTATGAATAACATTCACATTCACCCCCAGGCGTCATTAGTATCAAGTTCTGTGCCTCTCAGCCATCTCCAGTAACCCTGGCCTGAGGTCCGGTCTGTGGCACAGAAGCTCTGGAAATTGATTTGTGGGGCTTAAGCAGCCGTAGGTGTTTTCTCTTCATACAGAGGCAGAAAGTGGCGTTTCTTTTGAGTCTCCAGCACTTGAAACTTTTAACCAAGTCACAGAACTTCCCTCATCCTTGTGGTTCTCAAAGGTGGATGGTAAATGCTGGTGACACAACAGGAAGATGGATGGTCCCTTAGCTTCCAGCACCTTCTTCCTCAGCAGAGAAAAGGAAGTAGGGCTCAGCTTCTGGGTGCTCGCTCGCTCTCCCTCCCCTTGCAGGTGTATCCTGTTCAAACCTGGGAACAGTGATTTGATGCTGAGCTTCTCATTGCAGGAATTTGAGCCAGTTTTCACATTTGGTAAATTTCTACTCTTTCTGGCTCTTATGGTGAGTTTGATGTAGGTGGTTTTGCCATCTCAGGGTCTGTGAACTATATAATTCACGTAAAGCTTGAAAAACACCCAAGCAAGAGTAGGCCTGATCAAGCATCTTTGGTAAGGTGAACCTCGAGATGAATTCCAGAGTCTTCAGTGCACCTGTCAGGTGCAGTTAGCCATTTATCTGTATCTACAAGAGTTAGTTGGGTTTTCCCCCCGAGGAAGATTAGCCCTGAGCTAACATCTACTACCAATCCTCCTCTTTTTGCTGAGGAAAACTGGCCCTGAGCTAACATCCATGCCCATTCTCCTCTACTTTATGTGTGGGACGCCTGCCACAGCATGGCTTGCCAAGCAATGCGTAGGTCCACACCCGGGATCTGAGCCAGTGAACCCCAGAACACCAAAGCAGAGCAGGTGAACTTAACTGCTGCACACTGGGCGGGCCCTACAAGAGTTAATTTTTAAAAATAACGAGATTTTATAAACATAAAGGATTAGCTATAAATTGTTGAATCCAAACTTATGGACTGAATTACAACTCTTACAAATCAATTCACTTGCTTCTGAGTATATGAGTTCCTGTATTGTAACTCATACGGCTATTATTGTGTGTGGTTCTAACATTTACTACCATCCCTTCTTCCTTAGAAGAACTGATGAAATCTTTGCCTGGTAGTGACTAGGGGAAACGTGCTTCTTAATTCTTGGGCTGTTGAACTCGATCTTTCTGCATTGTCTGAGAGCCTTTTCTGGGTCCACCTCTGGGAACCAGCTCATCCCAGTGCTTCTTGCTGGACGAATGCCTTGCGTGTTCCCATGTGTCAGCGTTGCAGGGAGCTCTCCGTCTCTGTCCATCCACAGCGGCCCACAGGTCAACCTCTGAAGAGCAGAGGCTTGGTCAGGGGTGCCTCTCCAGCCAGCCGCTGCTGCTCCTGCCGCTGCTGGCATGGTAAGAGACTCGCTTTCAGTGAGTTCACCCACCTCCTCTGCAGGGCAGACAGGAGTAGACTCCCAGGCCTGGAAACTGTTCTATTCCTGCCTGAAAGTGCACCCCAGACCCCTGCCACCATTTCTCAGAAGCCCCTTTATTCTGTGATTAAACCCCATGCCTCATTCCATCTTTCCTTTGGCAGCAGAATTTATTAAAGAAACTGCCCCCATTGTTTTCTTAGCACCCTGGTAGTTGGCTGTGTAACTATTTAAGGCCCGGTTATCTGTGACCCTTCCTCTGTTAAAGTACTGAAAATTGACATTAGCGGTTTGAAACCCGCATTTTCACATAGCCCATCGTGAGGCACTTTGCCCATGGTTTCACAGGTTGTGAAAATCCAACAGTTGGTCATAGTTCTCGGGAAACTATGTCAAGGTCACGCCAGTGTGAGGCGGCGTGAGACAGCGCCCATGTGGATTCCCGTGCCTGGAGAACTTACTGTCTGGGGTCACGGACCAGACCAACATCGTGGGAAGAGCGTAAATTATTCCTTTTCTGGAAGTTCGATGGTGTTGGTTGCTTTTTGTTTGTTTTTGAAATATAGGTTCTTGAGTTTTTTGGTTTGTTGTCTTTTGTTGTGTGTTGTTTTAACACAAAACTCGTTCAAAACTCACACGCACAATTTTGTTTTGTTCTTGTTTATTTGTACGTGCCTTTCTATTCAGGTTTTGGAGCTAAATTTAACAGCACAAAATTGGGCATAGGACAAATGTGAGCCAAACAATGGTCTTTTCTCAACAAAATGCAGACATTGTTAAGGTAACTCTGTGTGTGTGTGTGTGTGTGTGTGTGTGTGTGTGTTACTCTGAAAGAGGGAAGAACTAGAGGACTTAGCTTACCTGAAACGCTCCATAGGCGAAAGGTTTAACGATTATGCTTCCAAGTATAGTTTCTGTAGGGGGCTTAAAATATCTATTTGTATCACATAGTGCTGCAAAAAGAGGCTTTTGTCTCATCCCTGGGCGGAGAAGAGCCGGAAGAGGCCCCGCACGCAGGGCTGGGGTGCAGGTGGGGGGCTGTGGTGGGCGAAGCCTGGGTGCTGGATGGTGGCAGGTGGAAACGCCACCCCTCCCGCACCCCAACGGGACGCTTCCCCACACTGCCTCCTGACTGATTTCTCTGCTTCTCCTCTTGCCCTCTCTCCAGGCTGGTCTCCCCAGCGTGGCCAGAGGATCTCTTTACGTGTCAGTAAGATCATGTCAGCCCCTCTTCCCAGGCTCCTGTAGCAGCCTGGTGGAGCACTACCCCACGGGGAGGCGCAGGCCTGCGTGTCCTGGCCCTGTACCGCCCACGGCTCCGCCTGGTGGTCCAGCCATGGTGGGCATCTCCCTGTGGCTCTAATGTGCCATGCCTCTTCTGACCTTGGGGCCTTGAACTCACTGTGCCATCTCTGGAATGTTCCAACTACAGGGAAAGGGCACTTCCCCATGGTGGAAGGAAGGAAGGAAGGAGGAGATAACTGAAAACATAGGAGACTTGCTTTTCTGTAGGTGTAGTGGCGGAAGGATCATCGAGTTTCTTTTGATGCATTCTTCTATTTTTCCCAACAACTTGTGAGACAAGGTCACTTGTTGAGAGTGATGACAGAGGAGTTTGGAGTCTGTGGGAGTGTGGTCTGAGGAGAGGAAAAGTAGGAGCCAGTAGCCTCAGTCACTGGAGAGCCAGCCTCCCATTTAACCACTGGGGGATGAGCAGGCTTGTTGGGGTGTTACTGATAAGGATTCAGCTAGACCAGCCAGCCCAGGGCCTGCTTCTCCCCAGGAGTATTTCCCCGCCCAGTTCCCAGCACACAGGCCAATGTTTGCTGTCCTCTGGTGCTGAAATTTGGCAGGTGAATGAAATTGGGAATTAAAGGTGTTTTCAGAGGAGTGGTTATTTGAGGGACCATGGAAAGTCACCTGGTGATGGAGGGAAGTGAAGCCAGCAAGGCCGTAGGTAGAAAGTGGTGGCGTCTTTAGTTGGGTGAGAAATCTGAAGAAGTGGGGAAACCTGAGCAGATGTGGTAGAAGGAAAGAGTGTGGTTATCAGAAAATACCTTTGAGACGGTGCATAGTGTCTCGGGACGGTGAGGTCAGTGGAGGAATAAAGACAGGCAAGAGGGTCAAGGAGCTGACAGGTGTCAGATGAGATGTGCTGGAGGGTGTGAGGGTGTCACCTGGGGGACACTCAATGGTGCTTGAGAAAGAGGATGGATTTATTGGTGGGCAGGGGAAGGACCCTTGCACTCCATCTTCCAGCCCTTTGGTACATGGCACGGGTAAGGCTTTAAAAAGAAGACCCTCCATTGAAGAGGGGACACTGTGACCTGACAAGAGCCCCATGTCACTGAAGGCGGGAGGTGGAAGGGACAGCATTCCAGGAGGAGACTGAATACACAAGTGGTTGTCAGTCAAAGGGCAGGCGTTTCAGATGACACAGTGGAAGGTTGGAGAAGCAAGGGACAGGTCAGGAATTGCTATCCAAGCGGACACTGAGCATCTGTGAGGAGGGAACATTGAAGAGAGTGGCTGGTGCCGCAGCTTCCCAGGCGGCAGTGATATTGTGATGCTGGTGACTGTGGCAGACCACCCGCTTGTGGAGGGTCTCTGAGTAATCTAAATTAACCAGTGAAGTTGTGTAATTAGTAATAAAAGAAATGAAGAAATGTAAATGAGGAGAAAAGTGGGTTTGCTGAGTGACACAGTGAGATATTAAATAGAGAACACTTAATTGCTTTTATTATGAATGGCCATCATTGCAACGTAGTGAGGGAAAAAAAATGACTCGAATTCTTCCTGAAAGATTTGTTCTCCAGTTGTAATTTAGCAGTCCATTATTGTGGGTGAGCTCGTTAACAGCAATTATATGCAGAGACTCAAAGCTGATTAATATGGCCCGAGCTGCTGGGGCCCTCTGAATAACAATGAGGGCTTACAGACTTTTAGCGGGGTCATTATCTCTACTTGGTGCTTGGAACACTTTGATGTTACTAAAAACTCAAAGGAATTAATCATTGTTATAAGTTAGAACCAATTCCTTTTGTGATTTTGGACTCCAGCTGTTGTCAAAGAAAATGATTTCACAAAATGTTAAATGAAGATGCCATCCAGAGTGCTACCAATAATGTCACACATACCTCGTCTCAGTTCGGGGTCAAATGAGACAATCCACTTCTAGGAACAGGTTAGCACACGTTTTGCTTTTCTTCTAGGCAACTAAAATGATTGTTTTTATCATTAACAGATAGACTTTCTAGAATGTAATTTTCAAGAGTTTATTGTGTTCCCACCAGTTCTTCATGTTTTCCACAATAAGTTGTATAATTCGAAAAGCCCTATGATGCGCTCTGTGCATGAGATAGCAAGTGCCTTGGAATTTTGTATTTATTAAACAATAGGTTTTAATTTTCTAATACTCTTTTTCCTTCTTACTGGGTTGTTTTATTCCCCAATGTTATTGTAGCAAAAAGCCTGAAAATAGGAGAGGAAGTCTTCAGTGTTGCCCTGCCCCGTGATAACGCTCGTGAACGTCAAGGCTTGGCGAGTTTCACTGATGCATCTGCTCTGATGGCACTTCTGGCCAAGCAGTAACCATGGGTTTTGAATCTGTAGAAATTAAGGAGCAGAAGTGATGAGTTGCTTGAATGACTCTTAAATTGGGTGCTGCCCTGGGCCTTTCTGTGACTTGCCTGCACTGGACAGTGGTGCCAACTTACAGACACCAAAGTGTTTGTGTTGCAGGATTTCCCGTGTGTTCACATGTAGGTACTTGTACGTGTGCTTGTGCGTGTGTGTGTGTGTGAAGGAGGGAGTAAATCATTTCCACCAGAGCTGGGAGCAAGGGAGGAAGAGTATGGGGTGTTATTCTTCTGATAGCATTGCCATCTGTGGTATAATTAAGAAATTATAAACTGGAAAAATAGTCCTCCTTTTCAGTGAAGGAGCATGAACCAGGCATCACTCCGTGTTCTAGCTCTCCACCTAGCCTGTGTGTTCAGAGCTTTGAGAGGTTCTGAATTCTTTTCTGGCTGCCATGACAGGTACCAGAGATAATTAAACATCAAAAGAAGGAAAACCTTATATTTTCTTAACGTTGGAATAAAGAAATATGAAGGGACTGAAATTCATGAGTAGATCTGGTAGATACTTAGCTCTGATTACATGATTTCTTGGATGAGAAAATAAGAAAGGATTAGTGAAATCATCCAATAGTTTAATCTACATAATGTCACAATAATCAGTTTTACTTGACTGCCCCTGCCCCGAATTAACCAACAGTTTTGACAAGCTCAGAGACCAGAGGGTCTTCTCAGAAGCCAGGTAAGAGGATGCCATTGGGCAAACGTGTGACTTATGTATCAGTCACATCCTCTGCTGAGGGTCACCAAGGAGCCCAAAGCGGATGATGAGTATTGGTCCAGCATGACATGAGGAGCAAAGGAACACACAGGAAGGGAGGAGACAGGTCTTCAGTGTGGATCCATTCATGCGTGTTGAAATGTGCATTCCCTCGGAACCCCTGAGGGAAAAGAGGACCTTGGAGTGAAAACCTAGAAAGGGTTAGGAACCAAGAAAAGGAGGACTGCTTCTAAACCATGGGTGTGCCTCTGGGTACAACACCGGGAGCAGAGGTAGGCAGAGACACAGTAGGGAGGGTGAGACACAGTAGGGAGGGTGAGACACAGTAGGGAGGGTGAGTTACCAACGTGACCCTACGGGTACAACAATAAAGAAGAACAACAAAACCTCCGTAGCGGACACCTTGAGGGACAAGGGCAGGGTGTCTACAGAAATGAAGCCTGGGAAAAAGTCCTGGATAAAAACTAGGGAATGGGAAGAAGAGCTGAAGAATGCATGGCTCATTCAGTTTTATCATGGCATTTGGGGGACAGTGGAGGAGGAACGGTGCAGTGAGGAGATGGAAGGTTCGTCTTGGGGAGCCATGAGAAGAGGGGATGAGAAGGAGGAGGCAAGATGGGTGGGTCGCATGCTAGCCCTGCCCGGCTCACAGTCCTGCCTGCCTCCTTCTCAGGTGCATGGGCGCCTGAGCCCAGGAATGCTCTGGGCGCACTCAGCCACCTCGGAAACAGGGGACGAGAAGACCAGGCTTCACAAGAGGAGAAGCGAGTGGGGACCAAGGTAGTTAGGGGCTCTCACGGGTTCCCAGACCTTCCCACCAGATCCGACGTGGAGGGTGAGACCTTGTCAGCTCAAACTCATTGAGAACAGAGCTTTCTGAGCCTCTCATGCCCTTTGAAACAGGCATATGTCTGAGCAGCCACGTTTATTATGCAGCAGAGAGTAACGACAGCCCGTCACAGGGAGGTGCAGAAGGACTGCTGGCCGAGACCAGCAGAATAAGTGCCGCTGCAGGGGGGTGTGGTTTCCTTGGTGTACATGGCCATAAAGATCACCTCATTTTAGATTGAATCCCAGAATGTCCCAGGGTGACTTAGGAGGCCACCACCACCTTTCTAACTGCCTTTTCATGCTGTGTCAGAAAGCAGGATTTTGGAGCATGTCTTCCCTGGGAGCCCAGCGCATCACTGCGCATGGGCAGCAGCAGGTCACCAGCCCAGGGCTGCTCCCTGGGATCCTGGGAGGTGGGCCTGGTGCTACGCCGCCTTGCATTCCTCCAGACAGCTGCCTCGGCGTCTTCCTGCTGTGCACAAATGCAAATGTGGAGGCTTGTTCCGCCACCTCCTGAAGGTTGCCTGCCATCACCTGTGCCCGTATTCTTGGTTTAGAGGGCCTTATAAAGTGCTTGCTTTGAGAATCAAAGGTTTACAGTGAGTGAAGATGTAGTGATGCCCAGAAAACCCTAGACACCAGAGAAAATGAGCAGAAAGGGCATTTGCAGAGAGTGCTCAACGTGTGGGTGAGCAATGCTTGTGCCCAGCGTGTAATTACTTGTTCACAGCTGGACACATGTTTTTGTGAATGAAGGACGGACAGGGACAGAAATAAGTTTACGAGATGATTGTGACAGGCTCAATCTAGCTGTTGCACTGGGTTTCTAGAAGGGGACAGAGCGTCATCTGTTGTTGCCCTCCCTGCAGAGCAGAACTGGTAAAGAGGGTGCTGAGAGGGTAGAGCCGAGTGGATGGAGGAAGAGGAGAACCCCCAGCTTGCCTGCCCTCCTCACCCAGCCCTTCCTCCTCCTCTGGATTTCTTCGGCCCCTCTGTTGTGCTTTGGATCTCAAGGCTTTCCAGCTCCTGTATCTTCAACTTCTCCATCTCAGCTGCCACCGTATGTTAAGCATCTAAGTTTACTCAGGTCTTTCTCATCTCAAAACAAAATGAAAATAAAAAACTTCTCTCTCTCAATCCATACCTACCTCCTCCTCTTGTCCCCTTCTTAGTCAAACTTCTGAAATAGAAGCCTCTGGATCACCCTCCCTGCTCGCTCTCCTCTTGCATGCCTCACACCGTGCTGAGCGCTCAGTCGCCCCAGTAACTTGGGGGAAGGTACTACTGTTATCCCATTTTACTGGTTAGGCAACGGAGGTGGCACAGTTTCTCCCGTGCTGTGGTTGGAGGGCTGTGATTGCCTCAGGTCTTCCTCTCTGTGAGGCCCCTGGTCCTAACACTGTCCTCTGCTGCCCCAGAGCCCACTGTCTCTGAACTCGGCCCCACCCCTGCAGCTCTCACCCATTTCACCAATGATCTTGCCACCACTGAAGTCTTTGGTGCCCATCTGTATTAGTCAGCTCGGGCTGCAGAACAAAGGACCACAGACTGAGTAGCTTAACAACAAAAATTTATTTTCTCACAGTTCTGGAGTCTGGGAAGCCCAAGATGAAGGGTCCAGGCAATTTGTTTTCTGGTGAGATCCCTCTTCTCAGCTTTTAGATGCCCATCTTCTCTCTGTGTCCTCACATGGCCTTTCCTCAGTGCTTGTGTACAGAGGAGCGAGTGAGAGAGCCTTCTGGTGTCTCTTCGTATGAGCACAGTAATCCTATCATATTCAGGACCACCCTTAGGACCTCATTTAACCTTAATTACTTCGTTATAGACCCCATCTTCAAATACAGTCGCATTGGGTCAGGGCTTCCACATAGAATTTTTGGGGCACACAACATTCAGTCTATGGCATTCTACCCTTGGTCCCCCAGAATTCATGTGCTTCTCATATGCAAAATACATTCATGCCATCCAAACAGCCCCAAAAGTCTCATCTCACTCCAGTGTCACCTGTAAAGTCAAGCCCGACGTCTCATCTAGGCATCATCTGAATTAGATGTGGGTGAGACTCGAGGTGCCTTTCATCCTGAGGCAAATTCCTTACCAGCTGTGACTCTGTGAAAACAGACAAGATAAGTGCTTCCAAAATACAGTGGTGGGACAGGCATAGGACAGGCATTCCCATTCCAAATAGGAGGAATCAGATAGAAGCAAGGGGTAACGGGCCCCAAGAACACCCAAGACCTAGTAAGACAAGTTCCATTAGATCTTTAGGCTCGAGAATAATCCTCTTTGACTCTGTGCTACCCCTTCTGGGCCCATTGGGGCAGCAATGTCATCCTCGGGCTCTCAGCAAGGGTGGCCCTGCCCCAGAGACCCTAAGCTGGGGAACCTGGTCTGCAATGCTGGAGAGGTAGTCCAACCCTGTGGTGGGAGTGACAGCTCTCACTATCTCTGGATTGCCTTCAGGGTCATTCTTCCTTTTACTTGAAGGCTGAAGAATGTTTGCAGCTAAATAGCTCTATGGTCCCATCGTGCAGGAGCTAAGAAGCCCCTTATACCTTCTTTCATTCCATCCCGGTTTTTTCTGTCACCTCTAGTCCCAGGTGGCAGTGTTTCTGCTGGTATAACGCCATCTCTATTCCTAGCTTCTGCTGAAGGGGCTGATTAAATTCGTGGTTCACACCTGTGCTGATGTTGTCAAATGGTCGTTCGGGCCACCTTTAGCGTTCTCTTCAGAACAAGCTGTCTCCTTTTTCGCAATATGGATAGGCTGAGAATTTGCCAAATCTTTAAATTCTGGTTCCTTTTAAGTTAACAATTCCTTCTGCAATTCATCTCTCTCTTCTCACATTTTGCTATGAAAAGCAGTCAGGACGACTCAGGCTACACCATCAACATTCTGCTTAGAAATCTTCTCAGCTGAATATCCAATTTCATGGCTCACAAGTCCTGTCTTCCACAAAAGACTAGAACACAATTCAACCAAATTTTTTGTCACTTTGTAAAATCACAAGGATAGCCTTTCCTCCAGTTTCCAATAGCATAGTCCTTATTTCCATCTGAGACTTCATCAGAATGGTCTTTGACGTCCGTATTTCTACCCATAGTCCGTTCACTACAGTCCATCTTTTTCTAGCAGCACCGCCAGCCTCCATCCATCACTCAGTTCCAGAACCACTTCCACATTTTAGGTATCTGTTACAGCAGCTCCCCACTTCATGGTACTAAAATCTGTGTTAGTCTGCTCCAGCTGCTATAACAAAATACCACAGACTGGGTGGTTTAAAGAAGAGAAATTAATTTTCTCACAGTTCCGGGGGCTGGAAGTCCAGGGCGAGGTGCCAGCAGATCCCATTTCTGACCAGAGCTCTCTTTCTGCCTTGTAGATGGCCGCCATCTTGCTGTGCGCTCACCTGCCCTTCCTCAGGGCATGTGTCCAGAGAGAGCAGCTCTCTGGTGTCTCTTCTTAAAGGACACTAACCCTGTCAAATCAGGGCCTCACCCTTATGACCTCATCCAACCTAATTACTTCCTATAGGCCCCATCTCCAAATGCAGTCACCCTGGGCATTAGGGCTTCAGTATATGAATTTACTGGGACACAAACGTTCGGTCCACAGCACTACCCTCCTCCAGACTCACCAGACATGCCCTTGACGTTGCTCACCACTCCGTCTCCCTTTGACTTTCCTGGTCACGCATCCCTAGAGGCTTCTAGCCTTGCCTGCCCAGTTAGGAGGCTGTCCAGTGCGCAGATCGCTGGGTTTTCCTGGGAGTCCTGGCCTAGGTCGTCTCTCCTTCTCATGCAACATAGTCGCCCTAGGCAACTTTATCTGTCACTGTAATTATGGCGCAGGCCTCACCGCCCAGCAAAACGTGCTCCGCTGACCGGCAGCAGAAGCACCAGCAGGAACTTGTTAGAAATCCTGAATCTCAGGCCCCTGCCCAAACCTTAACGAATCAGAATCTGCACATCAAGGAGATATGGACTGGACGGACTCATGTGCACACTGAAGTTTGAGGCATGCTATTCCACGCAACAGTGACTCCCCATCACATCTGGTCCAGATCTCTCACCTGCGCTCCAGGTCATATGTTCTGCTGCCTCCCAGGAGCCTCTAGGGACCTCAGACACAGCGTGTGCAAGCTGAGCTCATCAGCTTCACCCCCCAAGTTGGTCCCACTTTCTGTGTTCTGCATGTCGCAGCGTCAGGGAAAGCACCATCATCCTCTGTTTCCAGGACCCTGGGTGCAGGCTTTGTATCTCCCCACCGCCACTACTGGGCATCCTCACCATGCCCCTTGACTATGAATATATCCACTTCTCTCTTCCCTCGATGTCCCTACTGGGTCGGCCCACCTTCATTTGTTTCTCAGAGAACCACATTTGTCTCCCAACCCACCTCTTTGCCTCAGACCTCCCTCCCCAGCGCTCACACCTGCAGTCTGTCTCCAGCTTGCCGTCAGGGAGCCATTCTAAGTACCAGTCAGATTATCCCACTGTGCAGTCTACAGCCCTGCGGTTCCCCTCTGCTCCTCCTCCCAGCCTCTCCTGTAGTGCCTTCAGGGAGAGGCCCTTGTTTGGTTTCACATGTCTCCATCTGTGACGTCCAGTCTGTTCCAGCTCCTTCTGACCAGAGCTCTCTCACCTTGGGCCTCTGCTCTTGCCGTTCTCTCTGCCCCAAACAGTGCCTCCTCCGTCCCCTGCACGTTCTTCCAGACCCTTCACATCTCTCCAGTAGGAAGCCCTCCCTGACTCCCCAGAGTGGGTCAGTGACCCCTGTGCACGCCCACGGGGTCCACAGCACTTAAGTTTTTCAATTTGGGCTGATCAGTGTCCAACCTCTCTGACTTTAACATCCTGGAATGTAGCCTTGCAGCCTGGCTGTCCCATAATAGATCCTCCGTGAATATGCGTTCAGTTCACAAGTGGAAGGACGCCCCCTCCACCTCCATGGGTGCTCGTAACCGCTTAGCCCATTCGTGGGCTGCGAGCACCTCTGTGCGTGGAATGTTTGCCCATGTGGTTCAGGAGGCCTACCGTGGCAGTGAACAACTTCGGCCTCCGTGGTTTTAATTTCTTAAATCAAATGCACTTTTGTTAAGCTGTGCGTATGAGAGGCATGTTCTGCTGAAATACATTCTAAAGCCTTTCATACTAAGGAGGCTTTTAATGTCATAAATATTTAAGAATGCTTTGCAGCTGGTCTTTACGATGATTCGGCTCAGAATGCACGCAGAAATGCTGCCTTTGGTGGACGATGGTTATAATACTCCTCAACCTGTCTTAAATGTCTTCCCTGATTTCAATGTAAGAGCATATTGTATGTAATGATGAAAAATTGAATTTTTCTTTCTCGTTTTTTATGTTTATAGCTTCCTTTGGTGTACAGTTCTATGAATTTTAAGACTCATATAGACTTGTGTAACCATCACCACAAATCGACACCAGTGGTCCCATCACCCCAGAAAATCCCCCGTTGCTTCCCCTTGGGAGTCAGGCCCCCCTCCCACCTCCAGCCCCTGGCAACCGCTGATCTGTTTCCTGTCCCTATAGTTTGGCCTTTTCTAGAATGCCATATAAATGCCAACAAACAGTATGTAACCTTTTGAGAGTAGGTTTAAAGAGGAGAGTATTTTTTACGTCCAAATAAGGAAAAAATATTAAGCTTTTTTGAACATTATTGCCTTCCCTGTGTAGGCACTTGGAGCATTTTTGCTAAGAACTTCTTTGCTGTTTTGGTGAGATCTATGACACCGGGTTAAGCTGTGGGGGATGTGGTTACTGAGTCCTTAACTTTGGGGTTAGAAATTCAGCAGGCCGTTATAGATGGCACCTCCCTACACCAGAGCAGAGTCTCTGCCACCAGGGTGTCTGATGAGAGTGAGAGGAGTGACTCACACAGAGTAAGAAACACAGGCTGAGAAGAGCCGAGTGTCGCCTGGGAGCCATAATCCCAAAGGGTGGTCTGTGGGGTGGGGGTCGTGCAGGAAGCTGGAGGCAGGGTGCTGGGGACTGGAAGCCTGGGTGTGATTTCAGTTGTCAGGGTGGGAGAAAAGAGAAGGCATTCCAGATGCCAGAATGCTCTTGAGCAAAGGCTCAGAGGTGGGATGTGCACAGGGAGCATGGGGAGTAAGGAGATTTATCGATATTTCATCTGCCTGGAGCAGCCAGCATGTGAGGGAGAAGCTGTGGAGTTGAGTTCGTGAGAAGGCAGGTCCAGGCTGGGCCGACATGTTTGGACGGAAGTCCAGGCTGGGCCAACATATTTGGGTTGATCCTTGGTGCTGCCATCTTAGAGAAAGAACTGAGTGGTTACTGAGTGGAAGGACAATGCGAAGTCACAGGGTAAAGTGCCCTGCTGAACTTGCACCTTTCTCAGGATGGCTGTTTCCTTCCTACCAGCCTCAGCTCACATCACCTTCGCTCGCCCCTGCTGGACACTCACTTTCCCAGTTCCACGCGCAGGTACGGGGAGCCACGTGTCACAGTTGTGGCCTAACAGATATAAAGGGGACGTTTGCTGGAGGACCTTGGACAAAGAGTGGGCCCTCCCTCCCCTGCTCTCTCTGCCTTCGGTGAAACTGTGATGTCAGAAATGGGGGACAAGCACAGGACCAAAACCCATGGTGAAGATGTCAGGGCAAGACACAGAGAAAGACAAACACCGTACGATTTCACTCACATGAGGAAGATAAACAAACACATAGTTAAGGAGAACAGATTAGTGGTTACCAGGGGGGAGCGGGGTGCCGGGGGGGAGCGAAAGGGGTAAAGGGGCACATATGTATGGTGACAGATAAAAATTAGACTATTGGTGGTGAACACAATGCAGTCTATACAGAAACTGAAATATAATAATGTACACCTGAAATTACACGACGTTATAAATCAATATGACCTCAATAAAATAATTTTTAAAAAGATACAAAGTCCAGGCCTGGATGGCACCATCGTCTGATGCTCTCAACCGCTGTTCTCTGTTATGCTAGAGAAATGAACCCGTTTGTCTAAGCCGCTGGCCGGAGAGTTTCTGTTACTTGTGGTTAATGAATCCCCGGTGACTGCATGTGCTATTTCTTCCACCTGGATCTCCTTCTCGACCTTGTCCAACTGGTGATCTCTTCCGTTCAGAAATTTAACTTCTTTATGGACACTTTCCCAGATGCCCGGGCATCGCATGGAACTCAATAAATTGCTAACGCACCTGTCTCCTCTGTCGCTCAGCTGAGAGCTCGAGGGCATGAATGATTCCCTGTTTCTCTTTGCACCTGCACATAATAAATGATCAGCAAATATTGGCTGAATAATGGAAATAATGAATGAATGCTATAGGAGCAAGAAAGGGGAAAATGGGAAACAGTTCTGTAAATCCTTGCTAAATCATGACCTTTGTTTCACTACAAAAGGCAGTGCAGGATGGTTGAGGACTCGACTCTGACAACCAGAGTGGAGATTCTTGTAGTTGTTATCAAGACATCACCACTGACCCCTACAGGGTCAGCAAGCACACATCACAGGCTGGAGTCAGCTCTGCTGCATCCAGATGGCCTCTCCCTGTAAATCATAGGCCATCGCTTACTCCATCTTGTCTGACCAATGCATTACGTGGCTGCTTTGCTCCCAAATTGAACCAAATTGAAGGACTTGCCCAGTGACTTGGAACCTCATTTCTTTCTCTCTGTATCCACTGCTATTGCCTTCACCTGGAGTCTTGTAACCTCTTGCTGAGACCAATGCCACAGCCCCCTAACTATTCCTTCCCCATGTGCATCCCCCACAGGCTGTTGGGGTGATGTTGCCTAACTTACATCGCTCTAATGATGACACTCCGTCATTCAAAGTATCTTACCTGTGCCTGGAGACCCAGTGTGAAGTAACACTCCTCCATGGATAGTACACTGGTTTTTATCTCTTGATCCCCAAAATCCCATCCCCTTAGCCAAAACAGCACCAGAGAATCATAGAGAGGAAATGGACCTTTCTAAGGTGGTCCAGCCCATTCCCCGCGTTACAGATGAGGAAAGTAAAGCACAGAGAATTGAAGTTGACTCGCCCAAAGTCCATTACTCATTGTGGTAGAAGCAAGACTGCAACCCACCTCTTCACCCCAGGCTTACTTTTCCATTCTGTCCCTGTACCTCTTCCTCTTCACTGCTTTGTGCGGACGTGTCGCAGTGGGCGACAGACACAACATGAACTTGCCTGCTTGCATGAGTAGGCGGCTGATCTGTTTCAAATGTTCTGTGTGAGGAACTGGCCAGAGGCTTGAAGCAGAATCCAAGGAGGCAGTATTGCAAAGAGCATCGGGCTTTGCAAACGTGTGGCAGCGCTCCGCGGGCAGCTCTCAGCAGCCATCAGGTGGGTGTCATGGGGACAAGGATTTGGTCAGTAATATTTTTCAATCACATCTGCTCCCCCAGATGATGATGGTGAGCAGCTGCAGGCAGATCTCAGGTCAGGGAACCAGAGAGCGAGAGCCCCTGCAGCTTCTGCTTCTAGCACAGGCTCACTGGTTAAGCTCTGCTGGAGAAGACACATGCCCTGGTCAAGCTCAGTAAAGGCTGCTGCTCTTCATCCTACCCTCATGGCTGCTGCCCCTAGGAGTGTCCCACTGAGGAGGGAGGGAGCTTTCACAGGTTTCGATGGCTTATTCTAAAAGATACTGGCAGTGGAGTTCCTGTCAATATTTTAATTCCTGGTCACAGAAAGGAGACTGGTCCTCCTAGATTCTCCACGTTGCCTCTGAGGGCAATGTGATGTCAGTTAAAAGGTCGTCCTTCGGAATGTGACATACACCTTAGGTCTCCAATAGCCTCAAATTAATGTTTTTCCTCTCTATCACAGCTAGAAGTAATCCTCATCCTGGGTTTCTCATTATTGAGACTTTGCTTGCCTTATTAGCTTATGATTTATTCTAGGATGTCATCCAACAGGTTATTCTTAATTGTCTGCCTCAGACTAAGGAAGTTTTAATAACATTCAGCTAAATAAAAGAAATAGCTTGAAATCAAATATCCACGGGCCTCAATGAATTAGTCATGTATCTATTCCTAATGCATGGTTTTATAAATTAAATCAAACACCAATTATAATTTGGAAATAATTGTATGGACTTTATTTTTACATTTACAGCTAGTGATTGCTCCTTATTTATTGTTGTGTAGATTCTGACATGCACACAGTTACCTGGTGTACTGTGCACAAACATTTTCTCCATCAGTGACCAGGAGGCTTATTACACTGTGATTGGTTCATCTATTCTCTCAAAGCCATTTATCAATGGAAAATAGAATCTGGATGCGAAAAACTCTGGCCATATGAATCAACTTCCCAAATCTTTCTTTTAGCTGTCATCTGAATGTGTTTGCTCCTAGATTGGTTGGTTATTTTTGTTTAATTTTTGTTTTATTTTCGTTGACTGATGGGGTTGGGTAAGATGTAGATATCAGCTTTTGTTGTTGTTGGAAATATCATTTAAAAATTTTGATTAGTCGCGGAATTTCTTCTACTTGTAGTATGATCACTAACTCACGCCTAGTAAGCAGATGTCTTCTTACTCTTTCTTTGCTTTTCTCAACACAAATCTGTACTTCTTCATGTACTGACTTTAACATATTCTATGGTTAAGAGAATCACCGAATTTTGAAACTGAAGAGATGCTGGCAGGTGTCTAAGTCACTGTCTAGTACACTTCTCTAGGAGAGAATTTTCCCGTCTCTCATTACTTAGTTCTGTTGACACAGAGTTCTCTCTTTATACACCACCCTCTCCCGCAGTGGAACAGTTCTGATTTTTGCCAGCCTCTTCTTTAGACTGATTTAAGTCTACTTTTTAGAACTTCTCATCTGCTGGATCTTTTTGACACAGCACTTTTGACACACCAGTGGCCAGTGGGACTTTCTGTAATGATGGAAATGCTCTATATCTGCACTATCCAAGATGGTAGCCATCACCTGCATATGGCCATGGAGTGCTTGAAATGTGGCTAGTGTGACTGAGGAACTCAATTTATAATTTTCTTTAATTGTAATTAACTGAAGTTTAATTAGCCACGCATAGCTAGTGGCTACGACATTAGACAGTCCAGTTTCAGGGCAACACTGAATGCAATTTTTTCTCCATTGTTGCTTGATGACCTTCAAGTATTTGAAGATGGTTCTCATATATCCTTAGTCTTTCCTCTGCCCAGCTGAACAAATGTCTTAGAATAAATGTCCAGAATCCTGACAGCTTGGTCACCCTTGATTCACCTTGTTAACAATCTGAATTAATGATTGAAGTAATTAATTCAGTTAACGAACAAATGAGTGAGTGGGTTTACATTCTTCGTGTAAATCTCATCTTGTCTTTTTATATAAACTGAGGTTTTTGGTTTCGTGACTGTGAGTGGGGAGGGGGTGTGCGGAGGAGGAAGACAGGACCCAGGAGGGTCGTGTTTCTTTCACTTCCCCTCCCCATCTCCCCCTCACCCCCGTTGGGAAGAACATAGCCTTTTTAGCTCTCAGGTATCATTGGCTCATAAAAATAAGATGCACAAAGCAATGCAGATGGTCCTGCAGTGACAGCTGGGATTGTCACTTGTTTGGCCAAATGGCCCATGTTGCCCAGTGGCATGCCTCCAACCACTCCTCTTACAAGAACACATAGGGGTAGAGATGTAGCAAAGCCAACATGAAGCAAAACCACCCTGCGATGGACAGGTTCCAAAAAGCATGAGGCTGGGAATAGAATTCTACGTTCCATTCTATTTTTGTTGATCAAAAATTGCATCCTTGTCCTTTTCCAAAGCTGCTTTTTTTGTGCTTTTATATGTCATGCAAGCGTGAACATCAATGTCTTTTTAGAACTTATCACAGCATTCAAATTTATTGTAAACAAAGAGTATATTCCATTATATGTTTTCATCTGAAATAGAAGAGCCAAGCTTGGCAAGTATGCCCTTATTTACAAATGAGACAGACAATATTTTTTACTCAAACCAAAAATCCATTCTATTAATAAGTGTTTGTTGACTACCTGCTGTGTCCCAGGCCATCAAGATGGGCTCCACAGGCGGAAGACAACCATAATCAATGTCACCCATTAGACAACAGTGATGGGAGTGGGGACCCAAGAAATGTGTACCTGGAACGTCCTGGGCCCTGGGATACGGTGGGGAAGGAAACAGGCTGAGACTAGGAAGCAAAATTAAAATTCGGCTAGTTGTGCCTTCCATTGTGCATCTTGGCACTTGTCGGCATTGAGGTTATAGAGCAGACGTGCAAAGACAACAATGTCACAAAGACCACTGGGGAAGGGAGAGGAGTGGCAGTGACCAGAGACTGGAAGTACAGCCGCATTCTCCCCCTCATGCTAATTCGGCATCACATATGCCCATGGTGAGTTTTTAAATTGCAGAAACGTTTTTGGTACAGTAAGGGAGCTATTGCTGGAGATTAGGGTTAAGACTCAGATGTGAATCGTGGGTGTAGCCACAATGATGGGCAGTTGACTTCAGTGAGGACGATTGTGGCGGTGATGATGATGAAGATGAAGAAGGAGAAAACAGCCCTAACAAGGACAATGGCGACAACTCTGCTGACTATGGTGGTACTGATGTCACAGATATTCATGGTGGTGATAACAATAACACCAGGGAGGTCCTACTGTCATTATTTCTGGGGGCCTCCCTTTGGGAAGAGAGTGAGATAATCAGAAGTCTGGAAGGAGCTGGGAACAAAGGGCAGCAGCGGAGGGAGTGTGCAGATCGCCGTGTCTGCCTGCTGCATGCTGGGAGCGAAGCTGCTGAGATTAAGGGGCTTGCTGTTTCAACAGCATTTGCACTGTCTAAATATAAACAGCCTCAGGCCCTGATCCAGCGGAGGAGATCACAGCTGCCAAATCCATCACCAGCTGCAGGCCCTGGCTGGGCTTCTTTAGGGGGAAAAGGCCATTCTGTGATGAACAGATTCCAAAAGGCTTGAGCTTGGGGATGAAATTCTAGGTTCAAGGAGTGATAAGCAGCTTTCCGTGTTCTGAGTCACAGAGTGAGTCCGGTGGCAGTGGGACCAGAAGTCCTGAGTCCCGCGTCTATGCTCTTTGCTGGCGCAGGAAGATCCTGATAAGATTGCAGATGGTGGTGCCTGTCTGCAAAGAAAGATTGGGATTCTGGCAGAGAAGGACTGATGTTGGCTCCCTGTTCTTCTGGAGATGCCTGGCACTGGGGCCCCTTAGTCCACCTGCAGACCGACTCACAGACCTGAGGACAGGATGTGCTCTTATCCTCCAAGGAGCATCAGTCAGCGGCCTCCTCAGGGCAGACGGCCACAGTGGGTGCTCCCTGCCGGACAGCAGTGATGGGAGTGGTGACCCGAGAAATGTGTATGTGTCTGTTCTGTTTAAAAGTCCTGCTTGTTATGACCTGGAGCGAGGGAAAGAAGGGAAGAGGCCACAGAAGGAAAGATTGGTTTAAGACATGTTACCAAAAATAACACAGTGAAAAAACAAAGCCTTGGACCATTTGATTTACATCCGATCCTTGTCAGTACACATCTATTTATTCAACAACTGTTTGGTAAGCCCAAGACGTATACCAGGCACTCTGTCAGGCCCTGGGGATACAGAAGGGAGCAAAGCAGACCGAGTCCCTGCTCCCGTGGGTCTTTCATTCCGCTGGGAGGAGACCGTCAATGAACACGACGTTTATAACATGTCAGGGGAGTAAGTGCTTGGAAGGAACGTGAAATAAGGTAACAGAGGAAGTGAGAGTGGGCCCGAGGGATTGGAGTCAGGGCCTTCAAGGCAGAGGGGCAGCCAGTGCCCGACCCCGATCAGCACTGCCCCCCGGAGGGACTGGGAAGCCAGTGTGAGCGCAGTGCACGTGCTCCGGATGGAGCACACTGGATGGTGTCTGAGTGCTTCATCTTTAAAAACTCAGTGATGTCGGTAACTGTCTTCCCCCAGCCCGTCTGTACCCCACAAACTGTACCTAAACACAGCTTCCCGAAATGAGCAAGAGAGGAGGGGAACACTGTCACCCTCCAGGGTGAGGGGTGCAACTAATTTCCCAAGCAGTGCTCCTTTGCCAGGCTGGCCAAAGGGTGTGGAAGCCAGAGAAGCAGCACATCTCTCACCTCCTTGCGAGCCATGCTCAGGCTTCAGTCTCAAGCAGCATAGCGAGAAGTCCAAGACTGGAAATGAGTGGCCAGGGGACAGAGCAGTGCATGCAATTAGCTTTTCCAGGCCCCTTGTTAATTGTGTAATATTATTGTCGGCAGGGTGTGATGCACTGTGAGGGCACCTGACAGGTGTTGTGGATACTGCAAGTTAATCAGCTTTCCTATGCCATTGGCTGTATTTACATTGGGCGTCAGTGGAGTTTAAAGCACTCTGTTAGGATCAGATATTAATAGCTCTGGTCCAGCTAGATTCTGATTTACTTGGCAGGAGGAGAGCAGAACAGCACAAATCTTGATTGAATAATAATGCATTTTGCATTGTTAATCCTTGATGCGTGAAAGCTCCCTTCCCAGGATCACAGGGCATATTTTCTTTTCTATGAATCTTTGAAAAGCCAAATATATGGGATTTTACTTTAAGAATTAGATTGTGCTCCTTCACTGTGCTGTTCAAATTATGAGTTGATCTCGCTTAAGTGTTGGACCAGTGATTGTCGGCTCTAGCAAACTGTTTGGAATCTTAGAGCACGCACACTAACAAAGAAAGTCACGCATCCTCCCTTGGACTCTCGTTGCCAATGATCTGTGTCTAAATGGCAAGCAAAACAATAGACCCAGTGTCCAGAAGAATGGGCTTTTGCCTCTGGGCCCTGTCTTTATGCCAACTCTGGAGTAGACAGGTGCTCCTGGCTGCACCAAAGGACTCAGTCAGGCAGACCTGAGCGCCCTCAGTGTGTGCAGCTCTGTTCTGGGCACTGGGAGGGCGGAGGAGTCTCAAACAGAGGAAAAGCAAACCCCCTCACCATTTAATCATGGACCCAAGTCCTACACACAAATGATTCAGCTGGTGAGTTAGGCGGCATTGTTCACAGCTGTATCATGTACTGGAATTGTACTGAGAACAATTTAGTAGCTAATAGCATCCTAATTACATAATATGTGTGCTCTGCCATCTTAAAGCAGCCTCCACATAGGCAGAAGAACTGTGAGGGGCTCTCAACAAGGAAGCAAACGTGCCATTTATAAGGCCCCGGGGGGAAATTACAGAAGTGAGGATGTATCCCCAACCCTCCAAGGCAGCAGATTCTGATTCTTTCTTTGACCAAAAGATTACTCTAGAAGTCACATTATTCCCATTGGGTTCCCTAGTCTAGGCGGTCCTTAGGGATGGGGAAATCGTGCATCAGGAAGCACACCTCAGAGGATTATGGATGGAAATTTTCATGTTATAAAAGGGTTCCATCAGAGCTCAGCCATTCTGTAATACACCCAGGTACTAATGCTGTTTCCAGAACTGCACGACCGATCACTGTGCATGCGTGTGTGTGTGTGTGTGTGTGTGTGTGTCAGGTAGGGGGTGTATCCATCCATATCCTTTGCTAGACTTAAGGTCCTTGAAGGTAGGGAGTATATCTGTGTTCTCCTCAGTGTTTTGCCCCACTGTGTAAGCTAAACAAATACTTATTGAATGAATGAATGAATAAAGTTAGTTCATTTCCCTTTTGGGTAGCAATAATTGTCCTTCTCTCCCAAGGTCATCTCTGGCAGCTGCTGTCTGTGACACTGAATTCCTATAGTGTTTGCTGCCTCTGATTTTGTGACATGAAATCATACCCACTCTTGCATTTTTATTTTGGTTCCTTAATATGCATATCTTGTCTCCAACTTTAAGTATCCTAAAGGAATCGAATGTATTGTCCTTGCTACCTTCTCTGCCCTTGCCCATAGAACCTACCACAATAGTGAACATATAGGAAGCTATCAATGGTAGGTTTCAGACTACCGAAATTGGATGCAGTGGCCCTGTGGATTTCAGGTGAGACTCTGCATCTGACCTAGACCGGAACAAAACCCTGCCTGGACATCAGATCTTTCCCGTCTCTGGATAGGCCGTGTGATTAGAGACCCAAATCCCTGTGGACTGCTCAGACAGGGCTCCCAGACCCAGGTCGAGGGCAGGACATGCTTCTAAGGGCACAGCATTCATATTTTTTATGACTTTGTGTTTTTTCAACCCTTGATTGTGTATCTGATTTCTTGTGGTATGGATGTTCAAGTTTTTTTTTTATATTGATGAATTTTAAAATAACCATGTAATTTGGAATGTTCCTAAAACAAATGTGAATTCAAGGTGTTACCTTAATATCACTCTGCTCATGTTCTCGTTGCTTCCTCTGCCTGCTCTACTCGCTCTCCCCAGTTTTCTTTCTCTCCCTGATGCTGTCTTCCCTTTCCTGTCTTTTGTTCACTCCTTCCTGCTTTTGCTTCCTTCCTGGCATTCCCAAACCCAACTGTACTGCAAGGAAGGAGCCATGAGCTCGAAACCACGTGTCCCCCTGCACCACTCCTTTCTAGTTTGACCTTGAGAAAGTTAGTGGAACTCCCCGGGCTTGACTCACCTGTAAACAGAGTGAATTAGCCCATTTATGAAAGACTATTCATTCTATATTGTCAAACTATATATGATTTTCATAAATGTAAATCATAATAGTTGTGGTGCTGGCTAACCATACTGTTTTCCACTGTTATAGGGAGTTAAAAAAAGTCTCTACTAGGTGGCACTTTCCTTAACATTGCAGAGGAGGTGTTAACAATAGCACTCCTGTGCTAAGTAACAGAGCTCTTGTCTTGGCTCAGTTCCTTCAAGAGAGGGGAAGGTAAGGCAGGCCGAGGCAAGACTGGCCTTTATCTGCAAAGGTGGCCACGCTGCACTTGACTTCACTATATTATGCCTAATATGTGCTGACATCCGAGTGGAGTTTGCACTGTGGAGCATTTTTCTCTGGACATAAAAACCCTTATCTCACATTTAGAATGGTGCGGGACTCGCTTTTCCCAGGATCAGGTATTCATTTTGGTCATGAAAAGGAAAAGGGCATTTGACCCAAATTACAAAAACCATTGAAGTAAAACTGTTCCATTTTTTCTTCGTGCTGTCAGTGAAAAATGCCTGAGTGTCTCCTACCTGCTGAGTGCTGCGCTGGGTGCTCCAAAGGTAGAGAAGGAGAGGAGCTGACGCAAGAAGGCAGGGAATTTGCGTTGTGGCTCACGGCCTAGTGCATCCTCAGCACCCAGCTGCCATCACTACTGTTAATTGTAACGATGTACAGTCATGCGTCATGTAGCGATGGCCATCCATTCTGAGACATGTGTCGTTAGGTGATTCCATTGTTGTGGGAGCATCATGGAGTATACTTGCCCAAACCTAGATGGTGTAGCCTACTACACACCTAGGCTACATGGTGCTAATCTTATGGGACCACCATTGTATATGTGGTCCATCATTGACCAAAATGTCTTCATGTGGTGCATGACTGTACAAGCACAATTTTGAGAAAACTTTAAAGAATGTACACAGTGTCTTTATATCCACTGTATATGAAGGTGTTAATGAAATGGAAAACAAGAGAAAGCCTGGCATGATGTAGATTAATATGGGGGAAAATTCTAGAAAGAAAGTGGATATTGAGGCAGGCCTTGAAGGAAGAGTTGAGGAGACGAGAGTGACGGTGCCTATGTGGAGAACATTGAACAAACAGCATCAACATTCACGAATTAGCTGTTTTGTAAAGAGAGTCTGAGAGTCCCAACCAGTGAATCTTCATGGACAAATGAGGCAAATCTGAACAACTTGAAGAAAATCATAGCATCCAGTTTTATTTAGATAAAATCTGGGGCCAGCCCCAGAGCCGAGTGGTTAAGTTCACGTGCTCTACTTCAGTGGCCCACACTTTCACCGGTTCAGATCCTGGGGGTGGACCTAGCACCGCTCATCAGGCCATGCTGAGGTGGCGTCCCACATGGCGGAGCCAGAAGGACCCACAACTAGAATATACAACTATGTACTGGGGGCCTTGGGAAGGAGGAGAAGGAGAAAAAAGAAGATTGGCAGCATATGTTAGCTTAGGCGCCAATCTTAAAACAAATAATAATAAGATAAAATCTGTTTCCTCAGGTTTTTGAAAGCATAAGGAATTATTTTTATTGGTCTACTTGTTTTACTTTAGGACAATTTAAAATGTGAGGTAGCAAAAGGTTGTGAATAAAGTGTTCGTGAAGTTAGTAGCTAATAATGAGCTGATTATCTGATGAGCTGCCCACTATCATGAAATTCTGAAAGTGGTGGAGAAGCAGCCTAGAACTTCTTAGTACTTCAAGGCAGAGGGGAGAATATGTGTAAACACCATGAGACAAGAAAACAGGGCTGTTAAAGGCACTGAAAGCTGGTGTGACATGAGCACAGTGTGTGAGAGATGCAGCAGAAGCGCGGGCGGGCGTCCTCTCTCGTTGCTCACCGCCTACTGAGTTACTGCCTGAGTCGTGCATTGCTTTCCCAGGGCTGCTGTAACAAAGCTCCACTGACTGGGTGGTCTAAACCACGGAAATGTACTGTCTCGGTTCTGGAGGCCGGAAGGCCAAGGTCAGGGTGTCGGCAGGGTTGGTTCCTTCTGAGAGAAAATCTGTTCCAGACCTCTCTCCTAGTTTCGGGTGGCTTGCTGGCCATCTTTGCTGTTCTTTGGCTTGTAGAAGCCTCACCCCAATCTCTGCCTTCAGCTTCACATGGCGTTCTCCCTGTTACCCAAATCTCTATGTGCAAATTTCTCCTTTTCATAAGGACCAGTGATATTGTATTAGGGCCTACCCTATCTAAGTTGATTACTCCTGTAACGTTCTTGTCTCCACATAGAGTCACCTTATGAAATATTAGGGGTTTAGGGCTTCAATGTATCTTTCTTTTAGGGGTGACACAGTTCAACCCATAACCCCTAGTCAAGAAAAAACAGCAAATTTGGTAATTGTCTTCTGTATAGACTTTTATTAAAACAGTGAAATGTTTGTTTACCAAAATCAGGACCAAATTACCAGCCAATATTGTCTATTGTATTATTATGAGATAAAAAATAAATGTACTGACTAAAACAATGTAACAGTGAACCTCCAGATGTGAATTACGCAGAGCAAACTTTTATTTCAGCTGATGTTGTTTCTTCACACTCTTTAGCCACAGCACAGATCCTGAACATGGTGACAGGGGCACCCAAATCATCGCCCAGTTTCCAACTGGCCATCGAGTTAGTGCCTCGTTGGTGTCACTGATGCCAATAGCAAAACACCAGTGTGTGAAATTAACAACATTAGAAATAGATCACAGCAGCTCGCACACCGAAAGGCTGCAGTTATCCCCTGGAAACCGTTGAATACAGTTCCAGTAAGGTCTTGCCAAATCCCTCTTTGTAATTCAGGAAAGGAACCTATCAACAGGTCAGATGCGCTGCTTCCTTTTTTATGTTCTGGAACTCAACTCAGCGGCGCCATGACTGAGAATAGGCTAGCACAATCTGTATGCATATTTAAGTGAGCGAGAATTCCATGGGGTCTTTATTCTTTACAGAGCTCCATGTCCTTGTCCATCTTAATTTTGTAAAGTGCTATGTGGCCCATCATCTTTAGGGACCTCAAAACCACCACCTTGGTGCTCATTATTAGTATTACCCTGGAGTGAAGGAGGTTAGTGGTGCAGATGCTCTGGGAGCAGCCCACCATTTACCTGTAGAGAAGACCCTGCAGCAGTGGTTTGGGCTCTCTGAGAGCAGAGCTGGGTGGGAGCTGCACATGATTCTAGGGGTGATAAGCACCGTGAATGTGCACAGTGTTCATTTTGCCGCTGATGTCTCTAGATAGCAGTGTATGCTTGCAGGTTGGTGCAGCTGAAATCAGTGAAGGAGCACAGTGAGGCCTTGATAGAGAACTCAGTGGTCTGCACGCTCCACGGTGTAAAACCAGGGGCAAAAGGAGGCCCCACGGTGCGTACAGATGGCAGTCCCATAGGTCTGCTAAGGACTCTCATTCCGTTTTGAAGTTACAAAGTGCTCTCATGTTGTTTACTTATTTTCTTCACAAAATACCCACGTGAAGTTGACACCGTTGAAGATATTATCCTCATTTTATGTAAGAAGAAAATGATGGTACTTCCAGACATTGGAATATTATTTATCCCCAAAAGGAAATGAGCTATTAAGCCATGGAAGGCGTGGAGGAAGCTTAAATGTATATTACCAAATGAAAGAAGCCAGTCTGAAAAGGCTACGTACTGTGTGATTCCAATTGTATGACATTCTGAAAAAGGCAAAAGTATGGAGACAGTAAAAGGATCAGAGGTTGCCAGGGGCTAGAGAGGAGGGAGGGATGACTAGGCGAAACACAGAGGATTTTTAGGGCAGTGAAACTGCTCTGTATGACACTGTGATGGTGGATACACATCATTAGAAATTTGTCCAAATTGACAGAATGTACAAAAATTGAGCCCTTATGTGAACTATGGACTTTGGGTGACCATGACATGTCAATGTAGATTCATCAGTTGTAACAAATGTACCACTTGGTGCGAGATGTTGATCATGGGAGACAACGTTGTGCACGTGTGAGGGCAGAGGGTATACGGGAGCTCTGTATCTTCCTCTCGATTTTGCTATGACTCTAAAACTACTCTAAAAAATAAGGTCTATTAAAAAAAAAAGGAAAGAAAATGTGGCGCAAGTGGTTAAAGGAACATTAGTGCAGAGCTGGGGCAAGAATCCTTGCCTTTTTCAGCCAGTTGGAGCATGGACCACTACTGGAGCCCAGTCCTTCCTTCATCAGGAGCAAAATGATTGAATCTGGGCTAAAAAACACTCCCTCGGTGCCTCACATTTTGGCAGTGCTGATCTCTGTTCCAGCATTTCAATCCTGCTTTTCTCTACAGGGTCAAACGTTTTCTTTGCAAAACTGCCTCACGGACAGACTCTAGACCCAACTAAAGCTATCCTCCTGCTCATGACTTACTCCAGTTTGCCAGATCTTTGGGGAAATGTGAACTTTTTTGAATCTTATTCCCTTTCTGTTAATTTTTTATACTGTCCCAAAGACAATTTCATAAAATAATAATAATTAGCACTTTGAAATGCTTAATATGTGCCAGGCATCGTGTTAAAACTTTATGGACATTATCTAATTTAATCTTCACGAGAAACCTGTTGTAGCTCTTACAATTTATCCTCTTTTGGAGATGGGAAAAGCAAGGAGAAATTCAATGAAATGTCCAAGGTCACTCAGCTGGTAATTTGGGAGACCAAATCACAAACCTGGGTGTATCCATTTTCAAAGCTTGCACTTTTTTTTTTAAAGGTAGTAGAATATTTGGTTTGTTGTTGTTGTTTAATCATGAAATATTTCAAATGTGTGGAAAAGTACAAAGTACAAATAGCATTATTGATAAACATCCACATCCAAAACACTCAGATTCAACAAATTCGGTCGTTCTTGGTGGTTGTGCCTGGGCCCTGGGAACAGATGTTTTCTGATGCTGTTCATGCCCTGTTTAAAGTATGTCAATTGGGTTAAATTAGTTGGTATCATGATTCAAGGCTTCTGTTTAATTACTAACGTGCTTTGTTGACTTTTTCAATCAATTACTGAGTGAGGAGTGTTGAAGTCTCCACTGTATTTGCACGTTTGTCTAGTTCTCTTTTCAACTCTGTCAAGTTTTGCTTAATAAATACTGAAGCTCTCTCATTAGGTATATACACGTTCAGGATTTTTGTGTCTTCTTAATGAATTAACCCTTCCATCGTTATGAAGTGTCCCCACTAGTAGCCCCCTAACTGTTAACATTCCTGGTTCTGCAGCTGTTTTGTTTGATGTCGCTATATTAACACTATACCTACTATAGCATCTTTCTTTTGATTAGTATTTGCATGGTGTGACTTCTTCCATCTTTTTTCTTTTAATTTCTCTGTATCTTTATATTTAAAGTCTGTTTCTTGTAGCTGAAGTATAGTTCGCTTGCTTTTTTGCTTTTGTTTGTTTTTAATTTGACAATCTTTGCCTTTTAAACAGAATGTTTAGACAGAGGATCATTGCTTGTTTTTGTAAATAAAACTTTATTTGTAATAAATCCATAAACAATGCCCTGGGCCTTTGTTTGCGTATTTGCGCTACAAAGGTAGTTGAGCAGGGACTGCATGGCCTGCAAAACCTAAGGCATTTGTTTTGTGTCCCTTCACAGAAAGACTGTTAGATTTAATGTCATTATCAACATGATTTGGTTTAAAACTACCATCTTACTATTTTTTTTATGTATCCCATCTGATTTTTGGTTCAATTTTTCCTGTCCTCTTTTGGTTACTTGAGTTTTTTATTGTTCCACTTTTTCTCCACTATTGCATTATTAACTAAAGCTCTTATTTTGCTTTTTCATGATTTCTCTGGGGTTTAAGATGAACATCTCTCATTATTTTATTCATTACCACAGCTTATCTTCAAATGATATTATACCACTTTACATAAAGTGTGAAAACCTTAAAGCAGTATTCTTCCATCTCTGTTAAACCACCCTTTCTGATATTTTGTCATACATTTTATTTCTACGTGTTATAAAACCCACAACACATTGTTTTTAGTTTGGAAGATGAACTATTCTCAAAAATGATTAAAATAAGAAAAAATAGCTTTATATTTACTCCCTTATTTACTAATTCCTAAACTTTTTTATAGAAACAAATTTCCTTTGGCATCATTTTCTTTCTGCCTGAAGAATTTCTTTTAACCTTGTAGCGCTGGTCTGTGGGCAATGAATTCTCTCAGCTTTTGTTTATCTGAAGAAGTCTATTTCACTTTCATTTTTGGAAGCTATTTCTGCTGAATAAAGAATTCCAGGTGGATAGCTTTTTTCTCTCAGTCCTGAAGTGCAGCATTGCATTGTCTTCTGGCTTGCCCAGCTTCTGAGAAGAGCTCTGTCACCATTCTTATCTTGTTCCTCTGTGGGTACATTTCTTTTCTCTTTGGAGGCCTTCAAGATTTTATTGTTATCTTCGGTTTTCAGCAGTTTGCGTATGATGTGCACAGGTGTCATTTTCCTTGTGTTTAACCTGTTTGGAGCTCTGTGAACTTAATGGCTCTGTTGTTAATTCTCTCTGCTCCGCCATGCTCTCTCCCATATTTCTTCTGTCCTGTTCTCTCTCTGTCCTCTTTCTGGGGTACACTAACATGTGTGTGAGAACACACACCTTCTTCCAGAGGTCTGCATGCTCTGTTCTGCTTTTATTTTTTTTTCAACTTTTCTCATAAAAATAATGTTAAGGAATGGAAGTCAAACACAAAAGAATAATCCCATAATGATTCCATTTATGCAAAGTTTAAAAAACACACTCAAACTACCCTATGGATATAAGAGTCAGGAGAGGGTGGGTACCTTAGGGCTGGAATGAGATGACTGAGAGGTGCACAGGGGATTTCACGGCGTCTGGTAAAATTTTCTTTCTCGATTTGTATGGTCGTTGCACCCACTGGGCTCGCTGCAAAAATTCGCTAAACTGTGTACATGATTTGTGCACTTTTTCTGCATGTGTTATCCTTCGACTTAAAAGTTTATTTAAAATTTTAAAATTCCAATATATCCTTCTCCTAAAAATTATACATTTTGTTTATGTCTATAATCTTTTGCAAAGTATTTTTATTTATACTGTGAAGAAAGGATCTTTTTATTTCTCCTACGTGAATAATCCATTTTTATCATAATTCGTTAAATTGTTCCATCACTTCCTGGTAGTTTTTATTGCAATAGTGGTCATTTACCAATGCCATTTATGATGATTTGTTGTTTTCTTTCACCTCTGCTCTATTTATCTGTCCTCGCACAATTCCAGACATTTCACTTACTATAACTTTATGATTGATCTTTGTACCTGATGTGGTCAGTCTCTTCTTTTAATTCTTGTTTTTAAAAGTTGCGTTGGCTGTTATTTTCCCACTACTCTTCCATACGAATCAGAAATCCGTTTGGAACTCCTCCATAGGCATCAGGGATCAGCTTGCAAGGTCCGTTAGGATCCCTATTGGTATTGTTATGGAAATTATATTGAATTGAGGTATTGCTTTGGAGGGAATTGACAACTTACAGTATTGAATTACCCCGTCCTGGAATATGGCACATAGCAACGTGGGGAGGTCCTTCAAGTCTTCCAATACAATTTTATGATATTCACCACAAATGTCAAATATATTTTAGAATAATTATTTCTATATAAATTTTTTTGAGGAAAATTAGCCCTGAGCTAACATCCTCCTCTTTTTGCTGAGGAAGGCTGGCCCTGAGCTAACATCCGTGCCCATCTTCCTCTACTTTATATGTGGGATACCTGCCACAGCATGGCTGGACAAGCGGTGGGTAGGTCCACACCCGGGATCCGAACCAGCAAACCCCAGGCCACCAAAGCAGGACATGCAAACGTAACTGCTGCGCCACTGGGCCGGCCCCTCTATATAATTTTTAAATAGTGTAAATCAGTTATTTCTTTTTAATCGCACTTTACATTGATTGTTACAATGAATAGAAATGCTAATGACTCTTTAATGTGAATCTGGTGTACAGTGATGTTACCAGTTTCGTCTTTGAGTTCCGTTTGCTGGCGTCTCCTGGGTGTTCTCTTTAGACGTCTGCACGCCAAGACTGTGCTCTTTCGCCTCCACCTTACACGTGTTGTTGGTTGGGTGGTTGTTGCCTTACTGCATTGGCTGCTACTTCCAGTTCGATGTCAGTCTAGAACCATAGATCTTGCTTTCTTGTCCTCTTCTTAATGTGAAGTGAACATTTCTATCTTTTTATCAGTACGTGTGATTTCCTGTATGCTTTTGGTAGCTGCTCTTTAGAAGATTGATAAAGATTTCTTCTATCCCTAATTTTCATTTCTTTATTTTTGAATTATAAATAGGTGTTGGATTTTCAAAGGATTTATGATTCTATACATAAGAGCTGGTCACATTTTTTTCTTTTTGTTTAATCCATTAGTAAATAAAATTCCAAGTGTTAAACTAAATAGTATTACATTCCTGAGATACCTTATTTGGATATGAATTTTTAAAAAAATACTCATTGGTGATTGTGTTTTGAGGGGCTTTTTCTGTTTTTATTTTTCATCAGTTATTTAAGCACAGTATTTATTCCATTAGGGCTTGCTGCTGTTATGGTTCATTAATTCTTTTTAAACCACTGTTTCAGTTCCTTCAATGGTTATGGTTCCATTCAGGTATATTTCTTCCTGAGTCAGTTCTAATATGTGTTTAGAAAATCATCAATTACATTTGTTTTCAAAATTATTATAGGTTGTTCATATCTTTTTGTCTGATATTTTTCTCATGGAGTTACTCTTTTTTTTTTTTCTCAAAGATTGGCACCTGGGCTAACAACTGTAGCCAATCTTTTATTTTTTTTTCCCCTGCTTTATGCCCCCAAATCCCCCCCTGTACACAGTTGTATATCTTAGTTGCAGGTCCTTCTAGTTGTGGGGTGTGGGACGCCGCCTCAGCGTGGCCTGACGAGTGGTGCCATGTCTGCGCCCAGGATCCGAACCCTGGGCCGCCGCAGTGGAGCACGTGAACTTAACCACTCAGCCACGGAGCCGGCCCCTGGAGTTACTCCTTGTTTTCACTCCTAATTTGTTCATTCCTTTTCTGTTTTGATCTTGATTGATTTTGACATAATCTGGCATATTTGCGTTATTTTCAAAGACCTGTGCTTTTGGTTTATGTTTTCTCTTTTTATCTTTTTTTCCTCTCTCAATTTCTACTCTTATTGTACTGTTTCCTTCTTTCTAGTATGTTTGCACTTACTCTATTTTTTAAAGTTTTGACAGGGAATCTTAGCACTAATCTCAATCTTATCTTTTATCTAGGAGAGAGTGAGTGCGAATTTGCCTCTTTTATTTTAGCTGCATCCACAAATCTTGATATGGAGCATTTATTACCATTCAATTCTAAATGTTTCATAAGCTACATTATAATTTTTTGCTTGTGTATTATTTAGTTTCCAAATATATGCTTGTTTTTACTCTTAGCTTTCTGTTATTGATTCCAAATGTGTTGCAATTCTGAGCGTGTCCTCTGTCTGAGATAAATTTTAGGTTCCCTTGAGACTTCAGAGGTCTCCAGCTTGGTCAAGTTTCATAACAATGAATGAATTTCTGACCATTGAAGTAGGGCTCAAAAATGGTTCCCTGGCTTGATTACAGTGATTATTGATGAATGTCAACTATTCCTAAAGTCGCATTTTGTTTTTCTACATACCATGCTTTTTCCTTGTTGCCCTCGTCCTCTTTCATTGCATTTTCTAGGATTGATCAAATATTCTTCATTGCTGTTTTCTCTACAATCATCCCTGCACCCATTTCACATGTTATTGCTACGTACTGTTTCAATTCCAACTTGTCTAACCCTCTCCGATGAGTCGTCATAATCACTATCGCTCCATACAGCCTGGTTGGCTTGACCAACATATTTAGTCATCTCTTGCTCACCATTTGCAGCTGCATCTCACTCTTTTCTGAGTTCGATTTCCTTCAGTTGTCTTCTCAGTGAAAGTCTGTGGCAATAAACTACTTCACTTCTCTGTCTGGCCATCATATAGATAATACTTTAGCTAAAATTTTAGGTTGTTTTTTTCTTCCATTTCTGAAGATGAGAATCCATTTTCTTCTAGCCTCTCTGTTGCTGTTAGTGATTCTGCATATAATCTAACCCTTGTTCTTCTGTAGGAAATCTGTCTTTTTTCCTGATAGCTTTCACGCACGTCTTGCATTTTCACTCTGATTTATACATATGGGGATTTATTTTTATTTATACTGCTCCTGACTGATTATACTTCTCCACTTGAGGAACCGTGTTTTAAGTCTAAACAAATTCTTAGCATCTTCTCTTTATTCAAAGAAAATACGTTGTATTCTTTTCTTTCCTTCTAGAATGCCTTCTGTGTGCATTCGACCTTCTTATTCTATCTTATGTGTCCTTTAATGTTTATTTCTATCTCATTGTTTCTCTATGCTGTATTGTACACACATTGCTGTAATCTGTATGCCAGCTCATTAATTTCATTTCAATTATGTTTAATCTGTTGCATAATGGGTCCATTAAGTTTTTTATTTCAGAGGATATCTGTTTTCTAATATCTAGAAATACTGTTTGACTCTTTAAAAACTTTTTGGGTGGATGGTGCAGATTCTTTCATTTATTCTGCTCACCTTCAGGGCGCTTTATTTTTTACAGCTTTTCACTTTTTATTGAGAGCTCTTCTCAAGTGGGAGTGTTTGGCTGTGGGGTCTTCATTGTCAAGGTGACCCTATGAAGTGGTTTGTGTGTGACTTTGCCTGTGCTACAGGAGTTTTCACTTTCCCCGACTGTGTTTATGTTAATTTCTCCCTGACAACCACATGGTGCAAACACAGAATCTCTATGTGCTCGGGTGGCGGCCTATGGTTCCAGGTTCACACAAGGAAACCCTCAGTCCCACCCCACCCCACACAGAGCCCTGGCTTGACAGAAAACTGTATTGCCCCTTTTCAGGGCTGGTGGATAACATTTTCTAGTCCCATTTTCAAGAAAAGTTAATCCATGTGTGAGTACTGGCTTTATTAAGGGGTCCACCGTTTCAGCCCATGACCCCATCAGGGCCCAAAATACCCACCTCGCCCCCATGAGGACATTAAAATCTCAGACCCCAACCCTAAGCCTATATTCAGGCCTGACACCCCATCAGCTGCCAGGCTTACGTTGGAACTCAGTGTTCTCATCACAAACTTTTACCTTCATTTCTGGCATCTGGAGGTTTCCCTTATTTCAAGTTTTATGTATCACGTATCGTCAAAAAGCTTCCTGATGTTGTATCTGTGTGCACTTAGTGGGAGGGTGTTCTCTGTCCACCTAATATACCACCTTGCGGGAACCCGGGGGCATCTTCACTCTTCATACTGTCCCTGTAAGTGAGCCCCCACATGACGTCCCCCTCTGCTGGTGCACTCTTACTCATTTTGCACAGAGCATTTCCTCAAGGAAAGGGTCACATCTAGGATGCAGACCTACTCTGTTCACTACAAGATTTGCTTTATTGCCACTGGGTTTTGGTCTGAACTCAGCGCTCTCGTTTGTTTATAAAAGTGTGTTTGTTTCCTCTGCTGTACGTGGGATAGAATACATTCCCCTGGGCTCTCAGGCACCTTTGGTACCTCTTCTAGCGTTTCTATATCACTCTCTGTGAACACACACGTATGCACATACTTAGATGCATGCACACACATGTGAGCATGCACACAGGCACACACACATATGCATGCACACGTGTATGCCCACACTAGCAAACACTTCAGCACACAGCATGGCAATCTGTTCACAGTCAGCACAGAACACACATCCTTGTCTTACTGGCCCGTGTCCACAGCCTCTTTCCTGGTCTTACTTCCTGCCCTTGTCTTCCCAAGTCATTCCTACTTTACCTCTATGTCGTATCTAGTCTCCATGTAATTATTGTAAGTAATACAATACTCCGTGTAATGGATTCCAAGTTACATATTCCTGTTCTGGAATTGATCTTTACTTTCAGTAAATCCTTTGGTTCCTTTCACCCTGGCCTTTTTCCAGAAATTATTACTGCTTTTTACATTCTCTTTGGAAACAAAAGTGTCTGTCTTGACCTTTGTCTTCCACAATCAGATATCGCCATAGAATACTCAAGTTGATCTATTCATTCGTTTATTTCTTTGCTTAACAGGTATTTATTGAGCAACATTCATGTTGTAGGTGGTGTGTTAGATGCTGGGTACACACTAGTGGATAAAATAGACAATCTCTGCCCCTGGAATAGAAAGAAAGAAAAGTCCTGTCTCTGATTTTACTGGCACATGGTCCAACTGAAGCGATGAAATGTCTGTTAATGAAATGAATATGAAATGAGTGGTGCCAATATTAACTGCTACCCTTTAGAGTCAACAAAAAGCCTTATAGGCTGATGTGATCCAAAGGGCTTCACCCAAAAGACAGACTTGAAATTGAGACTTGAGAAAGGAGGAGAATTTATCCAGTCCACAAATGTAGATGGGAAGGCATTTCAGGTGAGGAGACGGAAATGAGTAAAGACCTTGAGGGGATAAAATACCTGGTGTTATGTGGGGTACAAAGAAAGGATGCCTCTAGGGACGAGGGATGGGGAAGTTGGGCTGAAAATTGAATCCTCTACCTCTTGCACTTGCCAACTTCTGACAGTAGGTTTGTCATTTCTTGCAGCAAATGTCTCCTGTTCAACTGAAAAGCTCCTCTTTGTCTTCTGCAATGGCATATTGCTTCTCTAGCCGCCATTTGATCTTTGATATTGAGATCTTGCATTAGTGTTGCATTAGTGTTATATTGAAACCTAAGTAAAATCTATTCTAATCATTTTTTTATATTATGTGTATCTGTGCAGTGTTGTGCGTGTGTGTGCGCACACGCACTTGCTTCTATTTGCCCTTCTCTGGAAAATTCTATTAGGGTCTCATTTTCCCAGAGTTCACACTGATTTCTCACTCTTAGTCACCCATCTGTCACATCCTTTCTTAGCTTGAACCCAAGCGGCTTCTGTGGCATTGGGCTTCTTCTTATTGGATGGTAATTTCCAACTCCCAACCTCTCACCCTTGTCAGAAATTGATGCTGAGTCATCTTTTCTGCAGTTTCTTCAGATTTTGACTCTGCATGGTATTTTCAACCCAAGCTGGTTGCCTGTTAAATTCATTTACTATGCTAGGAGCCTATCTGGTAACTTGCCTGAGATGAATCTGTATCCATTATTAGATCGTAGATGGTTCCATGCAGTTAACTATGCAGAGCGCCTAATGATAGCTGTGGTGGCCAAAACTATTTGTTACTTCCTGACTTCTGACTCACACACGTCTTGTAAATCTTGTTACAATGAATAGTTCTAACTGCACCATGGCTAGATAAGGCAGAATCTTTTTGATAGAAGACATGTGTTAGCCCGGATAAATGATATTCCTTTTTACACACACACACCTCTTTCCCTCACTAGCTTGGGAGCTAGATAAGGGCAGAAGGAATCTTATTTTATGATGTCCAATGTTGAGAGGAGCACTTTACACAAAATAGGGGCTCAGTAAATATTTGTGGCCGCCCCTCACCAAAAAAAATTATCTCCTGTACCTCTTTGGGTATTCATGAGAGATCATCTGTCTCTTGGTTCTAGAAATTTTTCTTGCTTCCTTATCTCTCACAAACATCTTAGAGAAGCTAATTTTTGCCACCACTCAGTTAGGCGTTCTTCACCAATAAAAGGTGTCCTTGTTGCTAACAATGCCACTTCTGGTAAGACCACCGCTGCTTTATCTTGCATGTGATATTTACTTTTTAAAATTAAACATTTTATTTTGAGATAATTGTAGATTCATGTGTAATTGTAAGGAATAATACAGAAAGATTCCTTATACATTTTGCCCGGTTTCCCCTAATAATGACATCTTGAAAAACTATAGTGTAATATCACAACCAGGACATTGACATTGATCTTATTCAGATGTTCCCAGTTTTGTTGGTATTCGTGTGTGTGTGTATGTGTGTGTGCACATGCATACTTAGTTCTGTGCTGTCTTACCATATGTGTAGATTCTCGTGACATCATCACAATTAAGATACAAAACAGTTCCATCACAAGGACCCTTTTATACCACAACCACCACCCTTCCTCTAACCCTTCCTATCCCTTGGCAACCATTAATCTAGTGTCCATCTCTGTAATTTTGTCATTTCAAGAATGTTGTATAAACGGAATCACAGAGTATGTAACCTTTTAAGATTGGCGTTTCCACTTAGCATCATTCCCTTAGATCCATCCAAGTTGTCTCGTGTATCAACAGTTTGTCCTATCTGTGGCTGTATATTGTTCCATGGTATGGATCTAACAGTGTCATCGTTCATCCATGGATGGACATGTGGGTCATTCCAGTTTTTGGCTATTACAAACAAAACTAGTGTGATCATTCATGTACAGATTTGTGTGAACATAAGTTTTTATTTCTCTGGGATAAAAATCTAATAATTCAGTTGCTGGATCCTATGGTAATGGGGTGATTTGTTTTTGAAGAAATTCCCATTGTTTTCCAGAGAGGAAGCACCATTTTACGTTCCCACCAGCAATGTAAGAGTGACTCAGTTTCTCCACATCCTCACTAACATTCCGTCTTGTCGTCATTTTGTATTTTAGCTGTTCTGATATGTGTGTAGTGATACTTACTTTTTAAATTGTATTTGAATGTTGTTTTGTTTTGCACCGTCCATAAACCAGGGAGTTCAGGACTGCGGTTATTGTAAACCTTATTTGATAGATGAAGCAAGTGGCTCCAATGGTCAGAAGCATATTTAGGGTAACAAGGCAACTTACAGCAAAACTCTGTCTAGAACCTTATATTCCTGACTCATTGTTTTATGTGCTGCCTATCAAATTAAGCCTCTAATTGATCATAACATGTATTATATGTTATTTATCTTCCAAAAATTGTAAAGACTGGGCAGCCCCTCCCCCAAACCTTCTACCTTAATCTAGAACGTCAAACACATGCTGAGGCTGGAGGACCTCCGTTAGCAGAGGGAAAGGAGCAAGGGCCAGTCACGCCCCGCATCCATTCTCCAGGTGCAGTGGACTGAGTAGGAAACCATTTCTGTTCTTTACACATACTTTCTGTTAACTTGGCCTCTTCAAAGCTACTCCTCAGCTGCAGGCACCCTCCTGCCTCCCTCTCCATCCACCGTGCTCATCTGTGGTACTTCTCCATCCAGCTTGCCTATCCCTAGCACCTCTCCATCCCACCTGGCCTATCCTTAGCACCTCTCAACCTTGCCCATCCTGGCATCTTCGCATCCCACCTGGCCTGTCTGCAGCATCTGTCCATTTACGTTGCCCATCCCTGGCACTTCTCCATCCGCCTTGCCCATCCACGGCACTCCTTCATCCATACTGCTCTCCTTCCTTTCTCTTTTCTCCCTTTTCCTATCATCTTTCTTGTCTGCTGGTCTTCCTTCTTGATCCACCATGTCTATGTGGCCCCTGGTCCTCTACTCTCCTCGCTCCTTCCCCCTCTCTTCAAATAAACAGGGCTGCCGTAGGGTATGCTTGTATTGTTCAGCTTCTTTAACTGGTTTTGTTCTATTTATAGTTTTCCTGTTTTTCGAGTTAGTTTAATTATGGGAAGAGTCGGAGTCTAAGTCTTAGTTAAGTGATAATGGGCTTAGCCAATGATGTTTAGAGGTAGGAGGCAGGAGAGTGGTGTTCCATTCTGTTTGTACGTTTTCTTCTCTAGCAAATGTGCTGAAGCTTTTCCAGGCAGAACTCAGGTGGGAGTAAAACACGTTTACACTCAAGACAGAGTCCTGTGCCTTGTTTTCAATGGTTTATTGGGTTTTATAGCTCTGTTTTCTTTTCTCTGACAAAGTTATCCTACCCTTCCTTGAAAAACATGTTATTCTGAACTATTTGGGGGTTCTTTTATTGCATGTACTTAAATTAATGTTAGCAGCAAGACAATCAGTAGAAACTTCAAGTTAAATTCTCCTGGGAGCAGACGTAAAATGTTAATGTTTCATTTAATTGAAGCTTCTGACATGTCAGCATTAACCGCCTAGAGCACTTTTATTAGCTAACAGAGCAAAGGGAAGAGAGAGGGCCTTAACTACTCCAAGTCATTTCTATTAGACGGTTATTGAGGATTTGCCCTTGACCAGAAATTGCAAACTGGGTGAAGCGTGTCCAGTGTTGTCTCCCAGTCTCCATGTCAACGTGCAAACTTTGCATGAGTCAAATTCCTTAGACCCAGTTTCCTCATCCGTGGCATGAGGATAATAATTTGCTTCCCTCATGGGCGGTGGTGGATTTTACCTGGGCAAATCCGCGGGGAGACCCTGGGTGGAGGGTTTTCATGGAGTGGGGTCTGTCCTGGCGCTGGTCAACTGGAGGCCCCACTTCGGCAGGAGATCACTGGTCAGAATTTAAAGCTTGCGTTTCCTCGGGGCATCTCGATTTTCCTGTACAGCCAAGTTTGCAGGGAGGCATTTGGACTGGACCTCAGGAGACCTGGGTTCTTGCCCATCTTTGTCATTAATAGATTTCTGGGACCAGAGACCAGAGCCAAACAGCTTCTTCACTTGTAAAATGAGAAGTTGGGCGGATAATCCGTAAGGGCCCTCTCAACACTATGACTGTAGCAATTATACATATCCTGTGAATGGCCAGTAAATGTGCAATCACTAACAGGAAAAACAAACAGACAACTTTGGAGTCGAAATCTTACCTCATATACCTACTCCCATGAATACTAAAACCCCTTTCCTCTTAGATTTACTACTCATCACAGATTGCGTTCAAATTTCTTTCTAAATGACTGTTATTGATTACATGATGGAATTTTAAATATTATAATCCATTTTCTCCTTCCAGTTGTTTGTTGTTGTGGTAAATATATATAGTATTTATCATTGTAACCACTTGCAAGTGTATAATCCAGTGGCATTAAGCGCATACGCAATGCTGTGTGCCCATCACCACTATCTATGCCCAAAACTTTTTCATCGTCCCCAACAGAAACTCTATGCCCATTAAACAATACCTCCCCTGTTTCTCCCTCCTTCTGCGCCGTGGTGACCTCTGTTCTGCTTTCACTGTCTGTGGATCTGCCCATTTCAGCCACCTCATATAGACAGGATCAAATACTGTTTGTCCTTCTGCGTCTGGCTTCTTCCACTTAACGTAGTGTTTCCCCTTCAGTTTAAAACTGAACTGAGAATCTTCTTCCCAAGGAGATTTTAGAAAGAGGTGCAGGCCGCCTGCTTCCTGGTATGCTTTAGACACAGCCACACCCAGGGGCCCTGGATTTGGCTTTCTCAGTGCCAGTCACCCCACTGGAAAGCCCAGCATCCCTGTGCCATGGCAACCTCACACGTTTCACAGGGTGCCACGTCTTCGCGTCACCAGGAGCAGCTCTGACTGTAGGCCTCGAGTTTGCACCTCCAGAAACTCAGTCCGGCTGGTACCCTATCAACCCGTGGCTCTAAACGTTTAGGAGTGTAAAAGACTTCGTGGGCAGTTGTTGGTGAAGCGAACTCTCAGTTCAAGCCCCTGAGACCCTGAATCGGCAGGTCTGGGGTAAGACTTAGGGATCTGCATTTCTGACAACTGAATCTAATGCTCTGAGTGTCATACAAAATTAATACTGTCTGCTGTGAACACTGACAATTCTCCGTGAAACCGTGAGCTTAGAAAGTTCCAAAGTCTGTCTGTATTTTTGACTTGAAAGAGGCGGGGATCCGAAACAGCCTTAGAAGTAGTCTGAAAATGCCAGCACAGTGGGTTGAGGATTTGGAAGGGAAGGAAACTTGGCGGGGAGGGTGGGGGGGCATTGCTTGGTTATGACTGGGGCATGAGTGAGCCCCCAGGAGGCGCCAGATAACCACTTCCTCTAAACATAAGATGATTCTTTTATCGAGAACTGGGTTCAACTAGTAAACAGAGTAAATACAAATAAGAGAAGAAATAAGTGCAAACAGATGAAACTCAGTCTCTACCTACCTGAAGAGCAGTAATTGTGCACTTTGAGGCAACCGCAGTGACAGAGAAGATTCTAGAATGGATGCTAGATTAAGGATTCCATACATTCAAAGGAAGCAAACACATAAATTCCCTAATTTGGTCTTCTTAAAAATATCATTTCACAAAGTTACAATCTATAGCTTTCAGCAAAGAAAAAACACAGCTTCAAATTGGAGCTCATGGAATGGTCTTCGTATCTCCAGGCAGCTGCCCATGTCACACCATCACTCCCAACACCAAATTCCTGTTATGTGTTTGCTGCACATTGATGCGTCTCCGGTAGGGTGTGTTTCATTTGGTTTTGATGGGGGCTCGCTGACTTAGCCCATGACGTGCAGCCCATGCTTACCGAGCCTGGGGTTTGTTCAGACGATCAGCACTTTGTATCTGGAACAGAGAACAAACCCAGCGGTGAGGACAGAGGGGCAGGAGGCAGGCTCTTTACTGTTCCTGCATGGGTCTCACTCCACCCCATGGCACATGCTGGACACGGAGGCATTTTCTTTGGGACTACAAAATGTGTTGTTGGTCATTGTTGCCTTGTGTGGTTGAGGATCCTGAAATTGTGGTGTCCACTGTTCTCATGCTGCTACCGTCTCCATCTTATGCGTAACAACGAAACTGCAGGGTTGTGCCATCTGATTGTGGGAACGTGTTGAATCGGATGGTCAGGAATGACAGGCTGTCTCAGGTGAGACTTGATGACCATCACTGGATCGGTCACTGGGCTCTAGTTTCTCTCTGACAACCCATGAGAGGTAGCAGTGGGCTTCACCACCTACCACACACCTGCCTGTTGGCGACTGTCAGAGAACATGGGTTGGATGGATGGACAGGTGTGTGTGTCGGCAGATAATTAAGTGAATAAATATAAAAGGTAAAGGCTTCTTGAGTATTTATTAGTGTACAAAGAAGGGAAGGCCCGCTCCAAAGCCCTCCGCTCGGGAAACAGTGAATGGGTCTCAGTCAGGAGACTAAAGAGAAACTCTGGGGTCCGGGCTAACAGAAGACAGTTGGGGGAAGAGACAAAGTTTAAGAATGCTTGGAAACCAAGGAGGATAAAGCCTCTTCAGGTAATTCGCACCCGTCATGCTGTTTTTCATAGTGGAGAGAACTGGCCCCCAGTGACTTAAGGAAAGAAGGGAGAGGGACTGACCTAACTGAGGGACTGACTGTCGAGAGGCAAGCAATGGGAGCTGAGGGCCAGGACGCACGTGGTGGGGGCAGGACTCAGCCTCTCTTCCTGGTTCTAGGGCTCGGTTGGCTGCGCTCTCCAGCTCTTTCTCTCAGGTGGCTGTAGGAGACCTGCTAGAGGTTTCCAGAGCTGGATCATTCTGGAACTATAGCCTATGGGAAAGAGCATATTCACTTTTCTCACAGATCAAAAAGGCCAACACTGTTTCTTTGGCCCTGTTGGACTTTTCCAGGGCCATGTGCCCTTTCCCCTCCCTGAGGGCGCACAGCAGAGGTTCCCTGGGGTGAGAACAGGCTTCACTGAGGGGCTGAATGGAGATATTCAGAGTGAGGTCTCAGGGCCACCAGCCTCCTTGCAGCGAGCTACATTCTGCATCCTTCCTGCATCCTCACAACGGTTCCTTCTCATACGTAGTTCTCCCTTTATGTTGTTGCACCACAGATTCCTCTAGAATTTCAAAATCCTAGTGCCAAGGAGAACCTTAGACATCGTCTGATTTGACTCAGAATATTTTTATAGAACCCTTACCTTTTGCTGGTGTGGAAACTGAAACCCAGAGAGTTGTTGGCGTGTTCAGAGCCGCGCTGTCACCGAGACAGGGCTACAGCCCCGCCTCCAGACTCCCCGATGGGGGCGACTTCCATGTGCCGCTCTTACTGTGTTGAGTGTTGAGAACTCCGTTAGCCTGCTCCCTCATAAATGCTTCATCTGCATCGTCGCATGTTGACTCCAAGCATGTAAGCTGAGTTCTGTCATTATCCCCATTTCATAGATGAGGAAACTGAGGCTCAGAGCCTGTTGTCATTTGCCGAAGGTTGCACAACCGTGAGTGACCCAGCTGAGAGGTTAACCCTGTCACTGCTGCTCCTCCTTACCCCAGGACTTCTCACGCCTGGGGCACTGGCCCTCCATGTGTATGATCCAAAAGCATATCACCCGCCACCTACTGTTTATTTACTACTGTCTTCAGATCAGCTGGAACCTAATACTCTTACCTCTTGTCGCTTTGTCCCAAGCAATAATTTCAGTGAAATTCAGTTTTGAGGGGCTATTTCTATCCTTTGATTGTATATGAAAACAAGTAGAGTTATGATCATGAAAAGAATATTTGCTCAGTACCTCTGCTGCCACCAGCGATGTGTGAACAGGCTTGTGGAAAACCTGCCCCACACTGCCCCACCCTGCCCCACACAGCCCCACACTGCCCCACCCTACCTTACACTGCCCTACACTGCCCCACCCTACCTTACACTGCCCTACCTTGCCCCACCCTGCCCTACACTGCCCCACACTGCCCTGCACTACCTGAGATCTGGACTATGGTTGATGAGGGGACAGGGAAGTTTATGGTGCTGCAACTAGAAACTCTTAGAAGAGCCCCAATGACTTTGGGTGATGAAATTGGCAGAAGAGAGCCCCCAGCGGCCAGGCTCAGTCCTGCATTTTGTGTGTGTCTATGCATACGGATATGAAAGTATACAATAACACTGAGAGTTATACTTAGAAAATGGGTCATGTGTACCCACCGCACCTTAGAATCTCTTGACAATAATCTGGTAAGTCAGATTCTCTGCTCTTGGGACCTGAGCATCAGTACTTTTTAAAAGGCTCCAGGTAGTTCTGAGTGGAGCCAGGTTGGCAAACCGGGTACCTTGGACAGTGGTTCTCACTCGTTGGTGTGCTGGCCTGGGACCTCTTGTTAAAGTGTCTGCCCAGCTTTGTCAAAATGCGGATTCTGGCTCCTGCAGACATCAGCCACATGGCAGAGGGAGCGGTTTTCTTTGTCTCTCCCCCTTCGAACTACAACTAAATGAACATTAATTGATCAATGGAGGATGCTCACATGGACAGGCTAGGAGTAAGTGGAATGATATATTCAAAATTCTGAAAGATGAAAACTTTCAGCCAAGAATACTCTATCCAGTGAAAATATCCTTCAAATATGATGGAGAAATAAAAACCTTCCCAGATAAACAAAAGTTAAGGGAGTTCATCACCACAAGACCTCCTCTACAAGAAATGCTCAGGAAGCCCTCATACCTGAAAAAAAAAAGGAAAGGGGTCACAAAACCCTGAGCAAAGGACATAAGTAGAAAGACAAAATCAGAAAATTGCAGCTCTCCAGCAGAACAAGTTAGCCAATGCTTAAATATAACATTAAAGATAAAGGGAAGGTAAACACTAAGAATAAATATAATCTTGTCATTTTAACCACAAACTAACAACACAAGAAGAAAAAAAAAGATGTGACAATAACACCTTAGAAGGGGAAGAGAAAAGGGATGGAACTGACTTAGTCTAAGGAAATAAGAGGCTATCAGAAAATGGACTATCTCATCTATGAGATGTTTTATACAAACCACATGGTACCCATTAAACAAATGATTAGAATAGAGACACAAGTTACAAATAAGGAGAAAACCTAAGAAAACCAACATAGAAAACTACCTAACTGAATTGGTAGTCCGAAATACATGGGATGAGAAACAAAGGAAATGCAGGAGAATGGGAAGTGAGCAATTAAATGGCAGCATTAGGCCCCCACATTTCAATAATCACTCTAAATGTAAATGGATTGTATTCTCCAATCAAAAGACACAGAGTGGCAGGATGGATTAAAAAACAAGACCCAACAACATGCTGCCTCCAGGAAACACACCTCGGCCCCAAACACAAACACAGACTCAGAGGGAAGGGATGGAAGATGATACTCCAAGCTAATAGTGAATGTAAGAAAGCAGGTGTCACCATACTTATATCAGACAAAGTATACTTCAAGGCAAAACAGGTAAAGAGGGACAAAGAGGGGCAGTTTGTAATGATAAAAGGGACACTCCACCAAGAAGACATAACACTTATAAACGTATATGCACCCAACACAGGAGCACCAAAGTACGTAAAGCAACTATTAAGAAACTAAAAGGAGATATCAACAATAATACAATAATAGTAGGGGACCTCAACACCCAACTGACACCCATGGATAGATCATCCAGACAGAAGATCAACAAGGAAATTCTAGGATTAAATGAAAAATTAGACCAAATGGACTTAATAGATATATATAGAACACCCCATCCAAAAACAGCAGGTTACACGTTCTTCTCAAGTGCCCATGGAACATTCTCAAGGACAGACCATATGTTGGGTAACAAAGCAAGCCTCCACAAATTTAAGAGTATTGAAATAATATTAAGCATCTTTTCAGACCATAATGCTAGGAAACTAGAAATCAATTGCAAGAATAAAGCGGGGAAATGGGCAAAGATGTGGAGATTAAACAACATGCTACTGAACGACCAATGAATCACTGAAGAAATCAAAGGAGAAATCAAATATTTTCTGAAAACAAATGAAAATGAAAACACACCCCACCAACTCATTTGGGATGCAGCAAAACTATCCTAAGAGGGAAATTCATTGTAATACAGGCTCACCTCAATAAACAAGAAAAATCTCAAACTACTCTTAACAGAATTAGAAAAAGAAGAACAAACAAAGCCCAAAGTCAGTAGAAGGAGAGAAATAATAAAAATTAGAACAGAAATAAATGAAATCAAAACAAAAAAGACAGTAAAAAAGATCAGCGAAACAAAGAGCTGGTTCTTCAAGAAAATAAACAAAATTGAGAAACCCTTACCCAGGCTTACTAAGAAAAAAAGAGAGAAGACCCAAATAAATAAAATCAGAAATAAAAGAGGAGAAATCACAATGGATACCACAGAAATACAAAAGATTATAAGAGAATACTATGAAAAACTATATGCCAACAAATTGGACAACCTAGAAGAAATGGATAAATTCTTACACTCTTACAACCTCCCAAAACTGAATCAGGAAAAAATAGAGAATCTGAATAGACCAATCACAAGTAAAGAGATTGAACCAGTAATGAAAAACCACCCTAAAAATAAAAGTCCAGGACCAGACAGCTTCTCTGGAGAATTTTACCAAACATTCAAAGAAGATTTAATAGCTATCCTTCTCAAACTACTCCAGAAAATTGAGGAAGATTGAGCACTTCCCAACACATTCTATGAGGCCAACATCACCCTGATCCCCAAACCAGGCAAGGACAACACAAAGAAGGAGAACTACAGGCCAATATCACTGATGAACATAGATGCAAAAATCCTCAACAAAATATTGGCAAGCTGAATACAGCAATACATTAAAAAGATCATACACCACGATCAAGTGGGATTTATACCAGGGACACAGGGATGGTTCAACATCTGCAAGTCAATCAATGTGATACACTACATGAACGAAATGAGAAACAAAAACCACATGATCATCTCAACTGACACAGAGAAAGCATTTGACAAGATCCAATATACATTTGTGATAAAATGGGTATATATAAGGAAAGTACCTCAACATAATAGAGCCCATATATGACAAACCCACAGCCACCATCATACTCAATGGGGAAAAACTGAAAGCCATCCCTCTGAGAACAGGAACAAGACAAGGGTACCCACTCTCACCACTCTTATTCAACATAGTACTGGAGGTTTTGGCCAGAAAGATTAGGCAGGAAAAAGAAATAAAAGGAATCCAAATAGACAATGAAGAAGTGGAACTCTTGCTGTTTACAGACAACATGATCTTATATATAGAAAACCCTAAAAAAATCCATCAGAAAGCTACTAGAGGTAATTAACAATTACAGCAACGTTGCAGGATACGAAATCAACTTACATAAATCAGTAGCATTTCTATACTCTAACGAACCACAGAAAGAGAACTCAAGAACACAATCCCATTCACAATCTCAACAAAACTAATAAAATATATTGGAATAAATTTAACCAAGAAAGTGAAAGACCTATACAACAATGAAAACTACGACTTTACTGAAAGAAACTGATTTTGACATAAAGAGATGGAAAGAGTTTCCATGCACGTGAGTTGGAAGAATAAACATAGTTAAAATGTCCATACTACCTAAAGCAATATGCAGATTCAACACAATACCAATCAGAATCGCAATGACATTCTTCACAGAAATAGAACAAAGAATCCTAAAATTCACATGGGACAAGAAAAGACCCCAAATTGCTAAACCAATCCTGAGCAAAAAGAACAAAGCTGGAGGCATCATAATCCATGACTGCAAAATATACTACAAAGCTATAGTATTCAAAACAGCATGGTACTGGTACAAAAATAGGCACAGAGATTAATGGAACAGAATTGAAAGCCCAGAAATAAAACCACACATCTATGGACAGCTAATCTTCGACAAAGGAGCTGAGAACATACAATGGAGAAAAGAAAGTCTCTTCAAGAAATGGTGTTGGGAAAACTGGACAGTCACATGTAAAAAAAGGAAAATAGACCATTCTTTTATGCCATTCACAAAAATAAACTCAAAATGGATCAAAGACTTAAAGGTAAGACCTGAATCCATGAGACTTCTGGAAGAAAAGATAGACAGTACACTCTTTGACATCAGTCTTAAAAGGATCTTTTCAGACACCATGTCTTCTCAGACAAGGGAAACAATAGAAAGAATAAACAAATGGCACTTCATCAGACGAAAGAGCTTCTACAAGGCAAAGGAAAACAGGATTGAAACAAAAAAACCCCCACTAATTGGAAATATATATTTGCAAGTCATATATCTGACAAAGGGTTAATCTCCATAATATATAAAGAAGTCACATAACTCAACAACAAAAAATCAAAGAACCCAATCAAAAAATGGGCAGAGGACATGAACAGACAATTCTCCAAAGAAGATATAAGGATGGCCAATAGGCACATGAAAAGATGTTCATCATCGCTGATCATCAGGGAAATGCAAATCAAAACCACACTAAGATGGGGCTGGCCCCGTGGCCGAGTGGTTAAGTTCGCGCGCTCCGCTGCAGGCGGCCCAGTGTTTCGTTGGTTCGAATCCTGGGCGCGGACATGGCACTGCTCATCAGACCACGCTGAGGCAGCGTCCCACATGCCACAACTAGAAGAACCCACAACGAAGAATATACAACTATGTACTGGGGGGCTTTGGGGAGAAAATGGAAAAAATAAAAAAAAATCTTTAAAAAAAAAAAAAACCACACTAAGATATCACCTTATGCCTGTTAGAATGGCAAAAATAACCAAAATAGAAACTAACAAGTGTTAGAGAGGTTGTGGAGAAAAAGGAACCCTCATACACCGCTGGTGGGAATGCAAACTGGTGCAGCCACTATGGAAAACAGTATGGAGATTTCTCAAAAAATTAAGAATAGTGGGGCTGGCTCTGTGGCTGAGTGGTTAAGTTTGCATGCTCCACTACAGGCAGCCCAGGGTTCGGATCCTGGGTGCGGACATGGCACCACTCGTCAGGCCACGTTGAGGCGGCGTCCCACATCCCACAACTAGAAGGACCTGCAACTAAGATATACAACTATGTACCGGGGGCGGGGGGTGGGGGGGGCTTGGGGAGATAAAGCAGAAAAAAACGAAAAAAGAGATTGGCAACAGTTGTTAGCCAGGTGCCAATCTTTAAAAAAAAAAATAAGAATAGAAATACCACGTGTGCCAGCCATCGCACGACTGGGTATCTATCCAAAGAGGTTGAAGTCAGCAATTCAAAGAGACCCATGCACCCCTATGTTCACTGCAGCGTTATTCACAATAGCCAAGATGTGGAAGCAACCTAAGTGCCCATCGACTGATGACTGGATAAAGAAGATATGGTATATAGACACAATGGAATACTACTCAGCCATAAAAAAGGATAGAATCATCTCATTCACAACAACGCCGATGGACCTTGAGGGTATTATGTTAAGGGAAATAAGCCAGATAGAGGAAGACAAACTCTGTATGACTCCATTCATATGTGGAAGATAAACAGACACATGGACAAAGAGAACAGGTTAGTGGTTACCAGAGGAAACGGGGGTGGAGGGTGGGCACAAAGGGTGAAGTGGTGCACCTACAATATGACTGACAAATAAGAATGTACAACTGAAATTTCACATGGTTGTAAACTATCATAACCTCAATAAAATTAATTAATTTTTTAAATGCAGATTCTAAGCCTCAAAAATTCTGCTGCAGTAAATCTGGGGTGGGCTCATAAATCTGCCTGCTTTTTTTTTTTGGTGAGGAAGATTGGCCCTGAGCTAACATCTGTGCCAAACTTCTTCTATTTTGTATGTGGCATGTTGCCACAGCGTGGCCTGATGAGCCATGGGTAGCTCTGTGCCTGGGATCTGAACCCGCAAACCCCGGGCCGCCAAAGTGGAGCACATGAACTTAACCATTATGCCACCGGGCTGGCCCCAGGAGTCTGTATTTTTAACAAGCACACTGGATGATTCTGATGCAAGTAAGTGGTCTGTGGACCACACCTTGAAAAGCTCTGCTCCAGATCCCAGCTCTTAGAACAGCCTTGAGTTGCTGTCTGCTGAGTCCTGAAGAGCTGTGCTAGCTAATTAGCATCAGTATTTTTAGCTCCGGGAAAAGCTATACTGAATTCAGCAACGCAGTCCAAATATGGAAGGATTCTTCCTTAAACGCTCATTAGAGGACCTTAAGCATATGGCAGATGTAGTCAGTCTTGACTGATCACTTTTTGATGTCAGTCTCATCATAATCATGCAGCGTCTGAACCCCACGCATTAAAATGCCACCTCCCTTTCTTCTAACCCTGGTTTAAAATTCGTATCAAAGGCAAAACTCACTGTGATTCCTCAGATGTTTTTGAAATTGTCAAAACCAGAAGATCTATTTAGAGCCCTTTTGTGTAGAACACAAAATTTCACCACGCACAGAATTTCCAATTAGGATGGGAGGCTTGGAAACCGTCTTAATGATGCAAGTAAGCTGCGCTTGCTCCCTCTGCATTGCAAGAATAATTTCAAGGATGCGTTTACTCTGAATGAGTTTTTTTCTCCTTTTGACACTGCCTGTAGAATCTTCTCTATGGTGTTAAAAGCAGTCATTGTTGTACCATCAGCAATTAGAGAGAGCACTCTCCTCCGTTTCTTTATACTTAGTTCCACACCTTCATTTGCATAGTTGTGTCTTCACACGAATGATTGAGCCAAATACCAGATAGTACTTCCCCATATCGTTTCGGTGAATTCCTCTATCCACAAGGACAGACAACTCGCAGTAAATCAAATAAATGCCATTTTAAGATCACCCGGCTTTTTCTTTAGAATGCCCTATGCTTTGAAATATTCTAAGACTCTATGAAATGTAGGAGCATTCATAGAAGAAAATAAAATCTATTTTTAGGACTGAGAATTGAAACCTCACTCCACCCTATCACTCCTCCGTTTTCAAGAGTTCTTTTTTTCCCAAGGATAGTCAACTCTGGACCTGAATTTTTAAAAAATGGTTTTCGTGTATCTAATTGTTTTCTTTCCTATCTGGGAAGTTGTGTATTTGATCTTTTAAGCTTCTCTAGCAACTATGACATGATTTGGGAGCCTGCTGAGAATGTGTCTGTGGTATGTCTATGATGTGGGTTAAAACCCTCGGAGGTTTTTATAAGTTGATCTAACACCATGTGTAACCAGTTTTCCAACATTTGTTTCAATACGCGCTTTCTAAACCTTAGCTCTTCTGACTGATGAAAAATGGTCTTTCCAGGCCCCGTCGTCAAGTTTTCTCTTCCCAGCTGGTGCTCACTGTTCCTCTATCAGCACCTTCCGTCTCAGCTCCAGAGCCCCCGCCACTTGCCTCACATTAGACCCATAACACCTGCCAGCAAACAGTGCCATCTGACACTGACATGGGACTCCGCATCGAGGCTGGGAAAGAGGGAGGTGCCATGGAGTGTAAGGACCTAAGCATGCGAAGACGGCTTTGTGGTTCCTTCTTAACGATGTGCTCAACACATCATCCTGCCCTCCCTCATTCTGTCTGTTTTTGGACTCATTTACCAGTTCCTTGTGGAATTGCTTCTTTTACTAAGTGCCTTCTCCTAGTTAAACTGAGAAAATCATTTATTATTCTGCCAGCCAGTGGGATCACTCACAAAGCAACCGTAATGAGGGAGACCATGTATCCTGGTTTGTCTGGAATGGATTGTTCCAGACAGTTTTCGCCTGTTTTCCCAACATAATTATTGATCGCTCCACTTTCTCTGTGCCTATTTGGGTCATAAATGATATGGTAACAATGACGTTATGTTTGGTAATTCCGGATCAAGGAGTTATCAGAGAGCCTGGTTGTGAGGGTAATCACACACGCCGACTTAGTTATCCTGGAAATGTAGGGAGACCTCTGGTTGTATCTGATCACCTGGTTTATCTGCAGCTTCTACTTCAGCCCGGAATTGTTGCAGGATATTCCAGACCTCCAGGTGTGGTGTGCATGGTGCCTAGTTGGATGAGACCCACGAGATTTCCTGGAATCACTCCCAGTGCTGATGACACAAGTCCTAGCCTGTTGCTTGCATGGCTTGATTCTTCCAGAAGGAGGCAGCCAAGAGGATGGAAAACAAGCTGGAATCAGAGGAAGAAAGAGACTCTCCTAAACAGTCCCCTCTCCTCCTGCCATGCGTGGGCTCGTCACCAGGAGCTGTCTGTTTCAGAGGCTTTGAGGTCTACTTTGCTACTGAAAAGTTATAGGAAAGGCCTCTGAGATATAAGCAGAGGAGAGAGGCTGAGGATGGGGGATATTCCAGAAATGGAATCCTGGGGGAAACAGAAGCCATCTCAGACAGGGAGACAGGGAGGAAGCACAAATACGACCGCCCTTGACACCTAGAAAGATGGGCGTGGCAAACATAGAAACCCGAATGAGAATGAAACTTTTAACAGTGTCATGAAAATGAGCAAACAAGCTCTAAGGAGGTGTGTCTGCGGGGGTTATGAAGTGTTCTTATCCAGGTGTGGCCTGTGCAGGCTGAAGTTTCAGCTAGGGCCACGATGTCAGAGGTCTCTCGTAGCCGATTTTTACCTGTTGCTTTCTAGAATCTTCTCAGGTCACTCTTATCTATCTAATTAATTGTCTTTCTTACCCATGAAGAGATATGTTACAAGGAACTCTGTGCATGAAGAGCCATAAATGTTCAGCTAAAACAACCTTGGATACACAATACTGGGTCTCTGACACAGATGGTCAGTTTTCAGTTCTCTCAGTCAGTGTGACTGAGAGAACATACTTCTGTGGGCCAGTCGGATCTGTCTCCTTGTATTCTGTTACGGGTGGCACTGACTCTTCAGCGTGGGCCTCTCTGCTCTCGTCCTTTCCTTTCTGAGATGTGGCTTTCGTGTTCAGGAGCCTATATAACCCTGCGCAGAAAATCCCCAGCCCCCGTCTTTTCATTTGGCGCAGGGGAGCTGTTGGAAGACCCGGGGGATCAGCCTCTGCATGGAGAGGCCGGCTGCTTCTGAAAATACGCCCCGGGAATATTCCTCTTCACGTTGCTGGGCCCCGAAACCTTGTCCATGACTGTGCTGGAAACAGACTACTCCCTGGGTGATCACTGGTGTGCTTTTCATTTCTGGCCTCCACTGTGCCACTGGGAGGGGCTGGAGAGCTGCTCTGCCAGTAACTTCTTGCCTCTGTCAGGTAACCTGAAAGACCCTTAATGTGATAGTTTATTTTATTTTTCCAGCTTTATTGAGATATAATTAACATAGAACATTGTGTAAATTTAAGGTGTATGACCTGTAGATTTGATACTTTCATATGTTGCAAAATGATTACCACTGGCTGGTTAGCTAACACCTGTATCATGTCACGTAATTGCGATCTCTTTTTTATGGTAAGAACATTTAACATCTACTCTCTAGCAACTTTCAAGTATAAAATACAATATTATTAACTAGAATCGCTGTGCTGTATAGTAGCTCCCCAGAACTTATTCATCATATAACTAGAAGTTTGTACTCTTTGACCGTAATGTGATATTTTAAATAATAGAAAGGTATGTATCACTTTGGATCTGCCCAGGAAAAAAAAAGCAGCTGGGAGCATTTTTACACACAAACACACACCCACCATTCAGGAAAACAACAAACAACAGCAACATAAAACTATTAAGGAAATTTTTTGAGCTCTGAAAATATCAATAGGGATTTTTTCCCTACCAATTTATCAAGTTAAAACTGTGTATAGCATTTTATTGAGGTAAATGCACGGGGCATGGGACTTAGCCCAAGGCATTTACATTTTAAAAATTGGTCTAGAAATAAACCGAGAAAAAGTTTATTCAAAGAAGACCTGGAGAAGAAAGAACCTAGGAGCACAGACGGAGGGAAGAGGTCTCAGACCCCAGGGCCAGCTCCCGCCATTGTCCAGGTGGCGGGCACGCGGGAGAACACTGGCTGCCCTGCGCATGGATGATAAAAATGAGTGGGGCCCTAGTTAGGAGCACAGACGCCTTGGCCCCGGCCCTGATGTAGGGAATCAGTGCGCCCCAAGAAGAAACCTGTTAATCTGCATAGGTGCAAGGTCCCATGGGCTTCTTGTCCTCCGTGATGTGAGAGAAACACTGGCCCCCTTCCTCCCACCCAGGAAAATGCTCAGGGCTGAATGTGTAGCTAACATTTTCCATTTTAAGGATGAATCCCACTTTAACGTATGAGAAGCTGTGGACACCACAGTGAACTGTGAAAGCACCATCTTGAGGATATCAGTGGGGCTTGTGTCGTGTGGATTAGTGGCCAGTGGATAAATATAAACCAATGGCAAGGGCAGGTCAATAGTGTAAAGGTTAAGAGAAAACGGTGAGTCAGAAACTGAACACATAATCTTGAGATTGTCCATGAACACGCACCATCAGGCAGGAGAGGCGGGAAGAAGGCCAAGCAGCCGTGCTCAGAGACCCAGGGAGCGGTCTGTCCTGCAAGTGGACAGCCGTCTCAGACGGGGGATTGTAGAGGCAGGCAAGGCGATGGCTACATCTCCAGATGAATAATGGTGAACAAGGGCATCATCTAGAATCAGAAGCAGGAGGAAGGAGGGCCTTAGGGATACACGGGGACTGAGGAGCCGTGGAACTCACCGAAAACCACCTTCCATCTGGGAGCTCTTCCCGAGTGACTCTCCTAGGTCTGAGGTCACAGGACGGGGAGGAGGATGGGACGATGGTACTTGACGTCAGGTGGATAATTAGAAAACAACAGGGGATGTTCATCGTGAGGCTGACTTACAGAGGGAACCCAGCTTTTATTTCTATAGTTTTTGGGGAGATGGATGCTGACTTCATATTCCTACCAGTGGTTTTCAGAATGAAAGCTGTGTCTTAATTCCAGACTTAGTGCCATTGAAATGGATGGCAGTAGGCCCTTCTCTGGTGAAGACAGCATAGAAAATCTTTGGTGATTGACAGACCCTCTCACTCAAATGAAGAGTTGGGCAGGAGGGGAGATTATGTTGCAATCTTCTGTTATGGCTTGATGAGACCCTGGATGAAGTGTTTAATAGCCCCCACCCCCCATTACGGCACGTCCATCCCACAAGCTCATTCTGGAGAGAACTAGGAACATGTCACAACTCACACCTACTCTAAATAGAGTACAAAGTAGAGTTCATCAAGTATAAAAAATGAAACATTTTGATGAAAGACAAATGACTAAGGAATACTTGAATTTATCATGTTTGGGACCTGATGCTCTGAAAATCACTGAATATGAGTCACCTATTTGTGGGTGGGTGCTCTTAGCATAACTTCCTTGTAATTCATGATGTGGCTAGACGCTGTTATTTCTACATCAACTGAGTTCTGACCACTGTTCACAAAAGTTTAAATCGTCCTCAGTGTATTTGCATGACTTGAAGGAACTATATTCTATGAGTGAAGAATACTGTACAAACCATTAACAATACTCAGCGGTGCTACAACGTTAGAACCCACCAGAGTCGCCTTGCGGAGTGGGTGAAACACAGATTGTGGGGCTCCACTTCCAGGTTCTCTTATTTGCTAGGATGGTTTGTATTTCTAACCAGGGCCCAGGATCAGATTTGGTGTATTAGGTTCCTGGGGCTGCTGTAACAAAGTAGCAAAAACTGGACGTCTTAGAACAAGAGAAATTTATCGTCTCACAGTTCCAGGAGCCAGGAGTCTGAAGTCAAGGTGTCTCCGGGGCAGGAACCCTCTGAGAGCTGTAGGGGAGGATCCTTCCTTGCCTCCTCCAGCTTCTGGTGGTGGCCCGCAATCTTTGGCATCCCTTGGTTTGTGGATAAGTCACCCAGTCCTCTGTCTTCACATGGCGCTCTCCGTGTCTCCTCACATCGTCCTCCCTCCATGCGTGTCTGTATCTTTGTCCTAATTTCCTCTTTTGATAAGTAGACCAGTCTTACTGGATTACTGCCCACCCTAATGGCCTCATTTTAACTAAATCACCTCTGTAAAAGACCCAATTTCCAAATAAGGTCACATTCTGAGGTACAGGAGTTGGGCAGGGTAGGACTTGAACATATGACTTTCAGGGAGGGGCACATAATTCAAACCATGACGCTGGGAAACCCCTGCCAGACAGCAGTAGCTCAGACTCCTTTGATCATGACACATAGTAAGACAGTAAGGAGTACACTTTACATCATGACCTGGTGTCCAAATACACATACGGACCTAAAAGAAAATGCCACAAAATCATGCCCTTACTGTGTGCTATATACTCTAATATTTTCCTTTTTCCTGTTCTAGTTCCTTTTTTTAAAAAAATGACCCATTGCATTGATTCCATGCCCCGAGATTGACAGTTTCCCCACTATCTTGCATACAGTAGATGCCCACTAAATATGTACCAAATGTGTCAGTTAATATTGTTGATGAGCCCATATTACCAAGGAATGTTGCAAATACAGATGTCATAATTTTAGAGAAAAATTGTTGTTTCTGAGTATTTTTAACAAGAACAGCTTTGCAAAACCGATGCCCTCTGTGATGCTATCCATCCGTTTATAAACCAGTACTGCCCTCACCATGAGACCAGAGGAATGGCTGACTCGTGCACTCTAGGAGCCCCCATCTTCTGGCGTGCTTAGAGGTTCTCCTCAAGACGTGTGATCCGGTTTCCCCAGCCTGCTGCAGACTCTGCCACTGCTTTTTGCAGTGCAGCCACTTAGCCCATCTAGGCGCCAAAGCTGCCTCAGCACATGCCCAGACCCTGTGGCCATTGGCCCTCAGTTCACAGCTCAGCTGCCATATGAGATCGCAGAACTGAGTTCCTCGCAGCTTCCCTCCAGGCTGGAGAAGCCCTGGTGGGGACCTTGTCTGAACCCCAAAAGCTTGTCCTGAAAGTGGGCTTTGTTGACCTTCTCGTGCCACATATTTATTGTGAAACTAATGTTGTCCTGCCCCTCCACCCTACATCTTATCAGTAGGGGAAAGAAGGAAGTGAGGGTGGCAGAGACCCAGGCAAGGGGTGTGTTGAGAAGCTGAGCTTGTCAGTGTGTAAATATGTATCAATTCTCAGTCTGCTCACTCTTGCTCAATACGTGGTGGTAAGGCGTGTACACATAATTATAGTAACAAGTATGATAAGTAAATAAGAACAGTACATACATGGCTGTAGAAGCAGAGAGAAGGGAGAAGGAATTTCTGGTATTGAAAAACACTTTGCAGAGGAGGAGCATTTAGCTAGATCTTAAAGGATGGGTTGGATTAGACAGGCACAGGAGAAGGTAAGGCACTCCAGGTAATGAAGAGAACTTGACCTAAAGGAAGCAGAGGGCAGAGGAAGAGAACTGGCTGATGGAGCCGCGTCTAGGGAGCTGAGCAGTAGCAGCTAAAACTGGAAAGACAGACAGACTGAGGTCCAACTGTGGGAGGTTTTGAGTGTCCCATCAAAGAGTCTGAGCATGACTTGAGAGCCCAGGGGGACTCGCTGAAGTTCATGTGAGGATGGAAGGGAGTGATGTGTAAGAATATGTCGGACAGATGGCAACAAATTAGAAAGCTACTCAGAGTACTCGGCTGTACTGGGTTCTTTTCAGAGGGAGTGAAAAGAAGGGGAAAGTGAAAGACTGGGTGACAGAGGGATCAGTCTGGTGAGTGGTCATCCCTAAGATGGAGAATAAGGGTCCAAACCTCAGTCCTACATGAGTTACCACAGGAGGGTTCCTGCTGCCCATGTAAATGGGAAATTCAGGGGCACGACTGAGGACAGGTGAGTACTGGGCCTCAGACGTACAAATGGGGCAAAGTGTCCAAGTAGAGACGTTAAGTAGGTGATAAAACATTAAGGATTGGAAATAGAAATTTGAATGTCAGTAGAGTGGAACTGACTTGCCAAAAATCAATGAACCACCTATGGAGCATCATGTGGACACACACACAAACACAAAGATTTAAAGAGAAAAAAAAGGCAGGAGGAGGGTGAGAAATAAGAGGAGAGGGAGAATGGCGGGGAGGGGGGAGAAGTGGGGAAAGTGGAGGAGGAGGAGGGAAAAGAGGGAGGGAGAAGGGAGAGGGAGAATGGAGGGGAGGGAGGAGGCAGACGGAGTTGACTGGACTTTTCATTACCGGCCTTCGGTGGAGGCCTGGTTTAGACATGGCCTGGGGGCCTGAAAGCATATAGGTATTTCCAGTACACCTTCTTATAAAGGAGGGGCATGTGGACGTTTTTCTCTACATATTATTATAATTAAGTGTCAAATGAGATTCTCTATTCCATCAGTGCCCGTTTATCGGGGAAGAGAACCAGATGTTCATGCACCATCTTCTTTGTTCTTGAAAGTGAGTATAAGGCACTTGACCTTCAGTGCCGTGAGAGACCAGGGGTCGGGGTCCTGCTGCATGCTAGGAGAGGCCACGCCAAAGCCCGTGAGCTGCTGTGGGCGGGAACTCTGCAGGCATGTAGCATGGACAGCCCAGCCCGGTGTTGGCCGACAGGAAGCACGCTCTCCTTTCCTCCGGTCTCCTCTTTCGGTTGTCCTCCTTTCTTTCCATGTTTCATCCTGTCCTCCAGGACCTATTTTGGATTCTGTGCCATTCTCTGAGGGCTTGATTTCAATTGGCTGAAAACTGATCCCTTTCAGTGGGTTAGCTAATCGTGGCTCTAGTGTTAATCTTCTCAGAGTTATTTTCATTTTAGTATTGTTCTCTTGAAAATGGATCTGTCAGTAGCATTTCTGGCTGGTAAAGTAAAGGTGGTTTAGGGTGGAAGAAGCTTTCTTGCCAGCAGGTTATAGTGGAAACAACTTTAAGCTACACATGAAAAGACATTAACCTCCCAGTTCTCTTCCTTTGACATTATGTGACTTTGGACCAATCAGTTTGCATCTCTGAGCCTCCATTTCTTGTTTTAAAAGATGGAGCAAGGAGAAGCTGCTCCAGCCAGAGGAGCAGGTGTTGTGACAATGAAGTTAAAGAATATAGAAAAATGTTTTATAAATTCTAAAGACTTATACAATGTAAGGAAGTTTAATTTATTTTTATCTTGCGTCTCCACAAGGCTGGTCCTACAAGTAGTGTATGCAGGCGAGAAAAAGACTGTAAACAGCAAGAGAAAAGAAAACGTGTTCTCAAGCAAAATCAGGAATGAGTCAGCAAAAAGGCCTGGCAAAACAACAAAATAGAAAAGTCAGTGAAGAAAGAAGTCGCTGCCAGGACTAACATGAAAATCAGGCATCTGTTTCTTAGTGGCTGGCCAAGTAGAGGACAGGGATGTGGCGGACCGCAGCAAGAAGTCAGGGCACACTGGTGTGTGTCCTTGAAATTAGTTAGGAAGGAAGTTCTCATGGATCACGTCCTCCGAATTTCTTCCTAGCAACATTGATTTCATTTGTTTCTGGAAGATGAGCCTGAGACACATGGACGTGCTGCTTGAATTGAAATGTCCAAGTGGAGACAGGAGGATATGATAGGAAAAATCACTCAGCTATTTCTGGATCTCAGAGATGCTCTTGAAATGGGTATTGGGAAACATAATTAAAATCACAACTGAATCTTTTCCTGTTCATCTCTGAAATATGAGACATTGACTTTATTTACATGCATCCTTGTTTTTCATCGTTTTGTTTTTGTACTCAGATGTTCTCATAGTAACTCATTACTGGAGAGCATTATGTGTGAAGGACACAGAGGTTGAAAGAAACACTCTCTATTAATAAGTTAGACGAATGGAGATTGTCACAAAAAATGAAGTAAAGTGTCTTAGGGTTGGGTGTGGTATGGAGAGCAGAATAAGACATTTGAAGAGATGTTGGGTTCAAGAGGAAATCACCATCTCTACTCTCTTAGATTTAGAAAGTTTTGTGACCAGTTATTCTGGGAGAAAAGAAGGAGTTGAGATATGAATACTGAATCCTAAGGTATTTGCAACTTACTTTTGTATTTTGAAACTGACAACTATATGTCTCCTATATTTTAACTCTTGCCTAGATTGTCACACTAAATGGTAAGTTCCACATAATGCGGAAGGAAAGTTGTGCAACCAGGGGAACAACGAAGAACATTTAGTTTATATCATTTCCTAATATTTGCCTTACATCACAGGAGATAAACATCTTTACTTTTTACTAAATATTCCAATTTGTACCTAGTTATTTGAGGTCCTCTAGAAAATTTTTCTTTTTAAGTCATTACAGTAAGAGATTTAACTTCATGAAAATGATATAAAATAAACTGGCAGAGTGTGCGGAAATGTGTGCCAAACGCAGTCATTAGAATGTCAGGGTGAGCCGGACCTTCTGCTTGAGAGAAGCAGAAGCCTCTCCAGGAAGGACCGATTCATTCAGGAAACTTTCCCCCATCATTCAGCTTCAGCGTCAGGACGTATAATTCACTGGAGTGTCTGCTGTAAGAGCAGGGCCAGAGACCAGGCATGAAGTCAGGTATTTTGGCAAGATGCTGAGTTAGTGCCCACTGAAAGACATGAATGAAACAGGAGATTAGAAGTCAAGCAGAGACTGACTTGGCCGTGACATGAGATTTCTGCAGAATCTCGAGAAGGAAGGAGTGTGAATTTTGCATGCGGGAGGGACATAACTTCTGTCATGGTCAGGAGCTTGTCAAATTTGACGTGCTAATTCTTGAACTCATTGAGCCAGGCTTAGGCAGCTCTGGTGTATACTGAGATGTAGTTAAACTTAACCTGGCCAGAGCAGAGAGAGGGGAGGGCAGAGGGGCAGCAGTCCTCAGTGGGGACTGGAGGAATTCTCAGAATGGAAGGAAATTTTAGTGGTCAGCAGGCTCAGTCTCACCACTCCCTGCGTTCTCATTGAGGGTCCAGCAAACTCGGCTTCCATACTTTTATTAAAATGGGCCAGCAAGCCTTTCGAGTATTGGATAGCTTTAATTACCAAAACTTAGCATCATTGGTCTGAAATCTATTTCCTTATAACGTGTACTTGTCAACATTATTCTTACGCTTGGAGCACATGAGAACAGGCCTGCTCACACTTACTCATGAAGCTCTTTGAAACCTTGAAGACAGCTCTCCATCTCCCCTTGTCTTCCATCTTCTGGGCAGACCACCTGCTGTTGCTCCAGGTGTGTCTCAGGTGGCCTCCTTTCCAGACTCTAGCCAATCTGGTCATCTTCTCTAGAGTATTTTGGCTTATTGGTCTTACTCCTAGAAAAAAATGACACTCTCAACTGGACCCATTTCTCCAAACGTTAAGGGAGAGTTTCTAGACAAAGTCGTCATCACTTCTTCCCAGAAAGACTTTAAAAATTGGTTAGCTCTTGTCTCAGTCACCTTATTAAAGATGTGCTGATTTATTTTAATTGTGCAAAGAACCTGGATGGAATATTCGAGGCAGTCTCCTCTGCGCTGTAGACCCACCTGATAATTAACCATTCCACAGAGGGAATCTTCCAGGGCTTCTTGGGAGCACAGTAGCTCCTGTGTGATGGGGAGAGCATGATAATGGATGGAATTAATGACTAAAACCAGGAGTGCAGCTTTTTTAGAAGAATGTGTCAAGACCAATACTTAGGAACACACCATGTAAATGTGGCAATTCATGAAGTATTTTTGCAAAAATGGGGCGTATGTTTCCTTGCGTCAGCTCTTCCCACATCAACTGAAAGGTGGACACCTGAGGCTCAGACTTAATGATTTGGCCTTCACTGCCCTCTTAAAAGCTTATGGGGACCCAAGGTAACTTTGGGAGATGTTGGATATGTCTGTTACCTTGATTGAGATCATGGTATCACCAATGTTTGCATGGGCCCAAACTCATCAAATTGTATACAGTAAATATGTGCTGTGCTTTGTATATAAGTTACACCCCAATAAAGTTATTTTTGAAAAGATTCCAAGGGAACAAAAGGAACATTTCCAGGGCATTACCTTCATGAAGTGTCTGTCATGGTCCACAAAACCTTGGCTTGAATTTTGCAGGCAGATTGCTTTTTCTCTCCTAGGAGACTGGCCACTGAGTTAATTCCCAGCAGAATGGGTATGACCATGCCAGCTAGAACCTAATGGAATTTCCTTCTCTTTTGGTAATAGTGTTTACTCAGAGGATCTATCTCCCCACAGTCTTGAAAACTCTATTTCTCCAACTTTAAGACCAAGAAATCTCACATTTTGCAGCTTCTCTTTAGAGTTTTTATTTTTCTCCTTCAGGTTTTTTTTTCCCCACTCATCATCCGTGACATCTCATGCAAATAATTTTCCTCCTTTTTCCTTTTTTACCATCCAATTTCCAAATTTCCCTTTCTTTTCCCTGCCTGATCTGTCTTTTCCCTGCATTAGCCTCTCGCAGTGTTTTTATCTTCAGTTCACATCATGTTACCATATCTTATTTCTTTAACCACGTGTGCCAGCCACAGGGTCCTTGATCCTAGCTTGAGAGAATCTTACTCTGAGCTCATCTGTACCCTCTGATATGTCTAATTTCCTCTGTGAGTAGAATATAGGATCAAATAGGAAAGGGTTAGTATATGTCCTCTGGAGCAATCTGCTTGGTGATGCACATACCCATTCTAGAGAATCCCTGACAATAGCTCTCCAGCCTCTACTTAAATTCCCTCAGTGCTGGGGAGCTCAGCACTTCAGGGGACTCTCCATCTCATTATTGGGACACTCTAATGAGTAGACTGACTGTGCTGACTAGGCACCCAGGCCAAAAGGCAACAATCTCCATTGTTTTCTTACCTCTACCATCCATTGAAATAGGTCAGCTCCAACTCTGCTAGTCTCAGTGGGATTCCTGTCTTCCTAGCCAAAGGAATAGAGAAGAAAGAGTTTCAAGGATTCTGTACAATGCTAGTAGCTAGATCATGTAATTCTCCTCAAAATTTAAACAAGAGTATTCTTTATTCCTTTCTCGTGGTTTAAATTTCCTAAGCAAACACTCACAGCTCTTCCCTCTATGTAGGAGGAAACTGAGGCTCAGAGAGCCTGAGTAATTCACCCATCCAGTGAGTAGCATACTGAGAATGGAAGCTGTGTCTTACTCTAAAACTGTGTAATAGTAGTAGTAGCTACACAGTAGGAGCTGTGTCCTCCTCCAAAACTACTCCAACACCCCCACCCCCACTCCCATCTTGGCTCATTGTTAAGAAGGGAGCTCTAGTGGCAATGGGAAGGAGGGAGAGGAGCCTGGTGGCAGGCTGGCCAGTAGGGTGGAAGGCCATGTGGTTACTCGGGCATCCCAACCCAGGGCAGTGTGACTAGGATAGAAGCGTGGCAGGAATGTAAGGGACATTCCAAAGTCACAAAGTCCAGTGAAACTTGGAAACCAATTGTACATGCATATAAAGAAAGTAAGGAATAGGAATGGCTGAAGCTAATTCCAATGTTTTCCTACTGAGAGACCAAGTAAATGGAAGAAGAAAAAAGAGAATTCTTTAGTAGGAAAACAGTTTATTTCATTTTCAAAATATTGAATTGTGGGTAAAAGTTTTGGATAAAACCATCCATGTAGCCCAGCACAACCTAAAAATATGATCCTCGAACTCAGAAGATGGGTCAAGGATAAAAATGTGAATTCAGGAAGAAGTCGTATAAGAAGGCAGAAATGAATGGGATCCGCCAGACCGTGGGTGTAGACCAGCAAGAAAAGACCTCCAAGGATGGTGGGTTGGTGCCTGCATCCAGTCAAGGGATGTGCAGCCACAGAAAAGAGAGGCAAAGAGGCTGGAAGAAAGAGGGCAGGAGGAAAATGAGGACAGTGACCTGTCATGGAATGAAGAAAGGAGAATGATTCCTATCACCGTTACCTCGTACTGCAGAGAGATTGAGCAGACTGGAAATTAAAAAGACGGCATTATGTATGGCAGCTGGAAATCCACTTGGAGATCGAAGTTTGAGAATGTTGGGAGTATACTGCAGTGGGTTAGAAGTGAATAGAAAGTGAAGCAGTGTAGACTTTTCTTATGAAGTGCCATGGTAGTTGAAAAGAAGGAGGAGTACGAAGGGAATGTGGCAGGGATTTTGTGCGTGTGTGTTTGTGAGGAATATTGGCCCTGAGCTAATATCTGTTGCCAATCTTCCTCTTTTTTTGCTTGAGGAAAATTGTCACCAAGCTAACATCTGTGCCAATCTTCCTCTACTTTATGTGGGACGCCACCACAGCGTGGCTTGATGAGCAGTGCTAGGTCTGCACCTGGGATCCGAACCTGCAAACCCCAGCCTGCCAGAGCAGAGCACACAAACTTAACTGCTGCACCACTGGGCTGGCCCCTGGGATTTTTTTTTTTTTTTTAATGCATGAGATTTGAGTTATAGTTTAAAGATTTGGGAAAAGGAACACTGAATGCAGAGAGAGTAGTGAGAAATATAAGACGGGATTTTGTGCTGGAACAGTTGATAAAGTTCAACTGGAAGCAAAAGGGAATGGGGTCGAGACCTCAGAGATTAGTCTTGGAAAGGAATATGGTAGCTTCTTTCTGTAGGAAAGGAAGGAGGGAGAGGAGGTCTGAAGTAAGGCACTTGCCACAGGGATGAAGAGTGGGTGATGGATTTGAGAAGGACTTAAGTTAATTCCTGACCTGAAGTAGGAGGGGGAAGGAGGCATAGGATGGAGTCAAGGAAAACTAGATTTTCAGCTCAGTTTACTGGTTGGATGATGGAGCCTCCAACTGAGATGGGAAATATCAAAGAAGAACTAGGCTTTAAGTGTAGTTGGAGTTTATTTCAGAGAATAGTGCGTTTTTGGTGCCTGTGAGGCATGAGATGGAGTTGTTGAGGTGGAACTCTTGTATGTTGGTCTACAGATGAGGAGCCGGACCTGTGGGAGTCACCGATATTTAGGTAATAATGATTTAAAACTACAAGAGTGGATTACTTCCTAGAGGAAGAGGATGTAAAGTGAGTCTGTGTGAGTGCGCGGGATGGGGCTGAGGCAGGAAAGGCCGTGGAGAAATCAGAAGTGTGGCTCAGTGGGAATGATGGAGGGAAGATAAGAAAGCAAGCTGTGGGCAGAGGGATGTCTCAGAAATATAAGCAGCAGAGCAAAGATGAATTTAGCCCAGGACAAACCCTTGACGGATTGTTTTTTCTCCAGCTGTTGAATACCAATATCAACTATTTTGCATGATATATTGAAAAAACAATTTGCTGAAATGGTTTTTTCTCATCTTCTGAATGGTGTTTTGGGTAAGAAGTTTTCATGTATTCATTTTCCAAGGGAAATTTGATGGTGTAGGAAGACACCAAAGTAACTCATATTCATGAACTTCTAAAAGCTTAGAAAAGTAACTGAATTCAGTCTAACTTCCAACTTTATCTCTTTTTCCATGATCAGAAGTATTTAGAGTCTGTTTTAAGGAAAGAAACATAAATACAACAGATAAATAGAGACTATAAAAAGAAAGAAAGAACAGAAAGCCTTTCTCTCTCTCAGGAACAAATTCTTTCAGTGAGATGGAGCTTTTTCTATGCTGTTCATGATAAAGCATTGTGCAAAAGCAAACTCTTGAAATCTGAGCTCTTGAAGGAGTTGTTTCCTTTGTGCCTCCAGGCCTTTGGCTCCAGCTGAGGGGAGATTTTGTGGAAAAGAATGATATTTGATTATTTCGTCTTGGAGAAATGAGAAAATGGTCCTCTCTCCCTCCCACTTCCCCGTTTTTTTAAGAGTAGCACTTGAGTCATAATTTCACTTTCACTTCAAGGCATTGCATTTGCATTAACAGTTTACTCTGGAGGCTTCTTTACCATACAGACTTGGCAGATCCAGCATCTCAGATTTTTCTGTCTCTGCTTCTTGACTTGCTCTCATTTTTGTTTGAATCTTTCTAATTAGTGATCCAGTTTTCAAGATATTTGATTACATTTCCCATCCATACATGTTTTGTTTTCTTTTTGCCTCAAAGTACAGACGTAGAATTGAAAATGGATAGTCCTCTCATCTTCTTACCATTGCACTTAGAAGGTTATTTTCATTCTGTCTTCCTTTTTCTCATCGGTTCCACTTGGAACATATTCACAGAGCTGAATTTCAGGGTCACTTAGTGGTGTGTTGAAAGAGGCATGCGAAGAGGTAAGGCCAGGTGTTTGTTCGGGAATGGCATAACACAGGAATGAATTGAAATCACTATTTCCAGATGGATTAAAGAAATAGGCCTTCAACCAAGAAAGACAGCACGTGTCCTTGCTTTGCTTATTTATTGTATCTGTTGATATCCTGGATTTTTCAGTTGACAGCAATCAACTTGGACTTATAACTTGAGAGTTATGAGACACACCCTTTGTTCAGGCTGTTTCCAATGCAGTGTTTAGAGAGAGACAGACCTCAGATCAAATCTTGCTTGGGTTTGACTTAAATTCCTTAAGATTCAATTTTCCTATCCTAAAAATGGGATAACATTGCTTACCTCATGAAGAATGAATGAGTTCCTCTATGCTAAGGAGTTAGTTACTGCCTAACACATAGTGCGTGCTCCATGAATGCTAGCCACTGTCACTTTCAGTTGCATCAGCATCAGCACCATCATCATCTCCAGTGCTTTGGACTGTTCTCCACAGTCGTTTCAAAGGCTTCCTCTGAGTGTTTTGGTTTGGGGAGTGGTCCTACCCAGCCCCTCATCTCTTCGCTACTGACCTACTCCTGTGTAAGAAACTACCCAAAACTTAGTGGCCTAAGACAATCAACATTTATTATCTTGCCATTACTGTGAGTCAGGAATTTAGGACCATCTTATCTGAGTGGCTCTGGCTCAGGATCTCTCGTGAGGTTGCTACCCAGGTGTCAGCCAGGGCTGCATCATCTGGAGGCTTGACTGGGGATGAAGAATCCACTTCCAAGCTCCCTCACGTGGCTGTTGGTGAGATGCTTTAGTTCCTTGCTGTCTGTTGGTGATCCAGCGGGGTGGAACCTGTGCCCCTCACCACATGCACCTCTTCGCAGGGCTGCTCGAGTGTCCTCACGACATGGCAGCTGTCTTCCTCCAGAGCAAGTGATCTGAAAGAGAGCAAGAAGGAAGTCACAATACCTTTTGTAACCTGGTCTCAGAAGTCGAACATCATCATTTCCGTCACATTCAATGCATTTGAGTCGCTAAGTATGCCAACACTCAAGGGTACAGATTAGGCTCCACACCTCCCTCCTCCCTCCTCCTTCTCTTTGCCTCTCCTCCCCTTCTCTTTCCTCCCCACTCCTCTGCCCTTGGTGTACCTCAGTTTCCTATCTTAACAAACAGAGGTAATCTTTTGCCTGCCTAGGATTACTGTGAAAATAGAGGGAGATAAACAGTGTGAAAAAGTACTTTTGGAAGGAGAATTTAGAAACACTGTACAGCATAGCACCAAATGCCGTAACTGTGGAGATAAGAGACGGAGATATCCATTCGCTTCTGCTCTTGCATCTGAAGAAGCCGCTCCAGCTCAGAGGCCCTGTTTAGTCAGAGAGCAAGGTCATTTGATGGGCTCTTTCTGAGCAGTAATCTACTTAGGACGCAGAAGCTGGTACACAGGTCCTTCCTTCTTCTCCTGGGGAAGCAGCACCACTCATCACTTCAGAAATTACAAACTGAGTCAGGTCCATGGATTCCTTCTTAGATGGCTGTGGCAGCTCTGTGAAGTTTCCTTCGCTATTTTGTTCCTTCGTGGGTATTTCTTCATGACTAAAGCAGTATTTAGACTAACTTCTGAGTCAGATGTCCATGCACTGCCTTCCAGCAGACCACCCTAGGCCCCTTATTTCTGGTTCGGGAGTCCCAGGGTCTCTAAAAGCATGAGATTGTTGGGACTTAAGTGCCGTTGCTTATTTTTATGTCTGGGTCCTTTTTCTCCAAATAACTCGAATCCACGGTGATTTCCTAGAAGTTAATTCAGGCGCCCAGACTAGGCAGGGAGTCTGTGATATTAGCAAAATCTTACCCGTTTCTTTTGCAGGCTCATTTCCGTCATCAGTACCCCAAATGCATTCCTCTATTGCACAAGCTTCACATTAGATCTGTCTTCCCTGGCCCACATGTCCCTCACCTGTTATCTTCGGAGAGGTGTTCTTAAATGCAAATTACTGAACATTTACCCATGCAGGGTGCCCACTCTCGGAAGTTTCACAGGTAGAGGAAAGTTAAGTGAAATAGGGTTCTCGCTTCAACCCTACAGAGTAACCCATCACATTCCATACCCTGAGGAGGGTCTCCATCCAGAAAGCTGGAGATGAAGGATGCCAAGATTTCTTGAACTGCCGTGTTCTCCCTTCTTTTGGGTATCCCTCGTGTTCTATTCATTGTATTTATGGATTGAGGAGTGATCTCCTGGCTCAAGAGTTTAAAAAGGGCACCCGAGATTTGGGGGTTGTAGGACGTTGGAAACACTGTTTTGTTTTTTTGTTATCTTAGTTTTGAAGGCTACGCTCCCCTCTTGCAGTGAGTTCTTAGCTTATTGACCACTCTCGGAAGCTAAAAGATATACATCAAATTGTACAAAGGGACAAGAGTTTGTCCAATTAAGCCTGCGTTGGCTACAGTATTGCAACTCACTGAGGATGCACAATGGAATTTGCCATAATTTATAGGAAACTCCTGCAGTACAAGGGTCTTACTGTCCCATTGGGTCTAGCTGACGGTCTGACAGCCTCTATGACCACAATGTCCTCGTTAGTTCTGTGCTCCATTTAGTTGAGCTGGAAATCTGTGCCCCAATCTAATCACAAACCAGGTAACCAAGGAGACGACATCAAGCCTGTGGCTGCCCTGTAAACTATGTGCAAATTAAGGAAATAACATAAACAGGATGTGCAAACTAACTTCCTAAATAAATAAAAGACTTTGCCACCAGGTCTCCTGATTAAGTACTTTTGGTCCACTGATGCTTATTAGGATTCATAGTGATTTGAAAAATATCATAGTCACTGCCTTTGTCTCAATGCTTGCTTTTCTTCTTTTTTTTTTTTTCTTTTTGTCTGTTTCAGATATATCAACACTCCTATACTGGATATTATGTCCTGAGCAAAATTCCTCATGGGTAAGATGGTTCTTTCATTTTCTTTTAATTAGAAACCTGCAGACCAAAGCAAAGCCTAGAACACTGACTAGTTCCTTAATTCTCAGGGCAGGAAATGGGGCATCTTGACTTTTGGCAGCGAAGGGTCCTGATATTGTGGGACCTCTGTGACGCCTCCTTAGGTGACTACACCAAGGGCCAGGGGGCCACTTGAGTCCAGTACTTGCCCATTTGTGAAGCTCACTTTCTGGAATGACCCTGCCCACCTCCTGCTCTGATTCCCAGGTTTACACTCTAGATCCTGGAGAACAAGTGTTTTCCCCTGAACTGTGCTTTGCAATCAGGTGCAATCCTGCCTAGGGCCACCTAGGTTATATACATCATAGAGAGGGTGGCACCCCTGAGCTCACCCGTCTCTCAAAAATGCATGATTTGGGACTCAAAAGTCTGTGTGGGAGGGAAAGACACGAGAACAAGTGTGATTGTGTAGGGTTTTCAGTGCTGGGTAGACAGACTCACACAACACAGGGGTGCATTATCAGTAGCTCTTCTGTGGAGTCCAAAGGCAGTAAGACATGGTTGAGATTTGGTGAAGCCATTTGTTGAGTTGGACACGTGGAAAAACCATCACAGAACCGGAACCTCGGGCAGAGACGGCTTTTTATTGTTTTCATTTTTATTCTTTCTTTCTCTCCCCTCCTCCTTCCCCCTCCTCTCCTCCACATTCTCTCCCTCCCTCCCCCCCTCCTGTAACCACGTGCCCCCTCCGCCACCACAGCCTTCTTGTTCCTCACCTCTTCCTCCTCCTTCATGCCTCCCATGGTTTCTTTCACCGTATTTCGAAAAGGTTTGGTGCTTAGGAAATGTTCAAAGAAATTGGATTGTGCTGCTGGCAGTGTTGTGAAGGTCCCTGTGAATATTCAGGGGGAGCCATCCTAATTTTCCCAAGCATGTTTAAACAAACAGCAGGAGGTGCTAAAAAGTGTTATTTCATAGGAGAGCCTTAATCACAGTATCAACGTACACAACGACCACAGTCCGTTTTCTACTAAGTTTAGGTAGAATATGGGTATGTGCTCAGAAAGCAAACATGGGGAAAATAATTTCCTTTGGACTTCAGACAAACGAAAGATGCTTGTAGATATGCAGCAAAATGTGATGAATAGTTTCTGTTGGACTGTTAGGAAAATCAAGCCCAATGAAACTGAAGATGACCCACTGTAGTAAAAATAAAGTATCCATAGGCATTATTTTATTTAAAGCATATTTCAAATAGAAACTCGGAGATTTTTCACTAAGGAGGAATTATTCTATTATTTTTCAGGCAGATATGCATCTTCAAAGGTCACGGCAGGCAGGAGCATAATTATGCCTTGAGATTTATCTACCCCTTCTGGGAACAATAGAATTTATTGTAGATGATGGATATTTTATTCCGTCTTACATAAATTTGTGAAACTCAAAACTCTAAAAGCATTTTATGCTTAACGCACTGTGCTAATATTTTACCGCATCAGTCAGAATAAGGAGAAATGGATTCTGAGAACCTGGTATGAGAGTTTGCCAGACCAGCTGCAAACCTAAGGACAAGGTAGTCTGTGTTGAAGACTTGGTTTCAGTGCTCATGTTGATGATGATAATAGAGGATGCCAACATATAATGAGCTGCTTTTGGAATTTTTAAAATAGTAATAATAGTTGCCATCATTTATCGGTTGACTGTCATGCACCTTTACCCCAGCACAACAGCCTTGCAAGGAAAACATTCTTACCCCATTTCACAGTGGGAGCTCCAAGAGGTTAAGTAACTGTTCAACGTCTCATAGCTTGTATACAGTAGAGCTGCAACCCCAGCCCAAGCCTGGCTGACTCCAAACCCCATCCTATCAACAGTCCCCTGGGGTTACATTATAGCCATGAGTATCAGATTTTTAGTGGTGCTAATTTCTTTCTTTTCTGAGCACTCTTACACGATTGAAAGATGTGGCAGATTACTTGTTACAATTGCTGGAAACGACCTCTGGTGGATGGGGAAGACTATGGCCCATCCCATCACCACATAAACTGACACAGCGTCTCCAAAAATGGCATTGCCCCACCACCCAACTCTTCCTCTTTGTCATGAGATTGTTTATGGAAAATGAACCAATTAATTAATTTCCAATGTTGTCAAGAACTTATTTGTGTTAATGAGACAGTGGATCTCTGAACTGGAGGAGCCTTTAGGCCTCAAGTTTTGCAACTGCAGCACCACAAGGAGCTTATCGGCCTCTCACATGGTCGCTGGTGCCAGGGCTCCACCAGAAGGCGGGAGAAGAACACAGCCCGCCTTTTAAGGCTTATGCTATGGATGGGTTTAAGGTAGATAGGAAAGCACAACTGCCTTTTTAAAATAAAAATAAAGCTCTGTTAAAATACCTAAATTTACATTACTCATAGTACACAGAAACTAAGAGATTTCCTTGATACTTCTGAAGATGCAGATTTGTGCCTTTTTCACAAATTTTCGCCCCTCCTTGCATCATTCTTGCCCCTAAATTCTTCATTTCAGACCGGAAGCCATCCAACCTGCAGGATGGGATTATTTCTTCTTAGCTTCAGGCTTTCCAACGAGCCCCAGAGAAGGGTCAAATTAGTTTTCCAGTGCCCTCTGGATTATGGTTTCCTTCCTTTTTGCCCATGGCAGAAAATTGGGGGAGAGTATATCCTCTTTTGGCCAGCCCTGGGGGTCTGGAAGTTAAGATATGGGCTCTCACCCCCACAGCCTGAGTTTATTTCCTGGTCAGGGAACCACACCACCTATCTGTTGGTTGTCACACTGTGGCAGCTGCGTGTTGCTGTGATGCTGGAAGCTGTGCTACTGGTATTTCAAATACCAGCAGGGTCACCCGTGGTAGACAGGTTCAGCGGAGCTTCCAGACTAAGACAGACTAGGAAGAAGGACCTGGCCACTCACTTCCGAAAAAACTGGCCGTGAATACCCTGTGATTAGCAGTGGAGCATTGTCTGATGTAAGCTGGAAGGTGAGAGGATGGCACAGAGAAACCGGGTGGGGCTCTGCTCCGCTGGGCACAGGGTGGCTAGGAGTTGGAATAGACTTGATGGCACTAACAACAGGAATACCCTCTTTTCTGTCTCTTTCACGAGCCAGACAGAGGTCCTCCTGTCCCATGCTTAGCTTCCTTCTTCTACAGTTTGGACCTCTGTAGCTGGAGCCAGGTAGGAAGGATCCTTTTGGCTGTATTCTCATTATACTGGAGTTATAGTGAGAATCCCAAGACAGCTGAATTCTCGTCTATTCAGAGATCTACAGCCTCAGGATAGGTTTGTTGACTTTCACATACTAAATTTTCAAAAACTGTATTCTTAAAAGACGTGTCTTTTACACAAATTTGTTGATTAAACAAGAATTAAAGCTGGTTATTTTCAACATAGTGTTTCACCAAGTTTTATATCAGAATTTCAACAAGTTAACTAATCTTCTGTGACAGAGATGATAGCCAGCTAAATGTTCTCTATGACAGGTGCATTGTATGTTTTCATAGAAGCGTTTTCTAGACTTGGCTGCTTCTTGACATTTTCCTGACGTGAATTTTTTCTTGAATTAGTTTTCCCTTTGACTTGAGTGTTTTTGAAAGAATTATGTTTCTATATAATTATAATTTCTCATATCTATTTGGATGATTCTGAAAATCATATGGACTAGAGAAAAATCAGTCCTTCCATAGTAGAAATCAATTTTAAGAAAAACTTGGCAGACCCCTTAATTAGGTAGCGTTGGCATTTTGGGATTTGGCAAACAGAGTAACAATAGAACAGGAACTGAGAAGTGTTTGAAGGTATTTTTATTTATACGCCAGGCTGTGTTCTGTGGATGTTGTTGCCCTAACTTTGCATATTTACTGGTATTTTTCAGGCATCAAACAAATTATACAAAAATTCTATTCCTTTGAAATTCTGATCGACTTGTGAAGCTGCAGTCTGTGTCTATGAAATGAATAAACTGAGACGTAGATTCCTTCTGTCCGGAATTACTCTCTAACTTTATAGGCTGGGCTGCAGAGGAGCATTCCATTTATCTAGAAAATAGGTACCTAGGTTAATAACACACACAGTGCCCAGCGCCTTGCCTACCATCATGATGTGGGAGGTAAGAACTTAAGCCCTGTGGTCACATAGACCTGAATTTGAATCCCCAGGCTACCACTGACTTTTGTGTGTGGCCTTGAGAGTTGTTGTACTTCTACAGATCTTAAGTCCAATATTGTTAAAAAGATGATAATAACAGTGTCCAACTCCCAGGCACGTTATAAGAATTAAGTGCAATGATACATGCAAAATGCACAGCAGAGAATTTTGCCTCCAGTGAGTGCTAGGGAATATTATTTCCTGATATTGTAGAAGGTACCCAGTATACATTTGCAATTTCATAATTAAATATTATCAGACTTTACTTTCTAGCCAACTGAAATCCTTTCTGTCATAAGGAGAGCAATGATACACCCCTACAATGATAAAATTCCCTTTAGCAATTTTTCAAAGCTAAGGCTTGTTCCATGACACTCAGGTAATTATAATTCCCATGTGATTTTAATTTCTCTCTTCAAAGAGATGACCATCACCTCAATTATCTACACTTCTCATGCTCAATAAATTCTTTTTTATCTCATCTCAATCTGACCTGCAGTTAATTTTTGAGACATTCTTGTTTTGCCTCCAATGGAAGCAGAAAAGACAATATAAGTCAACAAATATTTATTGAAATGCCATATTGAGCAACAAAAGCATGGTTGCTATCCTTAAGAAGTTCAAAATCTTGTTGAGAAGGAAAGACACAGACTTATATAACAATATATAATTAAGTGCCCCAAATGAATATTTTAGACAGGGAACACAAAAGAAGAGCGAGTTGTGGGCATCAGGGACATCACAAAGGATCTCATAAAGGGAGTCTGGCTTGATCTGAGCCTTATAGTTGAGTAAGTTTTTCTTTTTTTTAATAGATGGAGACAGAGAGGAGCTATTCCAGGCTGGGCAAATCATTAAACAGCCTTGACCTCCGCAGTGAGCCAGCGTCCTCCTGGAATTAGTGGGATGCCAGGCCAGGCTGGAGCAGGGGTGTTCACGTGGGATTCCGCATGGGTAGAGATAGGGTTGGGTGAGTTTTAAGATGAGCCTGGAGTGTAGAGGACCTAAACACCACCCCGGTGTGATGGGGTTTTACAATAAGGACACATTGAACACTTTGAGCAGAAGAGAGATGTGATGAAAATGGCAGGCTTAAATTAGTTTTATGCTTGTGTATAGAGTAGACTGAAGGAAAGGGAAGATTAGGAGTATGGATTCAATTAGGAGGCCTGGTGGGGAGTAATGAAGTCACGGAATGTGGGAAGACACAGTCAATGCGGGAACCACACTAATTGTGATCATGGTAGCTGGTATTCTCTTGGAAAATGAAGACAGGCTTCAAATGTTTATATCCCATGTCCCTCTAATTAAATCTTTGGCAACCTGTGTCCCACTGTGAGTTGAGCCTGGTGCGTGAGAAGATTCAAAGTAGCGAGTTCACGAGGGCAGTGCCAGTGTCGGCACCTTGTGGATTACCACATTTCCTTCCTGGCCATTTCTTTTCACGTGAATCCTCAGGGACCCTGCTGCTGGACCTTCCACACAGACACACTTTGGCTTTTCAGAGCAAGCTACCTTCATAGCTGCCAGAGCTGCAAGAATAGGATTCTTTGTATACCCTGGGGAAGTACCAATGGGAAGCCAAAATGTGGAAGAAAGAGATATGCTTAAAATAGCACTGTAGGTGTCTGTACCATGGCACCGAGCGTGGAGAAGCCTACTGTTATTGGCATTCACACATTTTCAGGACTGTGGACAGCTCAGAGATCCACATGTACAGCCTGCCCTCAGCTGCTGCCCCCTCTCCTCCTTTCCCCTCCAGACCTCCTTCCTTCTCTCTCTTCCTCCCTCTGAAGTACAAACTCTTAGCAAACATTACCAAAAGAACATAGACTTTAGAGTCAAACGGATCTTGGAATAAACTCCCTGTCAGCCTCTCTACCTATGTAAGCATGGAAAAGTTGCTTCTCTGGGCACAGTTGCTCTCTGTATAATGGAAATAAAATGCCTGGCTCATAGGTTTTGTGTAAAGGCTATATGAAACACTGTACAATAATGAGATGAGGCATTTAAGTGCCTACTTTGGTGTGCGGAAAGCACTACAGGCTCTATTCACGGTGGAACCATGGCCAACCATAATATGGCCAAATCTTATTAATCACACTTCCCCACAATTTCCCTACATTTGAGACAGAAAATAAATTTCATCCTCAATGCCGACTCTGATCAATTGTAATGGCTTCCTGGAGCTCTGAGTTTAAAAGTAGTCTAAAGCCATGCCCGTCTCTGTGGGAAAGAATGCTCTGATCGAAGAGTTTGGCCTGTAGTGAGGGAGGGAAGGAAGATGCATGCAATGCCTTCTATGTGCCAGTCCTGCTTCCGTGAATGACACATCAATGATGTCCAATCACTGCTCCCAAACAGAACGTGCTCCTAGGCGTCCACAGCTTTGCTCCATCCATTCTTCACCTCATTCCTCCCCCACACATACTCCAGAAACTTCCTGCTCACTGTGTATCTTGTGTCCAAATCCTTCTGATCCTTCAAGCCCCAACGTCAAAACCTCTCCCTCTAGAAATCCCCGGCCAGCTACCTGAGCTCCTAGAGTAAGCACACTTCTCATTTCACACCGTAATTTATCCTCGTGTTAAACAGCTAGTTACCTGGTTGTAGGTACATAATTTTTCTGAGCAGAATGTTTAGAAATGTTTTCGCTATGCACGTACTGCCTGACACCTTCCTCTCGCACATTCTAAGGCATCAGAGAGCAGGCTTTCACTGGGAGACGCTTGGACTGTGTCCCTAATGCCGTGGCTGTTGTAGTGGATGAGACATGACTGCACGAGGAAAGCCGCAGCAGACATGCCTCTGCAGATCTCGCCCTCGTTCCTGCAGCGAAGGTCTCCAGCGACAGGACTAAGTTAGGCAGCGGGAGAAAAGCCATTAACCACATGCAAAGGGAGCCAGTTTCAACCATCCTTTCCCATTCAATCTTTTGCTGTCCTTGAGGACTCTCCTAGCACGTCTAAAAGATTTTCAAACAAATTCATGTGAAAATATGCATGATTCCTCATTGTATCAGGCTCTTATTGGTCCTAAACTGCATGTGCATATCCCTTGAATTATTCCCGGCACAGTAGGTATTCCCTAGATGTCTGATTGATGGTTGGAGGAAATTAATGAAGGAATTAAGCAATGTTGACCAGTAAGAAGATGCATGCCTGGGCCCCAACCCAAATCGATTAAACGAGAGTCTCTGAGGATGGGACCTCAGCAGTTTTTAAAGTTACTCAGGTGATTTTAGTTTGGATCTGGGGTCGACTGGCCTTGCCCCCTCCTTCACTTGCTGTCACCACTAAGTGATGCCCAGGATTGTAGTTGGAGCTAAGAAATAACCCTTCTGTCTCTGGAAACAAGTGATGAAGTTTCTCCTGAAACATTAATTTCCTCGTCGTCTTGACAGACTCAGAGAAATAGTGGCGCGTCTCACGCTCTTGGAGATTTATTTAATGATGCTCAGCAAAGGCTCCACAGCATCAAAGTCTGCACCAGGGAGATGGGAGAGCACCTGCTCTGTTGTCATCTGAATTCATCCCCAGAAAGATGCTTGTTCTTAGCCTGTCTAGGCCTGCCCGAACTGGCGTTTGACGTGGGCTCCACCTAGCGGGATAAGCAGTGCAGTCACTATTCTGATTCGTGCGTGCATTTGGGGCTCTGTGCTGCACACGATCTTCTGTTGAAGAATCACAGGGTCGGTTCCAAGTCACACAAAATCAGAGGCGTGTATGTTGAACCCTTTCAGCGGGGCCTGAGAATCAATTCTCTGAGAAGGACGTGTCTCTATTCCTGATGTCAGCTTTGTTCTTGTTCGTAGAACCTTTTCTAAGGAGAAATGCCCTCATGCATTTGGCCGACACCACTGGACGGCTGAGCTTGCCTGACGTTTGCGGTGTTCTGTGATCCATTCCTGCCACAGAATAATTGGGCCCCCAGCATGTGCCAGGATGGTGCTAGCCACGGGATGGACAGTGGAAAGGCCACGTGTGTCCCTTGCTGTCTCGTCTATACTGTTTTGTTTTTACATCACCTTCCTCTCTTCTCCCTGCTTCAGACTGGCCCTACAGAGCGCTGGTCACAAAGCCACCTGCATTATTTACAATGGTGACATTGGCTTAGACTGAACATCAAGGGCAGCCTTGACCACAAAGGCAGCCACTCAAGGATAGTGGGAGGCGCAGCTGTCTAGACCATGGGGCGGGGAGGCTGGTGGAGAAATGAGCATACACCAACCACATCTAAATAGTTACAGGCTCATTGCAGCATAATTTACTTATAATAACACTCATGCTTCTTAATAACTTTTCCACGAGTTTTGACGCATAGGTGCAATCACAGAAGTCCTCCACAAACCAAGGTAGAGAACATTTCCATCACTCCAAAGTATTCCATCGTGCCTCTCCTCCATCCCCTGTGGCTGTCCCTGGCAGTCATTGACTGGCGTCTGTCCCTACGGTTTTGCCTTTTCTAGAATGTCTTAAAAATGGAGTCACCCTTACCTAGCCTTGAGTGGCTGGCTTCTTCGTTAGCATAACTGCTTTCAAGGTTCACCTACCTTGTTGCTTGTATCTGTAGCTCATTCTTTTGACTGTGAGGAGTGGTCCATTGCATGGATATACCATCATTTGTTTATGTGTTCACCATTTGACAGTTGAGTTGTTTCTAACTTGGGACTATTCTGGATAAAACTGCTGTGAGCATCTGCATACAAATTTCATGCGGACGTATGCTTTCATTTCTCCTGAATAAATACCTAGATGTAGAATTGCAGGGTGGTACAGCAAATGTATGTGTAACTTGATAAGGAACCGCCAAATTGTGACCCAAAGTGGCTGTGACTGTACTGTTTAGACCACCCCCCTTTTTGAACTCAGTACCCATAGGGCTGGGTTTTTTGACCGCCTGTCCCCACCCCTGCCCCATCCCTGTGTGTAGCTGGCTGATTTGCCTGCACAGGTTCCTATCCCAGGACACGAGCCTGGGCTAGGTCTCTTCTCCCTGTCCTGATGTGAACACTCAAGGGGAGCACTCTCTAACCTGACCGCATGTTTCTTGACCCCACAGTGACTCTCTTTGGAGCACTCTATAGATGACAGGGTCATTGGGGTGGGCCAAATAGGAAATACGAGGCAGGGGTTGAGCAGAAACTTCCTGAAGAGGCTGTTCACGTGCGGCGCTGGGCAGAACCCTCAGGAGCAGTTAGCATGCTCCAGTCCCTTGAGCATCCCCACTTCTCAGCCAGATTTCAGGGGAGGGATTTCTTTTCAAGAATCTCCCCTCTTGGAAGAAGGACCAAGGAAGAACCAGATCCAAAAATGTGCATGTCTGGGCGACTTGGCCCTGTGCTGGGTCTGTCTGCTGCTTCAAGGCTCAAAGGGAGAGCACAGAGCCTTCCACAGCTGGATAGTCACATGCCTGTGCAGCAGAAACCTGTCTTCTGCCATTGGGTTTCCAGCACTAGCAAAGGCCACAAAGCAGCTTCAGTGGGCAGGGCGTTTTAGGCTTTTTCAGACTTTTGTATCCATTCTTTCATTACGTTGTGACTACAACGCCATGAAGCAAACAGGCAGGGAGTGTTGGCCCTCCCTGGGAGGCGGTTGGTTTGCAAAATATGGCCAATTCAGGCTGTATCTTTCACTAAAAATATTTCTGGAGCCACTAACAATGGATTGTTCAAAAGAATATAGGCCGTGGCATTTCCTCCTTGAGAAGCCCGATTCCAAGGCAAGGGCTGGAGCCTGGGAGCACAGTATTCCGAGGAGATGACACAGCTGTTACTTGGGTGAGGCTTTCTGGCTCCTGAGGACTCCGCGTGGTCAGCAGCACCACGGGCCACACTGTCAGACCCTCAGGAGCAAGGTTGGCACACTGCCTGGCCACGACCCCCAGACGAAGAAGAAGCCACACAAAGCTAATGCTTCTGCTGTCTGGACTGGAAAGTGACGTCACCCCAGCCTGGCGCTCTGCCTTTTCTGCATCCGACAAGGTGGACGAAGGTGCCCACACTGGTCGGGGAGTGTCGGAGCACTAGAGCTCTTGAGAGAGTTAAGCTTTTTCATAAGCAGAGAAGTCGGGACAACCAGTTCCCAATTACTAATGAAAAGGTCAAGTTTTTACATCTCTGTACATCTTAACTCTGATTCACCACATCATGGCCTGACGTAAATCTCTGTTGACCTTTTGAAATGCTTGGAGTGGCTTTCAGGGCATGCCGACGAACACTTCCCCCGGCTCCCCCACAAACAGCCCAACATGAGTGGAAGGTGACGTTTCTTAAAGGAGGAAAACAATCCAAATTCAGAGCTGATGTGAGCCCCACATTTAACGATTGCTCAGCCAGGACTCAAGCTACCTGAAACGTCCCGCGGGGAGGACCCATGAACGTGGCCCAGCACCTCAGTGAGTGTCTTCACATCCTTTGACAGGTAGGCTTCTCCCTCGGCCTCGAGTCTGTCTCCTTCCAGTACAGCCCACAGAGGCTGGCCCCAGGATCTTTTCTGTACTTCTCTCTCTGCTCCAGAAGCCACGGTAATTCCCTGCTGCTGACTACATGAGATCTCGACACCATCTAGCTTCTGGGGCTCTCTCCACTCGGCCTCCATACTGTTTCATCCAAACTTTCCTTCCCAGCACACACCCATCGCTCCAGGCAGGACCCACACCCTCATTCCACTTTCTATGTTTCTGTCGTCTATGTGCCTCTGTGCATGTCTTCAAAAACCCTATTGTTTAAGCTCCAGCATAGGCCCAAATTTCTTTCTACTCCCTATCTCTTTATTTCATTTATGAATGAGTGAATGCATGAGTGAACACACAAATGCATTAAAGGCATTGAGCGAGCACTTACTGTGTGTTTGATACTGAGACTTTAACCTATCCTAACTCGCTTTGTACTCATAACGATGATGGGCTGTGGGTCATATCCCCGCTTCAGAGATGAGAAAACTGAGACTCACAGTTGGAGTAACCTGCTCAAGGTCACCCAGCTGGTGGTCGGCCATGATTCCAGCTCAGTTCTTCTGGCTCCACACGTACCAGTCTCTTTGTGATGTCACTGCCCCCGTATTTCAGTCTAACAAGAGACGCTGGCCAAATTATGAACTGAGTGCCACACCGTTCATTTTATGTGGATTTTCTTCCCTTCCTAGTGTTGAGTGCACTTTGAAGCACGTAGTAAGGACTGCCTTGAACAGTTGTGAGGTTGGAGGTGATGCACCAACAGCATGATTTGATAAGTTGGAGGTGGTGACCTTGGTACCTCTACTCACTGTGTGTGTCTGCACGTCCTATCTGGGAACAGCAACCTTACGAAACACCACTGCAGTTTATGTTCTGTTTGACATCAAACAGAGAGTAATAGTTAACGTTGGTGCTATTTTCCTGTTTTGATATGACAGACAAAAGATAATCTGAAGCAAATAATTGACCCCTGTCAAAATAAAATTATACATTATTACATACTAAATATAAATATTCTAAGAGGCAAAATGGGACAATACCTAGAGGACCCTGTGTGTCACTAGTGGTCTCAGATCACCCTTTGGGGACCACAGCTCCAGGCCAACCCTGCTCCAATCCACTGTGCACTGTCCCAGTTTGTCAAACAAAACAGCCTGTCAACTATCAAGATAACACATGGGCTGCCTGGAGGAGAAGCTCTTGGTGGCTTGGAAGTAGTGAAGTGACATTTCTTGGTAGAAAGTCACCCTGAGGGTTTCTGTCCTGTGAGGAAGTGGAAAGCTGTGCCTCTTGGTGGAGATGATCTTGCTGACATGCCCTGCTATGTAACCTTGGCCGTTGTCTCCTTGTTCCTAGAATGGAGCTAAAGGTGACTGCCCAAGATGCTCAAAGGGCTGTCAGAGTCAGCATGTGGCTTTGGAAAGACAAAAATTAGAAGGGCGTATTTTCTTTATTTTTCATTGTAATTCTTACTTACATGTGTTGTGCACACGCAAGCTTAAAAGTAACCATCCCCCGCTCACCCCAAGAACCGTGAGGACAAGAGGGAAAGGTTGTTATGTTTTACAAGTTAGCGAAATCCAATGGTACTCATTGCCGTCATCCCTGTGGGCACGGCTCTAGTGTTGATCTGAAATGACATGGCCGGAGAACCTGACGGTGCTGAGAACTCAGTCCAGGGAGGGAACTTGGTCATGATTATTTTGTAGGAAAGAGAAATCTGACCTATTATATTGAATCCTTTTGAAGAAAGACTGACTGAACAGAGAGGTCAATACACAGACAAGAGAAGCCCAGAAAGGCAAAATACAGGCAGTGTCCACCCATGCTTTCCAAAGGACCAACTGCCCTTGCCATGTGCAGGTGATTCAAGCCATCCATCCACAGGGCGGGCATCCCCGTTTGAATTCCACCTCTCACTCCCTTAACTCCATCCAGCTCAGCAGGTACCTCTGATTACAATGTAGCTTCACTGATTCATTAACACGAGCACTCTGGTCAACTGGCTGGTTGTATTTCTCATCAAAAATTAACAAATTGCCTCTCTCAGTTATATATCAATTCTTAGGAGTTTGGCTGAGGTGCAACTAAGAAAGAGAGAAATCCATGCACTGAAAACATCAGGCTTCTAACGGTGCAGAGCTGAGGGCCAGGACCCCCATAGCAATTTTTCCAAGAAGGATGCTCCGGGCAGCCAGCCTTCCTGGAGGATGTCCCGACATTGCCAAGTGCCTTGTCTGATTTCTTTCACTACTTGGCTTAGCCCAATTTATTTCAACTGTCTTTAAAAAATGCACTGAATGGTTTTGGTGAATAGATGGGAAAGGATGTATATCTTATTATTTCCTTATTAACCTAGTAATATATGTTCATTAATGAAAGTATATGTAATATAATATATAAAAATTCATATAATCAAAGTCAGTGTAAAAATATAAAAGGAAGACATCCTTATCATTGGGTCTCACCACCCAGTGACAACCACTAAGGACAGTCTCACTGTTGCCGATGATGATGTTATTGTTGTGGATACTTGTTATGTCTGACTTCCACCTTTTGATGCCCAGTGTTTCATAGATGCTATAAACAATGCAACTTTTAGTTCTTGGAACTGTTTATTTTCAAGTGCCCTCTGCCACTTTCAACTCCTTGTTTATAACAAGATGCCCATTATATCAACAACACGGCATTAAGCCAGGTCGCGTGGCTCTTTGGAATCTGGTGCTATTTTTGTCAAGATTTTCGGACCCATGGAGACAAAGATCTTCCATGAAAGTGATCTTATCATTTTAAGTTCCTAGATGCCCTTATTATCTTCTCATGGACACCCACACACACAAAATTGACTTTAGTTACATCAAATTGTCTATTGCTGATTTGTTACCAAATTAATCCAAATCACTAAACAGCATTGGAATAGAAAAAAAAATGCTTTTTGCCATAAAGCAGAGAATTCACTCTTGGGTAAAGAATTTTTTCCCAGTCCTTGCAGAAAAATGATCGTGTGTGTGTGTGTGCATGTGTATTTATTGGCGGGGGGCGGGGGGGGGGGGGGTAGGCAGAACGCCTCCAAAAAGAAAAATTCCTAATTTAGTTCCAGTGCTTTCTTTTTCTTCCCAAAGTCAACCTGAAAATAATTTCAAATCATACATTTGTCATGAGAAACCAGACCTGCAGAAAGATTCCTTTGAAAATAAAGTCCATTGCAACCAATATAATACTCTCTAAAAGTAGCATCATTCATGAAATATTTTCATACAGAAAAGAAGTGGCAAAAATTTTCTTTTCTATCCAATTTAAAGGATTAAATAGAATCAGACAGAGATGCTGGAATAGATGCTCTCATGGGCTTTATCAACAAGATCTGCTCAGGAAATCTGTGAGTCCTAACAGATTCCTACGGGTCTATAAAAGTGATCTGCAGAATGTGGAGGGGCATCTAGATAAGGGGAAATGGTTGGGAATCTTGATGTAAAGATTCATCCAGATTATTTTCAAGGTGCTTTTCTTTTTTTCCTACCAACGGGTTGAATCGTTTAAAGAGCCACGTTTTCCTACAATGAGGTATCACCTCACTCCGGTCAGAATGGCTGTAATTAACAAGACAGGAAACAACAAGTGTTGGAGAGGGTGTGGAGAGAAGGGAACCCTTGTTCACTGCTGGTGGCAGTGCAAACTGGTGCAGCCACCATGGAAAGCAGTTTGGAGTATCCTCAGAAAATTAAGGATAGATCTACCATATGATCCAGCTATTCCACTGCTGGGTATTTATCCAAAGAACTTGAAAACACAAAGGCATAAAGATACTTGCACCCCTATGTTCATTGCGGCATTATACACAATAGCCAAGACTTGGAAGCAACCTAGGTGCCCATGAAGGGACGAATGGATGAAGAAGATGTGGTATTTATACACGATGGACTACTACTCAGCCATAAGAAATGACGAAATCCAGCCATTTGTGACAACATGGATGGACCTTGAGGGTATTATGCTGAGTGAAATAAATCAGAGGGAGAAAGTCAAATACCGTATGATCTCACTCATAAGTAGAAGATAAAAACAACGACAACAACAAAAAACACATAGCATTGGAGATTGGACTGGTGGTTACCATTGGGGAAGGGGGGAGGGGGGAGGGCAAAAGGGGTGATTAGGGTCACATGTGAGAGGATGCACTATAATTAGTGTTCGGGTGGTGAACATGATGTAATGTATCCAGAATTTGAAATATGATCTACATCCGAAAAAAATAAAAATTAAAAAAAATACAATAAAAAAAATAAATAAAGAGCCATGTTTTCAAAAAGTTATTTCTTGACCCCAGAAATTGTATTCAGTCATAACCAAAAAATGGCTAGCACTTATATAGTGGTTTCTACATCAGACCTTGTTCTAAGGGCTTTTCATATATCCCTCATTGAGTGCTTACAATATGCCTATGATGTGGAGACTGTTAGCCCCTTTTACATGTTAAAAACACAGGCGTGCGGAGGGTTAGGCAGCAGAGCCAGACTCACACCCGGGCAGTCTGGTGGCGGGGTGGACACACTGCTGCCCTCTGCAGGCAAGTAACCAACTGTTGCCAGCATTCCCACTGGTTTCACAGGTCGCCATGGCCTCTGAAATCACAAGGGAAAGATTTCTATACTAAAGAAGTAAACAACGAATTAAAGTCGTAAACAGAGAAAGAAAGTGTTTTCAAAGGATTTAGAGTAATAGGACTAAGGTCTTAAATGAGTAGTAATGGTGTTCTGGGAGGTGGTTTGACAAAGTGTGTTCAGAACGAGATTGGTAGTGTGGGTAGACTTCGGCTATATTAGAATTAACAAACAGCAATATTAATTGTAGGGAATGACCAGTTGCTGAGCACAGATGAGCTGTGTTCCTCTCCATCCTTGTGAGACTGTGCACGCTCTATTTCCATATGGTCTTTGTTGAAGACGCACTTCCCATACAACAAGGCCTAGAGATAACTGATAAGCACAGTTTTCTTGTCATAGATGTGACTTTGCTGTCATTTTAAATAGCATTGGGTCCCCAATTTCTGCCAGTTCCTAACATCACTCTTTAATCATCCCCCAAGATTTTTTTGTGAATTCAAAGGAGATTTTGGACAATGTGGGAACCAGCAAATCTCTTAGTCTTGGGGGAAGTGTGATGATCATGTGTGCACATGGAAAGGACCATGCAGAAATTATGCTTCTTGCTTCCCAAGGGAGGGGTTGGGAGATTAACAGTGACTGGTTAATTTATTATTTGTCCTTAATCAGTCAATGCACATGTATTCACAGAATATCTAATATGAAAACAGTGGTACTAGGGAGTACAGAAAAAAAAGGAAACCTTTCCACTTCTCAAGTTTCCAAATGGTTGGAAAAACCACACACATGGGGAGACCACTTATCATATAAGGAAGCCTTATGAATTCTGTGAATAGAGATGTGTTATATTTAAAGCAAGAATAAAAACAATGAACCTGATAAATACACTTACAGCCTCTGGCGTCCTGGGCTATTTGCAGACTTTAAGCAGCAGTGCTCTCAACCATCCGGTGCTGAAATGAGTCAATGTTTAGCAGCAGCCTATGCCTAGCACCATAGAGCACAGAATAAATAAAACTTTGCCTGCAAGAAGCTTATTCTCTGCTTTTGACCATGTATAAATGCAAACAAAACTGAAACAGGAGGTCACACATAATAAAACGCCAATAATGAGGCAGATGCAAACATAAATACGAAAGGTTTAAGAGACTGAGAGGTTGTTGTAGTCTGTAGGCATTGCGGAAGGCAGCACAGATGAGGATACGAGGCTCCTGTGCACCTTGGTGGGCATATAGGTGGCTGGAGAGGAACAGGAAGGCACCACACCCTCTCTGTGCCCCATGGTTCCTAAAGCGCAGCTGGCTGCGGGGTCACCCTCCAGCGCCCAGGCTGCAGAGGCCCGCACGCTCCATTGTATATCCAAAGTGAGACGCAATCTCCAGTCTGAGACACGGTCCCCTTCTGACTTGCTTCCCTCTCTATTCCAGCTGCGCTGCCTTCAGCTTTGTCCTAACCACACTCCCCCAACGCCATGGCCCTTCCACCAGCTTATCCTCTGCCTTGAAGACTCTTCTCTCTCGTCCCCCTCCTCCACCCACACACACCTCCAGGAATCATAGCTTTGTTGACTATTACTCATAAGTCATATCTCCTCTCAATTGTTGCTTCTCCAAAGAAGCCTTCCCTGACCTTCCCTCATAGGTCGGCTTCCTCTGCTCTGGTTCTCACGGCCCCCTGAGCTGGCAGCGTGTGCCAAGGCTGCAGGCGCACAGCATTAGTGAGTTCTCTGGATTACTGCCCACCTTTAAGCATGTCGTAATGCTTGACACCTAGGACGACTCAACAGTAGTTTTTGAAAGAATGAATGAAGACGTCCAGGTAAACACAGCAAAGCTACCTTCACTGCTTTGGGCCACCCTCAAGCCCCCACCAATACAACAGCAAATAAAGTCTAAGGCATAAATCCATGAGCAGCAGAGAGGAGGAGAGAAGGAGCAACAACATTGTGGAAGCTGGAAAGCAGAGGAAGTGTGGAAAGTGATGCCGCCCAGACATAAGACAGACAAGTCCTGTGCCAAGAACTGACCTGGTTTCTCCTGGAAGGCCCCCGAGCGGTCCTTGGCACACGAGGCACAGGCACTGGTCAGTTAACGCCACTGCCCACGTGGTGTTTCTCCTGGTTGTGTGTGGTTTCCTGTGTGATGGATTAAATCTTCTCTGATGGGAAGGCTTCAAAATGAGCCCCTCCAGGTGCTTCTGGAAAGTTGACTAAGGGAAAAGGGAAGAAAACCAAGAAGGATTGTTTGAAAATTAAGAAGCCATCAGAACCCCAGCTTTCCCTGGCCGACTCCTCAGAAGACTGGGGCTTTATTTCCTGGAGAGAATAGGAGAGAGGGCCTCAGATAGAGGAACACCAGGAACAGGTTAGGGTCTGAAACGCGGGTGAGAGGATGCGTGCACACCGAATGGATGGCGAGACTTCCTCTGCTTTTCCTCTTCTCAGATGTGTGGCAGCCACACCTCACCCCCCAGCTGGGGACTGAGGGATCTTTCCCAGGAGATGGCACCCTCAGGGATGGAATGGGCCAGCCAGACACTTCTGCTCTTCACAATGCCCGTCAACTCGTCAGCCCCAAATTCCCGAATGTGAGCACACAATAAGGAATCTCCATTTGTTTGAAGAAATCTTCTCACATGAAAGATAGAAATCAAACGAACAGACAGAAGCAAGCAGTTTGGAGAAAACAGAGATTGTGCAAGGAGAAGAAAATGGGAAAAAACCTCTAATTAACATCCTCAGAGAGAGAATAGACTACACTCATGAGACAAATAGAATAATATTATTTAAATTTCGGAACAAAAACTCTTAGAAGTGAAAAATATGATAGAAATGAAGTCAATAGAAACATTTAAAGACAAAGGTGAGAACACTCTCCAGAAAGTACAACAGAGAGGGACAAACAGACACAGAAGGAGAGACAGAGGGAGAGTGGGAAGGAAAGATGAGATATGGAAAATGGAGAAAAGATGAAGATTTAGAGGACCAGTCCGGAAACCTAGAAGCATCTGAAGGAGCTACCTAAATATAATTTTTAAGCTACTGTGTCTACTGCCTGTGAGAGTCTACTCTGCTTTTTTCTAGTTGAAGTTCACTCCGCGGGTCACACACCTTCTCAGAGACACCTCCCGTTCCACAGGCCAAACTCAGCCCGGAGCCCTGTAGACAGTTACTGATGGCGCACAACCCCCAGGCAGGCCAGCTGACTTAGCGAAAAGTCGGTGCAGCCCTGCATGGTCCTAACTGTGCCAAATGGGCGTGATGTGGACGGGCTGCTGGATTCCTTTGTATGAGGACTGCGTCTTCTCTCCAAATCACCAAGCAATGTTGGTGATTCTCAGCACACCTCTGGTTCGGCCTTCGCAATTTACAGATGGGCAGCCTAAAGGAAAAGGATGGGATGACTAAATTGAAGGTGGTGAAAAGAACTCTTGGACCAGGATTATCCCTGAAGGCTTTGTCCTGCCTTGTTCTGGCTCACCCAGAAGCCCCAGGTGACTTGACAATTGTCTGAGAGCTGGAAACCTTTTCCCAGAGCATCCTCACACAAAACACGACTTTGAATAACAAGATTGTTTCAGGTCTGATTCTAAAAATAAGTGCCCAGATTAGATAAAAGCAATATGAAAGTTCTGAGTTATGCCTTAGAAATTGAAAGGAATGACAGAGCAGATTGAGGGGCAAGTTCGTAATCAGTGAAAGAGGAGACGGAATGACTCAGGATGCAGCCCTGAGAATTAGGAGTGGAATCTTGCAATAAAAAAAGCAGTTTCTCTGCAGGCTTCGGACACATGGGCTAGTAATTATATCTAGCGCCAGGATGCTGGAGAGAGAGAGGAGAGGCGAGGTAACTGGCGCTCAGCGTCTTCGCTTGGGTCCTGCTTTGTTAATTAGCTGTAGCATCCAAATCGTTTTTGCTCCAACACTATTTTTCCTCTCTACTGTTCGGTACTGTTGTGCCTTCTAATTTATCACTTTTCATCCCTTACCTAAGCTGCTGGAGATTTATTGTTGTCTGGCTTCTCCGGCCTGTTCTTTGGTCAGATTTATTATCACAAAGTTTGTGCTTTTTTAAATTATCAATAGACACAGTTAAATTGGTTTAAAATAATTCTGTGAAGGGTCTCATTAGTGTCTTCAGATAACAAACCCAGCTCTTGGTCAGAAGGAGTGTTCATCAGGGATCACAGCCCACAGAACCCAGGAGCCCCGCCCCCTACCTGCATGTAGAACGTGTGTGTGGTCAGGTCCTCAGGGCTCCACAGGGATGCTGTGGTCGCCCAGCATTCCTGGATGTTCATTCCAAGAGCTACAGACAGTCCACGCCACTGTCAGAGTGTGACTCATTGAGATGAGATGCTGGGTATTTAGCTGGGTCAGTTCTCAATCTTTACTTTATTTTTTATTTTTTTGAGGAAGATTAGCCCTGAGCTAACTGCTGCCAATCCTCCTCTTTTTGCTGAGAAAGACTGTCCCTGATCTAACATCGTGTCCATCTTCCTCTACTTTATATGTGGGATGCCTGCCACAACATGGCATGCCAAGAAGTGCTATGTCTGCACCCGGGATCCGAACCGGCGAACCCGGGGCTACCGAAGTGGAACGTGCGCACTTAACCGCTGTGCCACCAGGCCAGCCCCTCAATCTTTATTTTTAAGACATCGAGAGAGCTTATAAAAATGCATATTTCTAGGATCTATCCAGAATTAGGTATATTAGGTATGATTCAGTTAGATTTTTGGAGGACAGAAAACCCAAAATAACCATGGCTTTTACAAAGTAGAACTTGCTCTTGCACATGTAAAAGTCCAGAGATGGATACCCGGGCTGGTGCCCGCAGAGTTAGGGACTCAGGCCCGCCACGTTGCTTCTCCAGCCTGATGGCCTCCTCTTCACACTCCATAGTGGCTGCTCTAGATCCAGCCATCACATAGAATTTTTAGCTAAGAGGAAAGAACAAAGGGAAGAAGGGCACACCCCTTCCGTTTTAGGACACTACCTAGAAGCTGCACATACCACTTTCACTCAACCGAATTTAGTGCCAGGCCTCAGCCAACTGCAAGGGAGGCTGTGACATGGGGTCTTGATGCCAGCAGTCCAGGGTCATCTCTTTGCACAGTACCCTTGGGGTGGAGACCAGATATCTGCCTTTTTAAGCAACTCTCTCAGTAATCATGATGCAGGTGGTCTGTGGACTAGAGAAGCACTCACCACGTCCCTCACTGCACAGTGACTCTTCCCTGAACACCAGTCTCGTGGCCTGCTGAACGAAATGCTGACGGAGCCTTGCATAAGTAACCTAATTTATCCTCAGAACCACCCAGTGGGTAGGTTTGACCATCCTCGCTACAAATGATGCCAGTGACTTCTCCCAAATATTTGACAATTCAGATATCAATGTCTAACAGGTAGATAGAAAAGGTAAGAAAAAGTAACAGAGGTGTTTAGAGAGACAGAGCGAGAGGGAGAGAACACTGGGGGAGAAATGAAGGGGAGACAAAGAGGCATCAGTTGAGAGGGGTGGTTAGGTGTCCCCAGAGGGAGACCGGTGGCGTCCCACTTCCCAAACAGGACACTGGCTCGTCCATGTAGGAGAAATCGTGAGGGTGGGGGCGTTCTTGCCTTCCCTCGTCTTCTCTGCCCCCTTAGAAGGGATGGATGGGCTGGTAGGAGCATGATGGAGAGCATGAGGAGGGTGGCTCTCCTTTTGCGTATACAAGTCCAGTGTCTGCTCCTTTCACATGACGCCATGAAGACCTCTTTGTCCCAACCGCCTTCAACCACACCCCGTACAATACTCTCTTTTTCTTTTCCATGAACTCATGGTGAATGTTGCAGTTACATGACCGAATATCAAATTACCCCAAAACTTAGTGGTTTAAAACTGACAACATTTATTTTGCTCATAAATCTGCAATTTGCATGGGGCTCAACAGTCAGCTCATCTCTGCTCCCCTCGGTGTTAGCCGGGCAGCTTGGAGACTGGGGGCTGAACTCATCAGAGGCTCCCTCTCTCATGCCTGGAGGTTGATGGTGGCTGTCACTGAGACCCCAGCTGGGTCTGCTGTCTAAAACACCTCTATGTGACTCTCCATGTGGCTTGAGCTCCCTCACAGCATGGTGGCTGATTTCCACAGGAGGGTCTCCCAAGAATGAGACCTGGGGGAGTGCATGGTTGCCTTTGCGACGTAGCCCCAGGAATCTGAGGCAGTTCTGCTGCGTTCAGCTCACTGATGAGGTCAAAAAGCCCCACCCAGTTTCAAAGAAATAAGCTCCATCTTGGGATGAGGAGCACCAAGATTGTAAAAAAGCATTTGGGACCAGAAATATTGTGGTGGCCTTGTTTGAAAAACCCCATGTGCTACACAGGCCAGAAAGATTCTGCTGTCTTCTCTCTGCAGTCTATGTTTTGAATATGATAGGTATGCTAAATGTGCATTTGCTAACCACAGCACACGCACTTTGTCCTGAAGCTCAGATGTACACCTTGAAGATCATCTTCAGAGAGCGTTGTCTAACAGAGCCCTTTTCTCCTTGTGCGAAAGGCGATCTTCCTTATCTCAGCTTTCCGCAGGCTTAAATTAAGCAATAAGCAGACTTCCTGCTTAATAAGTAGACCTGTGGCCTCCCATCCAGATACGCGGGGCCCATATTTAAACAGTATCATTTCTTACTGCTTAAACCAGCAATGGCAAATCTCCAAACTGTCTACCGTTTCTGCTGGATATCCAACTGGCCCACTTTCCCAACTCTTGTTGGAAGAGGTGATTGAATAGAAAAATAGAAATTGTTTGTGAATACCTTTGAGACACAGTAGAAATAAATGTTTTAAGTATAGGAAAAGGAAACTGAAAATGTGACGTCCCCCCCATATCTGTGATGATGCTTTCTAGTGATTAACAAGAGTGTGCGGACCCTGTGGATTCACGAGATTTCGTGGTGAAACAGGGCCACTGCAGGGGTCCCCGCCGGTCTTAACACTCTATTGTTTTCCTTCTGTTGTTTTCCTTCTATTGAAATTTTGGCAGTCTGTCAGTCTACCTAGTGTTTGATTAATTGCTAAACGTCAGAAATTTGAAGAGACATTATTGTTTATGAACCCCATCTTATTCTGAGACTTTATGGAGCCATTTATGCTCTTCAAAGAAATTCCACACACAATGTATGCTTCATTCTCAAATACTGTGAGGTAGATAAAGGGTCTTAACCACTCAGCTTCCCCCTTTATAGGATGGGACAAGTGGCTTAGCCGAGATACTGACTTAGTGATGAGCGGTGCCCGGACCAGTCCCGATTCCTATTCAGGACTCACTTCACTGTCACACACTGCCTTGTGTAAACCTGTTTTCACTCCTCAACTACGCAGGGCTGGTAATCGATACCAACGTGTCTTCTAAACCACCGAGGAAATCTTTCAAGTAGCTGTGGAGTTTTAAGGTTTTGATCACTTGTCTTTTGCACAATTTATGTTTACTAAAACCACATCCTGGTTAAGGGTTTTGAGCAATTTGTTCTCTAGGCCAATGAGAGCAGATTCCCCCAAAGCTGGAGCTGACGCCAGTGAACTGATGGAGAAAATGAAAAAGCACCAGGAAAGGACCCAGAGGAGATCAAACCCTCTCAGTGGGAAGAAGCAGGAAGAAGTACCTTTCTGAATTGGCTACATTAACATCCATCCACTTCTTAAAGAGCTTCTCTTCATCCTCTCAGAAACTCCCATTTTCCCCAGCCCGCCAAGGCTCGAGTCTCATTTTGCTCCTGACATGCTGAGAAGAAATCACTGACTTCCTCTCAGTGTGTATTTCATTTTGAGGCAGGCTTCTTAAGCTCTTTTGTTCTGTAATGGGATTTTAGCAAAGAGTAGGAACAGAAAGCCCTTGAAGTGATCACAAACTAGTTTTTAATTCTCTCTATGGTATAAGGTGAAACCTATAAGATGGTAAACAAATGGATTTATTCCAACTGCAAGAGAGGCAAGGGTTACACTAATTGTTAGAGAGGAGTTGACTCACATGCCCAGGCTGGCACAACTCATTGTTTTCTGAACCTAGAGGATGTCCACACTGTCATTCCACCTGTAGAAGATTGCCTGAGTCCTGACGTTGCGTGACATTGCTGCGTGCTTTACACAACGTAGACCATCTTATTTTGGAAAAGGCTTGAACAAGTGGATTGTATGCATTTCTTCTTCTTCTCCCTCTCCCGGTCTCCCGCCTCCTCCGCCATTAACAGCCGTAACACCACAGCAGCAACACCGTTGAACTGATTTCCAGGACCCAGCTGCTGGGCTCAGCTTTTATGTTCATCTCCTCATTTAAACCTCACAGTAACCCAATGAGGAACAGCCCCATCTCAAAGAGAAGAAAACGGACTCTCAGAAAGGTTCAGTGATTTGCCCAAAGGCCACACAGATTGTAAGTGGAGACCCTGGGGTTCAGGCCCATGTCTGAATTCAAAGGCCACGTTCCTTCATGCTCAGAACAGGAAGGAGGGAAGACATTGCTTCCAAATTGTTCATGTGTAATTTCACCCAAGAGCGTGTGATGTGTGTTTATCACCTTGACTAGATGTCTACTCTTAGAGAGCAGGCCCTGGAGGAATGGGACCAGGGAGAGGTATGTTGTGATGGAAGAAAAAAGAGGATGGAAAGTTCTGGGTTATACAAAGCTGTGTAGAGTGAGCAGGCTTGGGTGTCAGCAGCGGGGGAGGGTGGGGCCTCCTCTGAGCAGCAGAGGAGTGAGCTTCCTGGAGGGTTGGAGGCCAAGCTGAGAGCTGGTTAATTTTCCCAGGGCTGGCTCCTTTTATACCTACTTTTGAGGAGAGCTCCCCATTGACGGAACATTCATTCATCCTGGGGTGTGGCAGGAAAAGGGAAGGGGTTGGGCACTTTAGTCCAGCTACTCTTCTCCAGTTCCATCCAGAGGGACAGCATGGGAGCTCCTCCCTAGCGCTGCTCAGGCTTGCTGCCTGCTTCTGCCTCCTTTGAGATTGTCCCCCTTTCCAGCCAGGAAGGGCAGGAATTCCAGCTCAGGGAGCGCATCCTGAGGAAGCATTAAGAGCACGGAGGCTGACACTACGTCATCAGGCGGGGGTGAGGCAGAATAGAAATAACCTGGAACCTAGAGTCTGCAGATGAGGCCCAAGGCCCTGGCCGCAGCCTCAGCGAGGGCTGCTCCTCCTCTTGCTCCTCGTCCCCCTCCACCTTCTCATCCTCCTCCTCTCCCTCCTCCCCCTCCTCCTCTCCCTCCTCCCCCTCCTCCTCCCTGTCCCAGCTTTGTTGAGATGTAATTCACGTACCATGCAGTTCGTCCGTTTAAACTGTACAATGCAGTGGCTTTTCGTGCATTCCCAGAGTTGTGCAACCATCACCACATGCAATTTTAGAACATTTCATCGTCCCCAAGATACGCTGTGTCATTTAGCTAACACCCCAGACCCTCCCCACTGCTCTCTCATTTCTCCTTAAGCAATGGTTTATTGAGCACTGCTCCAGACCCTGGGTATACAGTGACAAATAAGACACAAGTTGCCCTTTATTTAGAAAATCTTTCCCTGTGACTTTATTTAGTACTTATATTTGTGATCTTATGTGTTAAAGTATGCTGTGAATTGGACGAGGGATACGTCACAAATATTTCAGAAGGAGCCGCCCGCATCACTCTTTCCGTGAGTAGACCATCTGCCTCAGAACTTGTAGATCCAGATCTTTCACAAGGAGAGGAACTTCTGCCACACCACAGACACAGAGACATCTTGACATTCATAGTAGGTTATGTACTCGAATGTTGGTCACTCAGGAATAATTTATGCCTATGAGGATTCCTGCCCTCAAGAATTTAATTATATAATTTAAGATATAAGTAAAAGATGATAACACAAATCCTTAAGTGCTGTGTGAGTTTAAGGTCTTACCAACTCTAATCAATCAGCAATTGGTGATTAAACTGCATCCCATTTATTCGTCCTTCCATCCATTTATTCATTATTTAATCAATATCTATGGGCATCTACAATGTGGCAGACACTCTTCTAGAACTGGGATGTATCTTATATTTTTATATTTCCCGACATGCTAAGCACGTGGGAAGACTCCAAAAACACATATTATTTGGCATTGAAAGTACTATTTTTTGATGTCTTTCTCCATGAAAGCTTAGGAGCCAGAAAAGTAATTTCTTGCTTTTCTTTTCCAAATGCTCTTTTTGTTGGGAAGCTTTTCAATTCCTGAAACTAGCTTAGGAAGATAAATGAGTAAACTTTGCTATACTAATTTACTCTTCAAAACTCAACATGATTTATGCCCTGTTTTGTTTATTGCTCAAATAAGCAAAATCAGAATGGATTGCATGATTATTTTGAGATATAGTAAGTCCAGATAATTTTATTCTTCCTTAATCATTTTTTTTACCAATCCATCTCCACTCTGGAGATGATTCATCACAGAGCCTGCCATGGATTCTTTAAAATAAATGAATAACTAAAAAGAAAGATAGAAAAATGGGGCGAGAACACTAACCAACCCCAAAATAAATAAATACATACCTTCATCCATTCTCTTTCTCATTCTCTGTCTGTCTTTAATTCACTCTCTCTCTCTCTCTTTCTTTCTCTCTCACACATAAACACACAGACACACAGCCCCCTAAGAATTTCAGAATAATCCAGTCCACGATGGGAAATCATTTGATGACAATGAAATGTCTTGGGCTTAGGGCAGAGAGCACTGCTAGTGGTCCTCCATGTTGGAAGGTGGCGCCCAGGACCCCTGCCCTGGGAGAAGATCCTGCTCCACAGGAACCACCGTGAGGTGGATGCAGCAAGAGCCTTAGCAGATAGAACTCCCTCGGGGTTTACTTTTTCTACTTTGTTCCTTAAGTCAGTTGGAGATTTCCTTTTCTCCCTTTGACCAAAGCAGGAGATTAATCTTCAAACAAAAGCTAATCAGCTCTGTGTCCTTAAGCACTAATCACTTATCCACTTGGGGCCTCCATTCGTCTGAGAAATGAAGGGCATGTTAGTTTCCTGGGGTTTCAGTAGCAAATTACCACAAACTGGGTGCCTTAAAACAACAGAAATTCATTCTCTCCCAGTTCTGGAGGGCTGCAGTCTGGAATCCAGGGGTCAGAGGCCATGCTGTGTCTGAAACCTGCAGGGGCCACATTTCCTTGCTTCTTCCAGCTTCTGTGGATGCAGGTGGTCCTTGGCGCTCCTCCGCTTGTGACTGCCCCACTCCAATCTCTGCCTCCATCATCACATGGCATTTTCCCTTTGTGTCTGTTCTGTGTGTCCTCTCTTCTTATAAAGACGCCAGTTATTGGATTAGGGCCCCACTCCCCTTTGAGAATGGCCTTATCAATTGATTTATCTGCAAAGACCCTATTTGAAAATGAGGTCATATTCATGGGTACTGGGAGTTGGGGCTTCAGCATATCTCTCTGGGAGACACAATTTGACCATGACACGACACGTGGCTTTGGCTAGTTGACCTCCAAGAGGCCTGCAGCAGGTTTCTAGCTTGCATGCCTGGGTGGGTTGTGATGCCATCACTGAAGAAAGGGGACAGACAGGGCTCAGTTTCACACGTGTTAACGTTAAGGACTGGTGGGATGTCCACATGAAGATGTCCTGTACACTGTCTGAAGTTTGGGGAGAGACCTGGTCTAGGGATGTGGTCTTGGTGCTCCTCAGAATAGGAATTGTAGTTGACCATGACGGTGAAGGAGACTGCCTGGGGTGGGGGCGTGTGGGATGAGAGGAGCGGGTGCTGCTCTCGGGAGCCCAGGATGCTCCCTTCTAAAGAGCAGGCAGAGGAAGAAGAGCCCACGGAGAGGGAATTTGGCAATTCGATGCTAATGGAAAATCTCAAGACAGCAGTTTCAGCTTCACAATGGGATGGAAGCACATTCCAATGGATTGAGGGTGGGGTGGAAGGTCAGAAAATGACCACTGCATGTGATCTACTTACTTAAGTCCAGGTGGGAAGACAAGTAGGGGTGGATCGTCAATGGATGGAGAAGCTGTGTCCATTAAGGTGTTTTTTGTTCCTTCCTTTGTCTCACTTGTTTTGTACTTAGATGGGAGAGTAGCCTTAGGAAAGGAGTAAGAACAAAGAGAGAGGATGCAGATAGAAAGAGCAGATTGAGCAAATCCTGGAGGAGGCTGAAGCTACATAAAAGTTTAAGCCACAAAAACACATGGAGGATCCTTAAATATATGTCGCTAAGTGAAAGCAGCCAATCTGAAAAGGCAGTAGGATTCTAACTCTGACATTCTGGAAAAGACAAAACTATGGAGACAGTAAAAAGATCAGTGGTTGTCAGGGGTTGGAGGAAAGGGAGGAAGGACGAACAGGTGGAGCCCAGAGCATCTGTAGGGCAGTGAAACTCTTCTGTATGATTCTGTAATGGCAGCTACATGACATTATGCATTTCCCAAAACCCATGGAACATGCAAGGCAATGTATGTTTACCCCAATGTCAACTACAGAATTTAGTTAATAATAATGTATTAATATTGGTGCATCAGTTGTAACTAATGTACCACACCAATGCAAGATGTTAGTAACTCAAGAAACTGAGGGCAGGGGCAGAGGGGTCTATGGGAGCTCTAGTTTCTGCTCGATTTTTCTGTAAACCTGAAACTACTCTGGAAAATAAAGTTTAGTAATAAAAAATAATAAATAAAAATTTCCATAAGGGTAAGTGGAAAGGAAGGGATTTCATGGTTCTAGGCTGGAATGGAAAAGGAGGGAGGGAAGGAGGAGCTGGCCTAGACAGGAAAGGGGATGCCTCATGCTCTGAGACTGAGGTGGGATGGACGGATGCCTAAATGTGTGGGTGGAGGGAGCAGCTGTGTCAGTGGCAGGGAGCCTGGGTGCCAGTTGCGTCTTCTCAGAAGCAAAGGCTGAACATGCAGGTTTGTTGAGAGCGATGCCTGTGAAAGACAAAAGGGGGAGCAAGCAAGGTTAGGAGGGAAAGGCTTCAGGCCACAGCGCAAATGTGACAGCTGAGAAGGGAAAGTCAGAAGGAAGCAGAATTTGACCTCAGACTCATGCAGATTTGGCCACATGGGACAACCCAACAGGGAGCTCCAAGCAAAGATTGCCCAGTGGAGGACCCCGCACTAGTGGACATGTCAGGCTCCAGGACCCCTGCCGTACTCAGTCACTGAGCTGGCGCATGAGAGAATGACCTGTGCTTGAAACTGAAGCCAGCTCTGATGACGTGAACCGCCATCAATGCACATTGCAGCTGAACAGTAAGTTCTTCCTGGAAGGTGATCAGAACAGTGCCTTTCTGCCCTGTCTGCCACGTGTGGCCATCTGCTCAGAGAAAGGGCCGCAGTAGATAAAAGGGGGTGTGCAAAGAGCAGGAAAGATTGGAATCATCATTGAGAAGAACATGACTAACCAAGACTTGGTTGTAATAATGAGATGGGTTAGTGTCCAGCTGAGGTAGAGACTGCATTTGGCTTTGTGCTTTTCCCTGGTAGTTGCCAGTGGTCTACGTGTTTCTGTGAGGGGCACGCATTGAGCACAAACCCAAGTTGGGCATTTACTCGGCTGGGGCAGAGAAAGGATTGTGCAAGGGAAGCCATTCAATGGGAGGTTTAAGCAGACGATGAATGACCCTCAAGTCAGTCATTGGAGAAAGGACCCCCACATGGAGGGGAAGGTGGAAGAGATCTCCCTGAAATCCGCTTTTAACCCAAAAGCATAAGAATCTGATACCATGACATTCCAGTGCAAAAATATAGGTTTATTTTGTAGAAACCAATGAGGAGGGCATGGTTGAGGGCTGAGGTCCTAAACTCAAGCTCCCATCTAACACAGGAATTTAGGCCATGGTTTGGTTGCTGAGTTCTATGGAGTAAATTCGTCCTTATATCTGATAAATTATTGGAGCTTTTGTAAAGTTACATATAGATAGTGGTGCATGATCGACTTGAATATTTACGTGTACCAGTGAATAAACTGGCATTTGCAGAATATCTACTAGGTAAGCTCTGTTTTTTCATATACAGTGTGTTGATGAATCCAATCTTATGAGGCAAGCATTATTATTTTATACACGAGAAAACAAACAGATTGAGTTTCTCTATTGCCCCAAGCCCTCACTGCTAGTTGGTGGCAGAATTCAGATTTAAATTTACAGCCTCCTGGAATTCTTTCCCCCACATCCCAGCTTCCTCGCCTGTGTGAGGTACACCCTGGTGTTTTCCTTCGACAATCGACAATCGTGCTGATTCAGGAGGCAGCTCACTTCTGGCATCTTGGAGTCATTGATTTAGTTTAAAGAGAAAGAGAGAGATTCACTAGCTAGAAAAAAATAAAAACAATTACCTCTCTAGAGTGTGCTAGAGTTTATCAAGTAATGTTCACTGTTTCTCTTGATTTTCATGACCGTTCTGTGGGGCAAAGAATAGTTATTATCCCCATTCTTCGGTAGAAGGGACTAAGGCCCGTCTGAGAGCTGCCCCGGCCGCGTGATCTGTGTCGTGAAGCTGGAGTTCGGGTGCCGGACTTCCGATCGCTCGCCCGTGGTTCTTCCTATTACTTTGCTGCCTTCGTGCTGTAGAAACTTGTCTAGTATGAAGGCGATGAGGGCAGGGCAGCTTTAGAGAGGGAGTAAAGGTCTCCCACACCCAGAGAAGTAGAGGTCATAAAGTTGGCAGGCATGTGTGACCGTGGCGTACCCGCCCTGGTGCAGCTGCAATCTTCTGAGCACTTTATCCGCTTGAGAGTCTGTTTCCAGTGAGCACTGATGGGAACTCACACCTAGGTTAAAGAGTGTTAATCTCCTGCTGTTCCGGAATATCCAAGACACCTGCTAGAAATTGTAATCTAACAGAGTGAATTTCAATATTAAGTAAAGCTATGGAATTTAAACATTTTTCTGGTCTCCTAGCCTGCCCTCTGTGCTTGGAAAATTCTAAATAAGCCCAGGCCAGGTGAATCCATTAGGTTTGTCTTTAAACTTGCAAAAATTCTTTTACTTAGCACCACCTCCATAGCTCACCGATACTTACTCACTTGTTTGTTTATTCAAATGCATGTATTGGGTGCCTATGCTGTGCTAGACATGGAAGTAATATTTTTAAATTCAATATCAAGATCACAGTATGCTGGGAGGGAAATTTTCTAACTTTCCATTCCTTTCTATAGTAATTTTTAAAACCAATGAGATATAAGCTATTAAAATTCTTTGGAACTTTTTAGCTTTTTATTTTGAAGTAATTTTAGACAAAGGAAAGTTGTAAAAATAGTACAAAGAATTCTCTTATAGTCCTCACCTCACTTCTTCTGCTGTTAGTGTATTTTATCATCACACTATCATGATCGAGAACAGGAAATTAACGTTGGTACAATATTATTAATTCAACTACAGGCCTTATTTGAATTTTACCAATTTTTCTACCAATGTCTTTTTTCTGTCTCAGGATTCCACATTCCTTTAGATGTTATTTATTCTCGGTCCCCTTCAGTCTGAAACATTTTCTCAGTCTTTCCTTGTCTTGGTTAGTTATTTTGTGAAGCATGCCTCAGTTTGAGTTTTTCTGAAGTTTTCTCATGATTGGAGTGAAGTTATGCATTTTTGGCAAAAGCATCACATATATGATGCTTTCTCCTTCTTGGGGCATCGCACCGAAGGGTCCATGATGTCGATGTGTCTAATTTCTGGTGACACTACCCTCAGTCTCAAGCAGCTGTCTGCCAGGTTTCTCCACTGCAAAGTTGCTGTTGTCCCCTTTGTGGTTGATAAATATCTTGGGGAAGATACTTTGAGTCTGTGAAAATTCTGTTTCTCTCCAGACTTTCACCCACTAATTTTAGTGGCTCTTGTCTGCATCGTTCATTGCTGTGGTTTACTTCACGGGAGATGCTCATTCCTTCCTTCCTTCTGCATTTATCAGTTGGATTCTATCGTGAAGAAGAGCTGGCTCTCCTCCCCCTTTTGTTTAGTTATTTGATTACTTATCTGTATTAATATGGACTCATGGATATTTATTTTATTCTATGAGTTAACCTGATACTGTCATTAATTATTTTGCTGCTCAAATTATTCCGGCTTTGTTCATGAGAAACTTCTTTAGGTTGGCCTCTGCATTCTTTCAACAAGCCTCTATGTTTTTTGAGTATGTCCTTACTTTCCAAACTCACCCCGTACTTTTCCTGCTCCAGCCTGGATACAGTGACTTTTCCTAGGAGTCTTATTTACTTTTTTTGTTGGAAGATGGTGTTTAGAGACCAAGCTATGGTCACGGGGTGTCCTCATTGTTACTGGGCCTCTCCACGAGCAGAGCAAAGATATATATGGATGTATAACCTGTGGGTACACACATATCTATATTTTGGATCTCTCTGTGTATACATTAAAAACCATGAGTTTGTACTGATACCTCTGATTCCAACCCAGCATCACACAGTTTCTTTTAGCCTCCCCGTTCTCCTTATAACTTTTTTCTCCAACAGTGAGAAACCCAGCTCTCATTATCTCCAAGATATTTGATATTTCATAATAGGCTAATTCTGTAAAGCAGTCTCAGATTGCCAGCCCTCTGAGAAGCACGGAGTCACTACATTACAGCAGTTCCTTTTGTCTTCATCTCCATGGCATCCAGTCAAGATGCTTTTGCCCAAGTTGCTTGTGTCGGTTCTTTTCTTCCCCACCCCCTCAGTGTAGTTTTGCACTGCATTTGTAATACGGTTCTGTGCTGTTGTCAGTGTTTCTATTCCATTATGAGTTCCCTCACATCCTGGTTGTTTTTAATTGTTTGTTTTATTTTTGGAATGTGTAAAGAGGATGTGAAACCCTACTATGGTCTAAGATAGACTGTTTTACCAATAAATATACCAGAAAATGCTCCTCCTTCCTCATCCCAGTGATGCCGTTTCCCAAACCCTCCTTCTTTCCACCCACCCCCTACACACTACCAATCTCTGTTCTCTGGTTTCTGCTTCCTGTATTTCTTCTTTTCACAGATGAAGAGACACATATATATTTTCTTATATCTCTTATATGATGGATAACATACTATAGACACTCTATTGGGCTTTGCATAACTCCATATCATTTTATAGAGACCTTCATTCTTTTGTACAGCTGTACCATACTCCGCTGTATGAGTGTACCATGGTTTATTCAACCGCATATTGTTTCCAATATTTTGTAGTTACAAAGCTGCAATGAACATAACCTTCTGCCTATGCATTTTTGTATTGTTGGAGGTGTATCTTCTCGGAAGTGTTCTAGGTCAGAAGTTAGTTGTGCGTTTTATTAGGTATCACCAAGTTTCTTGTACCAGTTTGCATCTCTGCCAGCAAAGTACGAGAACACCTGTTTTCCTGCAGCCTCACCAGCACAATGCATCATACTTTTCTTTCTTTTGGGGGGGCCAGTTGCATAGGTGAGAAATGATAACTCAGTGCAGTTTCACTTTGTGTTTTTCTAATTTTTCATGAGTTTGAGTACTTTTTGGTACATTGAGGATCATTTTTATATCTTTTGTGAATTGTCTGTTTACGTGTTTTTCTCATATTTCTGGTTGGGTTTTTTTTCGTCTTTTGTAACCTCAGTAGGTTAGAATTCCTTATATGTTAGGGATATTAGCCTTTTGTCCATGGTATATGTTATGAATATTTTCTCCCGGTTTGTAAGTTGTCTTTTGTTTGTGATGTTTTTGTCATGCAAAAATTTAAAAATTTTTATGTAGTCAATTTTATTACTCTCTCATTTTATCACTTCTGGATTTGGGGTCATCCTTAGAAAGACTTTCTGTACCCCAGGTTAAAGAGGAAATCACCCATGTTCATGAAAATACTTTGAAACATTAAAAGCATGCAAATGGGAGGGTTTCTCAGAATTCACTTGGAACCCGGACTGTTAAGACCCCCTTTACTCTTCTGACTGCCCTGTGTCGGCCTTCCTAGCTGATTCCCACTGCCACTCTCATCCCTTACTCGGCACCTTATCACCCATCTTCAAGCTTCCCTGGCTTCTCCAGACCCAGGGACGCAATCTACAACATTGCATTGCAGACTAGCTCAGCTTCCCCAACAACTTTTACTCTCCATGGATTCTGTCTTATCCTGGTCCTATTATTAATCAGTTATTTTAGAACTTCCTGCTGATTCAACCCACCTCACCTCCCTTCCCTTCTTGCCTCATCTCCTTTATTCAAGCAACTCCTAAAATACAGCATCTTCCTTTTCCAAAGACCACTCAACCATAGTCTCTCTATAGATGAAGGAGCGCATGCACAGCTCTGTCTTCTGCATAACAAACATTATAGCCAAGTGATAGGGAGCCACCTGACGGAGTCTGGCCTGTTCAGCAGAACACGGGTATAATTCTTTATGGGGCACGGTATCATCCCAAAGAAATGTGAAAATCAGTCTTTTCTACATGTTGTAGACAGTGGTAGCTACAAAACATACGAAATATTTAAAACTTATAAAAGTTAGATTTTTTCATTATGACTTTTATTCATTACGACCTTTATTTAAGTACATAGGCAGGATTTTGTTAGTGTGGTATTTTGCATGTGAATAAATTAAAAATGAAAAATATAAGTGATGTTTGATAAGAAAAAAACTTTCAATCTTCCCCTCACTCCTTCTCTCTCTCTGTCTCCCTCTGCTTCCCTTCCTTCCTCCCTATCATCACTAACTGAAGGGTGGACTCTGTCCTGAGGGCACTGGTTTTAGAAGGTCAGAATGACTGGCATTATGCTTAGGAAAAAACCTACCTGCCAGGACAGCCAAAGTTGGAGCTGTACTTTGGGGGGATTTATTGCTGCATAGCTGTGCATTTCTCTTTTTAATTTTGACCATTCTGGATATTTTCAAAATTGATCTACACACCTCTCTGCATGTTCTCTCTGGATGAATATTTACTGTTTGGGTTAAGTGGTGGTGGGCCTATTTCAGCTTCATGTAAATTATATACATCTGAAGAAATCTAATGGAGGCCAAATGAGACATATTATCTAATAACACAAGCTCCTGAAATTGGTGCAGTGGAAGGAGAAAGGAGTAAGGTATAGCATCTTAAATTCTTGTTTCCCACCATATTGCTTTGTTGATTTTTTTCTTTCAGGGACCCTCAAAGTCTGGATCCACCAGAAGTCAGCAATGCAAAACTTCAATATGCAGGATGGGGCCCCAAAGGCCAGCAGCTGGTAAGGAAATCAAGTTCATTGACCATGTTTTGGTTTTGATGGAGTTTGCCTTTTATAGGATGAATACGTCTCCTTGTACTCAGTCTCTGCGTATGTGTAAATTAAATTTGGGGCAAGTCCACCAGGGTATCTGCATATGTAAACTGGGCACTTCTTTTTGGATAAAGAATTCTCTTGAAATTGGAATGGCATATGCTTTGGGTCCCATATCCAATCTCCTTCCAGTGGTCCCTAACTGCAGCTGTGTGTAGACCACAGACTTACTGTGAACTCACAGATAAACCTCGTCAGAAGGACTGCCAGTGGGAGTTATCAGAACCATGGGACATGGAGAGTTTCTTTTGTTTTGTTCTTGGAACTCTGGCTCTTTTCTTCGGACAGTTTTAGGAAGAAGGTAGATTTGTTGGGTGCAGTGGAGCTGGGCTCCCTGTCAGGAGCATCAACACGCAGGGTTCCCCACAGCTTCTGCAGCCTCTCAGCTTTGCATCCGACATCTTCGTGGATTCCCACCCAAATTGGCAAAACTAAGGTGTTTGGAGAAACTGTGAATAGCAAGGATGGTGTAATAAAAAGGCTCGGAATAAATGGTTGTAAGACGAGGGTTCTAACCCTGGGTACTCACGAACTAGCTGATCTGGACCGCTCAGTTGGCGTCAGGCCCGGTGAGCCGGCCCAGCTAGTGAGTGACAGCTTTGGTAAGAGGATCTTTCAGGTTTGTTCAACTCGAATGTTGCATTTGTCTAAAACAAGATGATATTTATCAGTTCCCTTTAGCTTTATTTGAAGAGGTTGCATCGAAGTCCCATAGTTTGAAGATCAAATGGCATTTTTGCTGCGTTCAAGTCACCATTTTCCTCTGCATCTTTAAGCTGATTAACTAAAGCTGCATTTTAAAAACTCTCTTTTCGTAAAACAACAGAGAAAATGATCATTTTAAAAAATTTGTGGAGAGATGGTATTGGATAGGCTGCCTACTGTCTTGGGAATTGAAATACTCCTATTTTTCCCAATATACAATTCTGTTTTCCTGATTGAATATTAAAACCATTGCCTCGAACTGGTGTAAAGGAACAGGAGGATATAGGCCACAAAACTACTTTAGCTATCACTAGTGTCCCTAATGTGGCAGTCAGAGAGTGAGATGAGGATGAAAGTGAGAACGTGACCAGAGGTGGGGAGGATGTTGGGAGCTGATGGGGCAGGAGGACCCCAATCCATCAACTCGGTCACGAGGAGGCAAAATTCCTCTTTCCTCAAAGGCACCAACTCTCACACAAGGAAAACCTGAAGTTTCATGGGAGGTTGTGGAAGCCCTGAGCGTTCAAGGCTCTTGTGATTGAGTCTCTAATAGCTGACGTCAAACCCCTCAGAAAGTCGATGATTGAAGCCCGCCACAGAGGGCCCTCCCCGTTTTCCACGGATCCTCCTGGAGGGTCACCCCCTGGCCTCATCCTGCCACTCGGGAGAGCACGGGGAATGGGCAACCTTACCGAGTGGTCAATGTCCACCCTCTTTGCAGTCACAGGAGGAGGACGTTGTGACTTGAACACTGGTCAAGGTCTCTTTCCAGACCTGCTGCCTCCTTCCTTGTCACCTGGTGGTTATCAGTCAGCTTGTAGACTCACGCCTCACTGTTGGCTCATGTGAGGCCAGGCGCTGTAACAGGGGTCGTGCACACCTAGTCCTGCCTTCTGGAAAGGGCTTGCAATTTAAAGAAAAATTAGCCCACAAGTGCAAAAGGAGGAGGTGTGTGTGTGCATGCACGTGCACAAGCTTTAGAAGTATCCCTGGAACTTGGAGGCAGTTGGGGCTCTGGAGGCAGTGGGGTTGGTCACTCTCCACTCCTTACTTGTCAGGCCAGCCCCTTCCTTGTCTGTGGCCATTGCTGCCTCAGGGACAATTGGCTTCACTCTCATGTGACGCTCCCGGTGGACAGGGGAGGGTTAGGTGATTCCAGAAGTTATCATATTCAATCTTTTGAGGAATAACTAACAACAAAATTAGGCATCAGCTTCTCTGAGAGAGCTCCGTGACTCCCCTCCCCCCACCGCTAGGTAGCCCTCTCCCGGCTCCCATGCCCCCCCCATGCAAACTCCTGTCACGTACGATTTCTTGTTGCATGGTGACGTGTCTCTCCACAGTTGGGTGGCCTTTAGTCCCAGCATCAGCGCTCTTCATCTTGGATTCTGAGTGCCCAGCACAGCGCCTGGCGCTCAGTAAATATTTGTGGAGGTCAGAAATGAATGCATGGATGGATTGATTAAACAGTGAACATGTTCTGTGGTCCTCGACAAGTTAAACATAAAACAACTGCATGGAGGCAAATAGCCAGAATCCATGTGTGTGTTTAGGATCTTACAGACAGCAAGGGAAGTTTGACTCCTCCTGCTTCCAGGAAATGGAGTTTCAGTTAAGTAGTAATTGTTAATATTTGGGCTTAGTGCCAAAAGTACTACTGTGCTCATGGAATTTTTGAGTTTTTAAACTTTTTTGAACTTTGGGATTTTTATTATATGGTTCCTGTACTGAGTATGCTAAGCAATATAACTCTGTTGAGAGAGCATCCTTTATGATGGAGCAGGAGTCAGCAAGCTTTTTCTGTATGGGGCCACATAGTAAATGTTTTAGGCTGTGCAGGCCCAGCTGGTCTCAGTCTCAACTACTCCACTTGGCTGTTGAACAGAGAAGGCAGCTGTAGGCAGTAGAAAAACAAATGGACATTGCTGTGTTCCAATAAAACTTTATTTACAAAAACAGGTATTTTGGCCTGCAGGCTGTGGTTTGCTGACCCTTGACTTAGGGGGTCGTATGCTCTCTTGGCTGTCCTCATCCAGGGAAAGCCTGAGCCCTGAGAGCAGCCCATGTTGACAGGTGCTCCCAGTATGCACTCGCTCAGCACAGGAAATCCACAACCCACCAGCAGGCTGTTCAAACACCGACAACTCCCTCATTGCCATTTTATTTTAAAAAAGTAAATATTGCTCCCCAAAGGAAATCTACTCTAATTATAATGAGTCAAACTGAAATGACTAATTCTCCTCTGGGAGCAGAGAACACAGCTGCAGCTAAAGTTCACCAAAGAGCTTCTGAGCATCGTCCCCTCCTTGTGTGAGTGATTTCAGCAATGCCTTTGGCTCAAGAACCCCGTAAATCACAGGAAGATGACACCGGCACCAGAAGTGGGCTGAAGGCGTTTTCTCCAATGCTTCTATGTGGCCTCCACTTAGTGGCTCTTACCTTTTAGAGTAAATTTTGTTAGATCTTCCGATCACACCATAGGTAATAAATACAGCCTGCCTGGCCCATGCATTGTCGGAGGACAGGGAAAAACTCGAACCGAGGGAGGCCTCCATTCTGCCGGAAATTGGCTTCTGAAATGGTGCTGGTCACGGTCTTTGTTCGTGGTGGATAACCAGGCTGTCTGCAGAATTTGACGTTATCTACTGAGCCTAGAAATAGGAAAATGGATTTGGCTAGATTAAACAGCCTTAAATGAGAAAACAGATGTAAAATGTTGAGTGGGTGCCTCCCCCTCGCTTCCCCTTCCTCTTAATCTGTATGGAGTCAGTAGACAGAAACATTTACATTGAAACATGTTATTTCAAAATTTCTCTCCTTACTATCTTTCTCCGCTTATCCTCTGCAGATGAATCTCTGCCTAAAGCGAGAACCCCTCTGAGTTTCTTTTCTTTGACCATTTCATGAAGTCCTGCCCCCCACGTGTGTCTGTCTGTTTATGTGAGGTTTTGTCTCTGCTAACCCACAATACAACTAAATTGTCTATTTGGAAATATTCTTTCATTTTCTTATCGGTCATCTCTGCTAGAGACATTTAAGAAAAACAAACACGCTTTGAGGGTAGCTGCACTGGCCTTCTTTGCACTTAAGGCACCCAACACGCTGGAGGCACAGCTCTTTAGGTGCCTTCGCAGCTTACTATGAGGCGTCAGGAACTTACGTCAGTTTGTTACATAACAATATGCTCCTTTGGAACCAAGTGCTGTGGTCACTTTCGTAAATATGACTGCAGAGCGTTAGACAACGTTAAGAATTCGAGGCTGGAATCTTTGCTGGTATACTCAGAAGATCAGAGACAAAGAGAATGGGTCTCTCTCTGCTTGGCCTGCTACCACGATGGTGATAAATGAGCAGCTTTGAAAGAGATATTTAATAAGTCCATTGGGAAGTCAGTGCAGAGACAGCTTCAGAATGTGAAAGATGAGGAATGAGAAGAGCAGTTAGCCGGAAACCTGCTGGAGCGGGGGCTGGAGCTGTCCTTGGGGAGCAGTTAGCCGGAAGCCTGCTGGAGCGGGGGCTGGAGCTGTCCTCGGGGAGCAGTGGTGGGGATGACAACAACCCGAGGGAGGAAAACTGGGGAATGCCCACAGGCTCTGCTTTCCCGCTCAGAAGAGGAACCAACTTCCCATAATCTCCCAGGACGTGGAAGGCTGTGGGGGGGATAACAGCGAGCTGGTCTATGTCTCCCTGAAGACGAGAGAATAAAATTAAATACATTATCTTTACCAAAGTAGGGAGGTTTCAGCTAGACTTTATGAAGAATTGCTTGACTATATGGCTTGTTAGACGCTAGGATACTTTTCCAGGGAAAGTCAAGGATAGAATAACTTAGCGAGGAGAGTCAAGGAATCCTTGTTTATGTTGCTCTTTCATAAATGGTTCAGGCAGCACCCCTCCCGACAAGGTCTCAGGTGCAGGGCAGACTGGACTTTCAAGCATTTGCCCAACTCCCTGGAGTGACAGATGTGATCAACGATTGCTGTGGCCTGTCAGCCAGCTCAATGGAAAGGACCCGGAAGGCCAGTCCTTTTGCATATGCAGTTTCGACATTCATTTTATTCACTCTTTTGTTACTGTTTCCCTCAATTCCTGTGGAACACTTCCTGTGCTCCAGACCTTCTGCCAGATTCTGGAGATGCAGGAGAAAGGCGTGGTTCTTTCCTCAGCGACGTCAGCTTCCCATGGAAGATGCCCCGATCACCGCATTTACTAGCTCTCAGTGACAGCGATTGCTTCGTGGTGCTCTGCCCCCCCTCAGAAATATTCCTCAATGCTTCCCACTGCATCTCCGTCCACTCTGGTTAAGATATGTGTCCGGTCCACAGCAGCAGCTGCAGGAGATGGGTGACTGCCCCACGTGGGTGCTGACCTTGTTTTTAACCAAGAGTCTGGGATCCTCCAATCTCAATGATAGAATGCCACCTGGGACAAAGCCCTCCCGAAGGCCTCGTCCTCTCAGCGGCCAATCCGTGCTCACTTGATGGTGTTCCCATCGGACCAGTTCAGCTCTCAGCCAAAGTCTCAGCCAAGACCCTGCAGTCTGCACCTCCTCCAGGGACTGGCAGGCCGCCTGTTGCCATGCTTGATTCGCTCCGACCCACACATCCTTCGGGCTTTCCTTCCTCAGGGAAATCTTTCACACCTGTGTTCTCAGAGTTACCTCACGGGGCACCTCTACGTGGTCCTAGGCCATCCCCCACCTCAGCGAGTGTCCACTTTCTTGGGCCTGTGACGTTACAGCCGTGGTTTTCGAAGGACAGACCATTCTAAGGAAACTAAACTTTAAAAATCGACTTTCTATGAGTCCGTGTGTCTCAGTGCTGGTTTTCTGTCTACTTAACAGCATATTGTATTTATTTTTCTTTCTAACATGTTAGCAGTGAAAGAGAGTGAGGGTCTTACTTCCCCTATTCACGAGCATTGGCTCACACGCCCCTCCCAAAGCAGTGTTTTGACACGTTTTTCTATGAGTTAGTGAGGGACTCAGAAAAACCCGAGCTGAATGTTTTTTGCTCCCACACTGGGTCCCTTCGTAGCATTTGGGTTTCTGCTTTAAAGAAAAAGGATTTTTAAAAGTAACCCATTAACATCGTAAAAATTCATGCTACCAAAATGTCAATAACTCGACATAAGATACTAGATGGAGAGATTGTTCTTGAAACACCAAACCACTTTGTTAAATGGAATAAAGGGCAGGTGGACAGTAGGTCTGAGGAGGGGAGTGCATTTGCTTCGGGCATCTCTCAGGCGTGGCGACTGTGAAGGGTTGGCAGCGAGAGGAGGACAGTCAGCTCTCAGCATGACAAAGTGCAGAGAAGAATGTGACGGGGTGGGGCCCGCCTACAGCACCGCAGCCAGGACACCAGCCCCATGCAGGGAACGAGACAGCAGGAACCCAGGAACCGACCCAACTTGGAACCTAGAAGCCCCTATCCAGAAACCCCATTGAGGTGTCATGGCCATCTCATCAGTCTCAGAATCCAAAGGTCCTGATTTTGAGCCTTAGAAGGAAAAGGACATTTGATTTAGTTTGCTCTGTTTTTCAAGGGCTGATAATAAAAACAAAGCTTTGGCATCAAAAGGGCCACACTCAGATCTTGGTTCTGGCACTTAACTAAAGGCACGATCTTGATTAAGATGCTTAGTCTCTCAAAGCCTCAGTTTCCCCATCTGTAAAATGGAGATAATTATGTGTATCTTGTGGGGATCACTGTATGCATTAAGTTAATCTATTTAAAGTGTGTGGCCTAGAATCCAGTATAAAGAAAGGACTCAATAAATAATGGCTTTTACTGTTGTTGTTGCTGTTAAGATTATTACTTGGCTTAGCCAAAATGTAGAGAATGAGAAGAAAAATAAGAATTTTATCAAGTGAAAGTCCGTATGTGTCGGAAGGTGAGTTAGGCTGCACTTGATAAAGCAGGGAGATGCAGGATGTCCATGGGCATCTGAGTGGGCACCCTAAGGGCTCAGTCTCTTCTCTGACTCTTCTCCAATTCATAGGGCATAAGGGATGCTGTTCAGAAAACACATCATCGATTCCTATTCCTCTAAACCTTTGGCTCTGTGTAGGTTTGTGTCTGTCTCTTTAGAAAAGGCCTTGACCAAGTGACATCAATGCCCCTGCTCGGATGCCACCGCAGAAGTTATCCCTTGAACAGAGAGAATGTGTCCCTTATCAAAAGCCTGGGCACTAGATCCCCAGAATGTATTCACCTTCTCTCTGGAAGTTTGTGCCTTTGACCAACATCTCCCTGCTTCCCCCACCCCCCAGCCCTTGGTGACCACCACTCTATTCTCAGTTTCTATGAGTTCAGCTTTCTTAGATTCCCCAGATAAGTGATATTATACAGTATTTATCTTTCTCTGTCTGACTTATGAAATGGCAATTGTGTGACGGGATGAGGTGAACGCCGTGGGGGTAATCATTCTGCAATACAGAAGTGTATCAAATCAACACGTCGTACACCTTAAACTCACACAATGTTATGTGTCAATTATCTCTCAATAAAGCTGGGAGAAAAAAACTAGAACAAAAGCCTGGGTGTCCTCCTGCTTCCTCCTCCCAGCCCTCCGGGAAAGCAGACCACCCCGACCCGGGAGCTCCAGCTGGTCAGCGGTTCTTTCTCCTTACAGGGCAGCCACCAGGGAACTGAGCAGAAATGGGAGGAACAGCCTCCCCTGGGTCACAGCCGTCCCCAAGGGCATGATTGCTCACCCAGTTCTAAGTAACAAAGGGGGCAGGCAGCGTACTGTCACCATTGACAAGTCCACTGAGGGGAGAAAGATTGATCTTTCCAGCAAGAGGAGATTATTTAGTGAAATGCCGCATACATGGAACGGACCAGACTGAAGTGACATCCCATTAATAACTTATAAAAGCCTCTAATCAGTTTGGGTTAATTTGGTATTCATTGTAAAAACATTCATCATGGGCACTGAAGTCCATGACAGTAGCCAAGAAATTAATATCGCTGGCGTGAAAATCGCCTTATGTATCCTCAAGTAATGGATGGAGCCAGGTTAGTGAGTAGCTTACTAGCTCATCAAGGGTACCTTTCAAATTTAACACAATATCTTATCACTTCACGGCCCCGTAGGACTCAATCACTTTAACATTCACTTGCACTCGAGTAAAGAAGCTGAGTTTTTGGCCAATAACGTGAATGGATGGGGCAGGACAGCAGAAGGACCTGGTGATCATTGTTAAAGAATGAGGAGAATTAGGAAGAGATGATTGGGGATTTTTCCTTAGACCACAGGCTCTCTGAACATGTGGAGATTTCAGAACACAAAAGCAGCTTCATAATTGTTGGGTTATAGAGGAAGTGAGGGAAACAATGGAAACAGTAAATTGTGGAGTTTTTTTTTTAACTTTTGTCATGTCATATGAATGTAAGGTAGGGGCATAAGAGAAGACGCATTCTTAAAACAATACAAAAATGTGTAGTAAAAGTCATAAAGACATTCCTACATTGTAGCACAGAAATCACTTTTAAAGAAAAGCCAAACGTGATATAACCAAACGCATTCATAACACTCTTATCTATAATAATAATTTTTAAAAGCTATAATTATCCTAAGTTAATAGGAAAGCAATTTGGTAAAGTATGGTACGTTGACAGGATGGGCTATTATACAACCCTTAAAAACTACTAGGTAAGCTGTATATGAGCATGGGAAGTATGTCATCTATTAAATAATATTAGGACTAAAATTAAACTGATTGGTATACGTTTGCATATCGAGAAAGAGACTTCTTTGGCCTGGCCACACTATGGGCACTTTCCCCACTTCTGAAAGTTTCTTGGATACGACAACATTATATAATCATTAAAAATTGAAAAGAAAAGAAAACTTATTGTCAGCTATGAGGTTTAGGAATTCCACTCAACAGACACGTGCTCGAGCGTGTGGAGGGTGAAATGCAGTGACTTTGGGGTATAGACGTGAATAAACCAGTCCTCGGGGATGATAGTGCTTTTAATTCCTTTGTTTCAAAGCACAGTGCACGTGTCCTTTCTCCCTGGCTCTGCCGCAAACCCTTCCGAGATATTTTCCAGAACTCACTTGTGAGCCAAAGCAAAATGAAGAAAATAGGGGACTTAGGGTTGAAAACCAGGCCTGTCTTAGTCATGTGCATGTTGGTCTGTGAGGGTAAGCCGTGTTCTCTTCCTTATCAGAGCTTCCCTAATGCAATTGTGATGGCAGCAGTGTATTATTGCTTATGAAGAATCTAATTTAGAAGGGTGCCCACATCAGCCTTGGCAATATTAGGTTAGAGAATTTCAGGATAATCCATCAAATAGAATTTAAAAGCAGGACCAGAGTTCTACATTAAGAAAGAGTGCATTTACTGATAGATTCCTTAGATAATGTAACAAGGCAGTTATAAATTAAAATACCCTTTTTGGACATTAGGATGGAGAGTGGAGGCCACAGTTACGTTTGCAGCCAGGGGCAAACCCATCTTTCCCATTATGTGGAGAGAGCAGGTTCTGGAAATTTGGAGTTTTTTCCGGCAGCCTCTGGTGATCCACACTAAGAATTCTCCTTAGTGCCCGTAATGGGCTTTTATAGACTGCTTTGTGGACTTCTCTCATTTGGGTGGAGGGACACCTCTTTATCATAATTCCTAAAATGTTTCACAAGTGGAAAATATCAAAGTAATGGTTCCATCTCCTCGTCTGTGTAGAATAACCATGACTTTTTCTTCCTCTAAACTGCATGACATTGTCAGCCCCGCTTACCGGAGCACTTCATCACAGGCTTCCTTGTTTTACTATTCAACTATTTCACTTTTGAATACCTTTGTTTCCCAGACCAAATGTAAGCTGTTCAAGGACAGAGAATATTTTTCATTACAGTCTGATCTTCCATGGCCCATCGCTCTGTATTGAGCAGAGTACAGGTCCTCAAGAAATCCTTGTTAAATGAATGATATCCAGAAGGGAAAGTAAAATTAAATGTCAGATTTATGGGCATAAGGTCCAAAATTCATGGAAATTGGAAAAAGTTGATGTTAAACTACTCTAAAAATTTTGAGATTTAACAACTTTTCTGACGCTTAATTAACTCAGCAGTTCAGATTATGAGCAACACCATGCAAGGAATTCTGGATTTTTGAGTCAGACATTTTTTTCTCAAAGTGTTTGTCATGCCATGAAAAATCTCAAAACAAAGATGTGAGTTTTCACTATTAAAACTTGTCAAGAAGAACAGGCCAAACTGAGTGTTCTTACGAGGGTCAGGACTCCTTGGATTTCACAGGAATTTCAGAGGATGAAAGCACCCGTGTTCTTATCCCACCAAGCCACCAAGGTGGTCTCATTTGGTCTAACATCAGAGGGAACAGTCAGACCCCCGTTGAGGTGTGTTCCTCACGCGTCCTCCAGTTATTGCCTCTGGATTGGTAAACAGCCTGGAGACAAATTGGAGCACAAGACAGAAAATAGTTAACTTGCTTGAAACAAGAGGCTTCCAAGAACTTTTGGAGATGTTTTAGCAACGTCTAAGTCAATTATTTGCAAATGATTCCTCCTGCCTTTTCTGCAAAATGGACTTCACAGGACTCCTCCTTTATGGCATTTTGTTAGCCCTTATTGATGGTTGCAAATCAATTACAAATATTGGAAAGCCATAACACCTCACTTTTTAAGAGAACCTTTCTCGATACCGATGTCTTTCTGCCATTTGACATGGCTGCTCCCCCAGCCCCCGAGGTTTCATTTTCCTTCTCTGACTCCTGGAGAACATACATATCTACTCTTGATAGGACAATGATACACATGAGCTTCGATAATCAATGAACCCATTTAAGAACAGATCCAGTTTTATTTGTTTTAAACTGTGTTTATTTTTCTGTAGATCATGGCTAAAATCTAGTTCAGCTATTTTTACTATAAAGAACAACTAGCAAATTAGTGCATTGATTTTTCTGTTTGTTCTTCAATTCAGAAACCTAATCATTTATCTGAATGGTTTTAGTTTTTCCTATAATGGCTTCCATGGCCATTAACAGCTGGAATTATGTTTTAATTTCCTCAGTTGTGCCTGATTTAATTAATGTGAATTATGCATGCCAGTAAGCCAACTCCAGGCCAACACTTTTAGCGGACATTGCCTGCTGAGTGTTCAGATCTGCGCCTCCAGCCCGGATCTCTCCTGGTCCGTTCCTGTGTGAGCAATGCCTGCTGGGTACTCCGCTGGGCTTCTCGGCAGCACTCAGACCCAGCTTATCCATACTCTGAACTCCCTGCTGTTTCTGTGGCTCTCCATGCGGTAATCCTTACTCAGTGAATGTCACCACCATCTCTTCAGTGGCCCAAGTCAGAAACCTAGCCTTCCTGACTCCTCTGCCTTCCTCATCCCCATCTTGACATCAACTAGTCTGTGAATTCTACTTTCTGGTATTATGAAAATCCATCCTATCCTCTCCATTCCCGCCGTCACTTCACACCTGGATCCCTGTAATAGCTGCTGCTTGGTCTCCCTCCCTGAATCTACCCGGCTCCAGGATGTTCTTCATTCTGCAACTGAGTGATCATGTCCATTTTCCTATGTAAAATCCTTCCGCTATTGCATTGCCCTTGGGATAAAGCCCAAACCCCTTAACACACTGAGCAAAACCCTTCCTGAAGGCTCTTTCTGACCTCTGCAGCCACCTGCCCTCCCAGGCTGAGGACGGCCATAATGGACTGTATCCAGCCCCCAAATGTCCCAGACCCCCTCTCAGCTCAGTGCCTTTGTACTTGCCATCCCTTCAGTCCAGAACACACTCCTAATCCCACCCCTCACCCAACCCCAACCTCCTTTGCCTGGTTGAAACCTGCCTGCCTTTCACATCTCAGCTGAGCCCTCCTGCCTTCAGGAAATCTCCAGATCCTCACACCACGGCCAAGACCGGGCCAGCAGCCCTTCCTGCTTGTCTACCGCTGTGCCGTCACCATCATCACCACGCTTATGACACTGTGCAGTTATGTCCTGTTGCCTTATTTTTCTTCCCCAGCAGACTATAAATTCTGTAAGAACTTTCTCCTACTCACTAATGTATTCTCAGCCCCGTAGTATAGACTTGACTGTTAGTAAGCATTGACTAGGTATTCAAAGGTTGAATGAGAGACGCAATCAATTAAGGCATATTATTTACCCGAGGTGAAAATCAATTACCTTTTCTGATATAAGCATAAACCCAAGGTGCATGTGTCATATGTTTTCTGCATTTTCACCTGTTGTAGCTGACCTTCCATCTTTGGTCATAACTTGTGACATATCTCCCTTAAATCTTTACCTTTTTGGCCTCCAAATGAGTCATAATTACCCATGACATCATGTTCAAGCTCAGGCTCGGTGAAATTCCAGTAAACTTCCAGACTTAAAAAAATTATAATTGCATGTACTTGTATTTATTTAATTAAACTAATTTTCTCCGTAGCTGTACAAGCTCATATTTTTTAAATTAATTGAGAAGTGAGAATATTTAATAGAATTTAAGGCATTGAAATGTCCTCAGAAGTCACTGCTCTCTATTTCCTATAAATCTAATCACAGGACAAGGTTCTTGGTGGGCTTGCTTAGTGAATTCTGTCTTTTAAATTTCCTGTGTTACTGCATTACAAGATTTGTTGACTCCAAAAATCATCCTACCAAAAGGCACAGAATAATAAAACCATGAATTAATCAGTTAATGGAAAAGTAAACTAGCTATTCTAGACTGATGAAGCGCAAGAGAACGTGGCTGTAGCTCATCTCATTGTTATATAGCATCAGCCATCTCCCCACATCCCTGTTGAATCATATCTGAACCATAAATCTGTGTCATAACAAAGCCAGTCTGTCAAGCAGCTGCTAGGCCTGCCGCTCACCTCCTGAGCCATCGAGAGATGTGCCAGCATATTTGTAATTTCCCAGTGAGGTGGCAGAGTCTGTAAATGCTTTCTTCCAATAACCCTAAATTTTATTGGCCAAAGATTCAACAGCATGGTGCACATTTAGTGAAACAAAAGGGTTATGGTGTAAATGATTGTTTAGACTAATAGTTCTTAACTCAGCTACACTAAGTTTTATAAAGACCAATGCCTTGGCTCCAAGCTCATTCCAAAGGGACCAGGGTGGGGCTCTGGTGTTGGTGTGTTTTAAACTCCCCAGATGCTTCTCATATGCAGCCAGATTTTAACATCACGGCTTTAGATGCTGGCAGGCAGGATGGGGACTAGATGGCCTCTTCAATAAACTCTGAAGCCTCACGGTCACAACTCCAACTTCATGACAAAACAAAGGATCCCTGAGATTAAGTTTTTAATCACCAGGCCCATAACAAAAGAGTGTGTTACATATCAAATCACCAGTCATTAGAGCATTCCTGGTGAGACCTTCGCTTCCAAAAGGCACCTGTAGTCTGTGAGGTCGACAGGCACTTCCCGGCAGAGGCAGCTGCATGGCAGTTGGTCCTGGCCAATGAGTTCAAATCAAATTTAAGATCAGGATGTTACAAAATTGTTTTGTTTTCTTTTTCTTCTATGCCTGGGTGAGCAGTCATTGCCCACACTGGTAGATGTTTTATGCAGTATTAATCCATTTTTGTGTGATTTTCTCTGATCTAACCTATAAGCAATAAAGTATACTAAAAAGACAGCCTGAACTGATGGAAGCACTGGATTTCAGACAGCGAGTTGTCACTACACGGCTGCGTAGGCTGGGACATGATGACTAGTAATAACAGCAACCCTTTATTCAGGGCTTCCTGTGCCCCAGTGACCAGGCTAGGCATTTTGTTCACTAGATCTAGAGAAAATAGAAGTTCAGAAAATGTAAGTAGTTTGCCCCAGATGACCTGTTAGGGACGGTATGGGAACTGAAACGCACATCTTGACGCCCCTGCTTCTTTCTTTGCCCCAAACCGGACATCTGGGCTCAGTGTCCTCAGCTGAAAAGCCAGAATGACTTATCTCAGGACCAGATGAGTTCATGTCTATGAAAAGTCTTTGAGAATCTTTTAAATGTCCTGAAAATACAAAGTGTTCTTATTACTGTGAATGATGGTATTTGTATTCAAGACCACCCATAAGAAATTTTTTGCAATATCTAGAAACTGGCTGTCTCCTGATACAGCCTCTGGTGTAATTAATCTAACACCCTTATCTTTCTCCCTGCTGGCATCCTAAAAGGAAATGAAACATTGACCTAACTGTGGTATTTCCATCTGAAATCTTTGCGGGTTCCTAGAAGAGCCGTCAGAGCCCCAGAGCAGGCATGAAACCCCAGTGGGAATAAAATGTGCCTTCTGTGAGAGGCTGGAACGTGTGTCCAGTATGATCCTCCCATTTGGGTGATGCACAGAGCCCTTTTAGAGGAGGACTAAACAAAGAAAACTGTGTGTGTCCCCTTCCCCAGGGGGTGGCAAACATTTTTTTGTCTGTTTTCTACATTTAACTGTTTTTTGTTTCAGTTGCATTTTTGTATCTTAATGAAATACTTTACAAAAACGGAGTATATGTGAAGTGTAAAGAATATTAAAATGAGCACTCTTATACCCTCCACTCAGCAAGGACCATGACCAAGATGGTGGCAGACTGAGTGCCATCCTTTGTGCCCCCTCCCCCACCGGATAACCACGGCCCTGAATTTTCTTTATGCTTCCCTGCTGCTTTGTGTGTGTGTGTATGAAGAAGATTGGTGCTGAGCTAACAGCTGTTGCTGATCCTCCTCTTTTTGCTTGAGGAAGATTGTCACTGAGCTAAAAATCTGTGTTAATCTTCCATTTTATGTGGCTTACTGCCACAGCGTGGCTTGACAAGTGGTGCTAGGTCCCTGCCCAGGATCTGAACCTGCAAACCCCGGGCCACAGAAGCAGAGTGCGAGAACTTAACCACTACGCCACCAGGCCAGCCCCAACTCCTGCTTTTTAGAAACAGTTTAACCACATACTTATGGATCCTTAAACAATATATCATTCATGTTTTTAACTTTATATGTTGACTGTTACTGTATGTTGTATGTGCTCGTTGCTTGATTTCTACATTCAAGATTGTTTGTGATGTTTATGGATATTGATACATATAGCTATTATTGAATCTTTTTTTATATGGTAGCCTCTTACACAAATATGTCACATGTTTATCCAGTCTACTGTCCATGGATATGCAGCTTATTTCTAGTTAGTTTTTAAATTTATTTGCAGAGCTGCTATGCACATTTTTGTTCATGCCTCCTGGTGCACATTTGCCAAAGTTTCTGTGGGTTTTAATTTGCATATATTTGATTACTAATGAGGTTAATATCTTTCCACCTGTTCATGTCTCTTACCTATTTATCTTTTGGGTTGTTTGTCGCTTTCTTGTTAATATCTACAATTTCTTTATAATATTTTGAATTCTAATTATTTGTCCATTTTAGTATTGCCAATATCTTCTCTCATTTTATAGCTTGTCTTTTCACTCTCAGTTTGATATACTTTGGTAGAAAAAGATGTTAATTTCAGTGAAATCAAATTTATTTATGGATTGCATTTTTTATGTCTTTTTAAAGAAATTCTTCCCTTCCTTGAGGATGTAAAAATATTCTCCTACATTATCTTCTAACATTTTTGTAATTTCTTCTGCCACAATTATATCCTTAGTCCACCTGAAATTGGTTTTGGGATAGGGTGTGAAGCATACTTAGAATTATTTTTCCTTAGCAATAACCAATTGTCCCAGAACCATTTATTGGAAAAGTCTTTCCTTCTTTACTGATCTTCAGGGCTGCTTTCCACCCCTTATCAGCTCTTTGTGTGTGTGTGGGTTTGGTTTCAGACCCTCTGTTATGATCCACTGGTCTTCTGTCTATTGGTGAAACAGAACCACGCATTCTTAATTACCATAGCTTTATGCTAGGTCTGACATTGGACCTATTAGACAATAGGTATTAGTCCCTCTATGGTACTAGATGGACTTTGGTACATCTAGTCCCCCGACCATGTTCTTGAGGAATGTCTTGGCAATCTTTGGCACTTTGCGTGTTTGTGTGTGTGTGTGTGTGTGTCTGCAGACACACACATGCACAGAGTTTGAATAAGTTTGTTCAGATTTTTTAAGAACACTTTTGGGAGATTAGTTGGCATTGCATTAAATTTATACACTAGTTGAGGGAGAATTCATAAACTTCAGCTATTGACCTTTCCAATGCATGGTATAGCTGCCAACTTATTTACTTTTTCAAACAATGTCTTTCACTAAAGTTTTATAATTTTCTCCTTAAATTGCTTGCAAATGTTTGGTTTACATTTCTTCCTAAGTATTCAATATTTTTGGAACTACTTTTTATGTTTCATTTTTTTAAATATAATTTTTATAATTTACATTTGCTGGTGAATAGAATTGCAATTGACTTTTTACATTGATTTTGTATCCAGCAGCCTTGCTAACCTCCTTTAATTCTAATAATTTATCTTTGGTTTCTTTTGGATTATGGATTTGGACCATCACATCCTCTCCAAATGTTGACAAATTTATTTCTTACTTTTCATCCCATACCCTTCGCTTCTGTTTCCTGTCCTACTTATCTCTCTAGGACCGCCAACACTAAGTTGAATAGAATGGTGATCGTGGGGCTCCAGTTTTTGTCTCGTATCTGTTCATAACAGAGATGCTCTCGACGTTCCCCCTTTAGCGTGAGGTTGCTGCAGGGGCCGCAGTCAGTTTTAGGAAGGCCGTTTCCGTTTCTGGTTTGCTCCGAGGTTTTGTTTGTCTCCTTGATTGTTTTGTTGTTGCTGTTGTGGCTGGCATTCTATTTTTCTTTATCTTGGATGGGTTTTGAATTCAGTGTGTTTTCTGCATCTATTGAGATGATTGTGTGATTTATCTGCTTTAATCTGTCAGAGTTACATGTATTGATCAATAGAAAACCAGCCTTACAGGACTAGAATAAGTTCAGTTGGATAAATCCAACTTTCTTACATACATATATTTTTTGTTGCATTTTTAAAAATAGTGTTTTCTTTAGGATGTTTGCATCTATGTTCATGAGTAAAATTGATTTACTAATTGGGTAAACTATGTTATTAACTTTGACTTAAATCAGCCTATCAAAATTGTGGTTAAACAGGTACAAACATAAAACTGGTATAAACTCATGTAACTTATGAAGCCAAACATAATTTACCATTTAACTTCAACAAATCTACAAAATCAACCAATTTAAAAACAATAGTATCAATTTGTGATGCAGGCATCGTAATGGACCGTGTGGCAGTTGAAACAGCACTGACTGCTCCTGAGCAGGGCCTTTGGTTTCTCATGCCTGTGTTGCCCTGTGCCATGTTATGACTCATGGCATGATTTTTCTTTATTTGACCTACTGAGAAACCTTTGGAACAACACAGCATGAGGTTATTATCACTTTGCTTGGCAGGAATGTATTATTTTCATTATCAAATTCGCTTTTATTCTTTTCTTACTGGCCTACAACAAGTGAAGTAGTACCCTTGGCACCAATGTGTCTTAAACATCATCTCAGGAGCTAAAATTAGACAATAGGATTCAGTCAGTAGACGGTCATCCCCGTGATCTGGAATATTTCATATTAATTTTATTAAGCTTTGCATCAAAACGAACATCTGAAACTTAAAAATCTTTTAAAAGAACGTGTCCTCAGACTCCTAGGTTCTTGTCACTCAATTTGAGAGACATCCACCTAGAGTTTTTTCCCCACAAGGAGCCATCAGTAGGATTTATTGGGCTGCTTTAAACAAACACTAGGAACAGCACAGATGATAAACACACGAATGGAACCTCGGTGGGTAGTAACAAGTGTTTTAGAAAAGGCCCTCCTGCCCTGGGGAGTTCGTCCAAGACTTGGCTTGTAGACATCATGACTTTTCACTCTGACCTTCGGTACCTGTTTTCCATCATGAACTGAAAATAAAGGTGAAGGATGTCTGTGGACAGGTCACACAGTGCTGTTGTGACCCAGTTGACCTGGTTTTCCATGCAGAGCTGTCTCCGCCTATGGGAAGAGGGGAAATGGTCCTGGCAGCTGGGACTTGTCATCTCCAGCCGGGACCCTCCCCTATCCGGAGGCAAACAGAAGCAGGACTGTTCCCCACACACTACAGAAAGTCCTGTGGTTATTCCCCGTACGGCTGCCTGCATTCTCAGCTTAACCTGACTTTCAGTAAGTGAAAGTGTTGAGGACAGAAAACCCCCAGGTTTCATTTGCTCTGATCCCTTCCCCCTCATGGTAATGGTCATAAACCCCGTTCATCCAACAGCATTTGAGCGCCTTCTGTGTGCCCAGCAGCCCACCGCCTTAAGGACCACCTGCTGGCTAAGTGTTCCTGGTGGCTCCACCACCCTGCGTTGTTTACGTGAAGTGGATTAAGCAAGGCCAGTAAAACCCAGAACATTTTTCAGGTTTTTGTTTCAAATACGCCATCTTTGTCAGGCAGCAACGATTACCTTCCTAGGATCACCTGTGACAAGCAACTTGGAAGTGTTTTGATGCAATGCAAACACTTTCCTAAGATGGTTTTTCTCCACACCGCCTAGGAATTCCTTAATGTTATGGAACAAAGGGACACGCACGGGCTGGCACGTGATTTTAGGTGCGACGTGGAGAGGCTATTAAGGAAGACTGAAGTACATAGTAAGGAAATTATTGCATTTTCAGTTCTCTTTCAAACTTTGGCTTACAGACCAGCAGAAAGACTTTGACAGCTCCTAATGCCCACTAATCTCCCTTTTTAACAAAGAGGACGTAAGCCTTAGACCCAGAGTTTTAAGCAGAGCTGGACGGAATGAGTAATTATGGTTTGTTTTTTTGGTGTTTATTTTATGCTTTCCATCTCTTCACTGGGAGTACTACTGTTCCACATACACTAGTGATAAAAATTTCCCTTACGACTGAAACTTCTTTCCATAAAAAGGGGATTGATTGAAAAAATAAATCAATAATAGTACCAGTGATGCTCAAAAATTGCAGCAAATCCTGGAGGTGGCTAGTGCTTGAGTAGCCCTTGGGAAGCATCCCACAGCGGGAAGGACCCAGGGTTCAGAATCAGCCTGAGCTGGGCTGCAGCCCAGCCCTGTCTCTGATGGGACTGTACGATTTTTATGGCCCACTGAGCCTCAGTTTCCTCATCTGTAAATAGGGTAGAAGGACCTTCCAGGGAAGCTGTAAAGGGTCCTGAAACAACTCATAGGCAGCCTCACCTGATGTAGTAAATGATACTTCTCTTCCTTGGCCATCGATGTGGAAGAGGAAATCTAATAGGATCTTGAACCTGGGCCAAAGATGTAGTCGTTTTTCCTCAAATGATGAGAACATTACAAAATGGAAAAACATAAACTTTGGAGCCAGACAACCGTCTTGGCTTTTTTGACCTTGAACCTTCTGAGTCAGTTTCTTTATCCATAAACTGAGGATGATTAAGATACCCTGCATGATTACTGGAAGAATCTGAGGTAATATGTAAATAAATCCCATAGTAGCAGTCACACAGAGTGTGTAGTAGGCATCCCATAAACAACAGCTGTTTGTTATAGTCCAGATTTAGGAGTTTCCTGTCCTCATTTGGTAGCTGCCTTTTTCTTGAGGTCGTATCCTCAAGTGCATAAAACATTCTTCAGCGTTTGGAGGGAAATCATTTAATAAATGTCGGGAACCAAGAAGCACCAAGATGTAGAGGGGTCCTTCTCCAGGGCTTGGAGAACTGGAGTTTTCCGGTAATAATTTATGTGACTTGGGTGTGGCTGCAGACCCTAACGAGGGGTGCGCTCACCTCATTAACTAAAGGGCCGGGCCATTGGCAACACATCTCACAGTCCTCTTCTCCTGTGATACTGTCATTGACAACTCTCCTCTCTCCTCTTTGTTTTTCTACTGACAGTTACATTCTGCCTTTCAAGAGGTGTTTTTTAAGGATTGAGGGGGGTAATCTGGCTCCTCTGAAAGGAATTTTTGTAAGGCAGTAGCCTCTAAGTTTAATGTGAGTCGTAGTATAGCTGTTACCTTGCCCTTGGGACAGTGTGCTGGTTCCCAATAAAGGAAGGCAAAGTGGCCGCGCGGGAAGACCCTCACGGATGATGGCGCTACCGAGTCTCCTCCAGCCAAATTTCCATGACACCAAGTGATATTGTGTGGCTTGAGTGTCTCCTGATATTAGAAGGAGTTTGAAATTTTGCCTTATTAATTAACGTTTTCATTTTGCTAAAATTTTGGAGTGCACTGATTTTCCAGAAGTGCTAATTACCAAGCTCACAGCAGAAGGCTGGCTGCATATTCAAATATTTCATCACATGCCCCCTGCTGAGCTCAAAGATGTCCTCATTCAGCTGAGCCAGCCTCCCAGACGGGTGGGCGCCCCACCCCCCACCCGGGGCGGCTCTTCTGAACCAGGCAGAGCAGTGGACTTCCAATAGGCCAAGCTCCCAAAGCAGTTACCGCCACATCTGCCTTTAAGAGAAGTTGGTCCACTGGGGTAAAAACCTGACATGTGACATCAGATAGCTGGAGCCCCTCCTGGCCACCCCCCGACTCCCTCCCCACGCTCCAGCCACAGAGCTCCCTGTCATGTGACATGTCACAGTCATGTGGCTCTTTATGAGTCTAGAGAGCCCTGGAAGGTTCTGGTTAAGCCTGAGCAAAAACTGAGGGACTCTCCTAAAATACCGTCCCGAGCATCATCGTAACAGTGTACGTATGCATGAAGGCGTGGAGGTGGATGTGTAAATTAGTGTAAGAAAATACAGGAATTTGAGATTTATAGACATAATTTTCCACATTGATCATCCCAGGACTTTTTAACCCACTATATAAATAGGGAAGATCAGCTGAGCCCTTCCCACCATTCATGAGTCACCTGAACCGGGGGTGACCAACTGTCCTGGGTTTTCCTGGACTGAGGGACTCCCAGGATGCTCAGAGCTGTCACCAGGGCAGTCCCGGGCAAAGAGGGTGTCTGTTCCCTGCTGAGCACTCTCCAGGGGCATCGGTGGCCCTCCCTCCCCTCGCTCTCCCTGGGCCTTGGCCCCCCAGTTACATCTCCTCCCCCTTTCCCAGCACACACACACACACACACACGCACGCACACACGCACTCACACACGCGCACACTCACACGATCCCTGTCCAACTCCCTCATTTTACCTTGCGAAGTCAATCAATTCACCTGCTCCCCACCCGCTCCCAATCTGCCTACAAACTGAGATTTGCCACCTTGGACAGCATTTCAAAAGGTTATAGCTTCTGTTTTGCATTAAAATAAGCCCCGAGTCTGTGGTCAGCAGTGATCGTTGAAGAGGGACGGGGGTGAAAGGTATGAAATGAACAGAGGCGCGAGGAGCTGGAGGGGAGGATTCCGCGCTGCCTTGGGGTCCCCGAATGCGAGCAGCGATAATGAGACGTTGGTCTGTGGGAGGAGTGGATGAGAGCTGCCTGGGCCCAAGGCTGTCTGCAGAGCCTGCTGCTGTGGCCTCCAGGCGGGAGTGCAGCTGTGGCAGGAGCTGAAAGGGCTGGTAGGTTGGGAACGAAGAACTCAAATGAGTCCAACTAATAGCATAAGCCCTGTGTTTGCCCAGAGCTGGCCACTGTTTGTACGAGATAAAGAAAGGAAAAGTGAAGACATTACCGTGGCCTAAAGGAGATTAATATTTGGACAAGACACATATACATGACATAATCTAAGAAAGTTATTGCAGAATTTTAGAAACTAAAGAGTTCTACTTCCCTGTTTTTTAAGACAGGAGAATTGTGCTAAGTGATCGCTCCAGTTCAGAGATTGAGTAATCTGCCGCATCACTTGGTGGTGATTTGGTGTCTTGTGAACTAGAGAAAGCGAGATGAAGGCAGTTTGGAAGGCTTCCCGCAGGAGGTGGGCAGACACGGTCTTTGCAGAGCAAGACAGGAAAGCGTTGCTATGGACTGAATGTTCTGTTCCCCCAAATGCATGTCTTTAAGCTCCTCATCCCCAGAGTGATGGTGTCAAGAGGTGGGGCCTTTGGGAGGGGGTTAGGTTGTGAGAGTGGAGATCCCATGAATGGGACCCATAGAAGGGACCCGAGGGAGACGCCTCACCCCTTCTACAATGTGGGGGAATGGGGAGAAGGCGGCCGTCTGTGAACCAGGAGGAGGATCCTCACCAGAACCCAACCATGCTGGCACCCTGATCTCGGACCTGCAGCCTCCAGTGCTGGGAGACAAATGTTTGCTGTGTAAGCTGCCCGCTCTGTGGTGTTCTGTTGTCATAGCCCGAGCTGACCAGCCAGGCATTAGAGAAGAGGAGGACACAGAGACCTCGAGGCAGGGCAGGGTGCCCGGGGATGGGGCATCTGCCGGGCCTTAGGAGGTCACTGGCCTGGCTCTAGGTGATTGACCCAGAATGCGTGGCCTGTGGTGAGTGAGTTCCTAGAGACACCCTCGGGAGGCACAGGACCTCACTGGGGGCTGAGACAACATGGGCCAACAGCAGGTGTCTTTACTGAACAGACAAGCACACTTTGCTCACACGTGTCCCCAGGAACCCCGGTCTCAGGCATCTTTGCTCCTGACTCCTGTGTGACCAGCCTGAGGAGGGCCCCTGGGAGGAGGCAGGCCCATGGGGATGCTGGCACTGACCCCAGGTACTCCATGCAGGGCGCTGCCACAAAATCCTCGAGCCCAGCCTGATCGGCCGCACACAGAACAGGTTTTATGAGCCCTGCCTGGTGGGCAGCCTGAACGAGGGGATGCCTCTGTTCTAGTGGGACTTGTGCATCGACACAGCACACAGCCAACCAGGCTCCTGGCGATGGAGTGACTGAGAAGCCGTGCACCCCTGGGCTGAGTGAGGATTTAGGCTCAGACAGGTAGAGTGGGAGGAAGGATGGTCCAGAACCATGAGTCCCAGTATTTACAGCCCTGGGTTGGGCTGGGCAGTCCAGGTTTATGGCTGTCGTCCTGGGGAAATTATAGATCGTGCCTCCCTTCGCAGTCAAACGTGCCCCATTTGGATGATCGGTTATAGGGGCTCCGAGTTATCTGTGACTTTAAGCCTCAGAGGCCTCGGGCAGACGTTTCTTTAACAATTACAGAGGGTACTATGCCGGTGTCAGAGGGAGCAGCCTCTCCCGGAGGCCACAGAGCCAGACCCTGGAGCCGGATAGCCTGGGCCAAACCCCAGTCTCCTGAGCTTGTCACATCGGGAAAGTCACTGAATCTCTCTGTGCCTCATTTTCCTCCAACCTGGGGATCAAAGTAGCAGCCACCCATGGGCTCACACGAGTTTGTAGTTAACAACATTTGTAAAGCCCTATTAACATTTGTTTAATGAAAGACCTGTGGCCACTGCAGTGGTGTGAGCAACCAGATGACCCACCACCCCACCGGGCAGATGATGTTGGAATAACCTGGAGCCGAAACTGAGACTCTGCTCCATGTGGCCTGTCCCTGGCGACTCGGGAGTGGAAGCCAGGTATGCATCTCAGACAGGCAGGAAGGCACCGCGGTGAGAAGGCCTGAGGCTGGCCTGAGGGCTCCAGCAGAGACAGCAGGATCCCGCCCTGAGGACCTGCCAAGAAAAGGCGACACTGGGGTCTAGAAGGTTCCTGACTCTGACTCTTGTCACTGAGTCTAACAAAGTGGATGTTGGAACTGGTGGCTCCTCTGAAGGCTTCTGACTGTAGTATTTAGGAGTTAAAGGGGAGATGAGCATGGGGTGTGGTCCTCAGGTGCCAAGGATCTTCCCAAGTGCTCCACTCACCTGATGAGGAGAGGCCACCTGATGGAGGAGCAATCTTGGGGTGTCCAGCAGGTTACCTGAGGTGTGTATCAAGTGAGTGGTGGAGCCCGCTTTGAGTCTAGGCTGTCTCCCCTCGGGAGATGAAGTAACCCAAGCCCCCTGACCTGAAACCCCAAGACATGCCCACCAGAAGCTACTGCTGCTCTTCCCCTGCCCTCGTGATGCTTTCCTCAGCCGGGGGCTTCCACACACGGTCTGTGCCTGACCGCCAGAGTCAGACCGTTTCCCAGAACAGGCTGCGGGCACACCAGTCACTGCATGTGCCTGGCACAGGCTTGGGGTTGCCTCTCGTCTGGTCCCTCCAGCCTCAGCCCTGGGCACTGGAGGGCAGCACCCCGCTGTCCCGAGGACTTCCTCCTGCAAGCCCAGGTGGTGGGAAGATGCAGAGGTAACGAGGTGCCCAGTTAGGTCTGGTCATGGTGGAGGAGCGGTGCTCCAACGCCCTAGAACGTGAGGTTGTCATTGTGTCTTCTCTCTGTCTCCCGAATATGATTTATTGCTTTTGATGTTAATTATCCATTGACCTAGGGACTCGTTTTTAGACAGAGGCAACAGTGGAAGAAACAACAAATGTTAAGGTGAAAGGGGTCGTGTTGACAGTAGAAGCACAGGTCTCCTTGATGGTTCTGTGACTCCAGGCTGGAATTCATGCCTTCCCACGGCTCTGTCTGTACCCACCTGTGTGGTGAGTGCTTGCTTCCAGGTCCTTCCTCGTAATACATGGGACATCCCCTGGGGGTTAGGATGGTGGTCCGTTCATTATTTTATCCCCAAATCCCCATACTGGTGCCAGGCTCATTGTAGATAGTTGATTAATATTTATTATTTATTTATTCTCCCATTGTAAAATAATACAGAGCATAGAAAATGAAAAATACAGAAAATAGAAAAAAACTTCTAATGGTACCAATAGACCCACTGTCAGTAGACAATTCCTCGTAATATTTTAGTAGGTTTTCTTAATCTTGTTTCCAAGAGTAGACGTACTATTCATACAATTATAATAATTAATTTCACATCCCAACCTTTTTGTTTATTATGATACAGTTAGCATTTTATATCATTAAATACTTGTTGTAAACATAATTTTTAATAGTTAACATAATATTTCATTGAGTGGATTTACAAAAACTTAATTAACCATTTTCCTATTGGACATCTAGACTATTTAAAATATTCCTTATTATAAGTGATGCAGCAGAACACCTTTGGACCCAAAATGTTCCTGAAGTGGAATTACTGTGTCAAAAACTCAATACTTTTTTAGGTCTCTTGATACATATTTACAAGTTGTTTTCTGTCTGCTCAATCATTCAATACTTACTGCATACCCATCAGAGTTTATCATTTAAAAAAAATTTTTTTTAAACTGCTGTTTCTATGATTTTCAAAAAATCTTTGCTAATATCACTCAATTGCACAGCCGTTTAAATCAGCATATATTTAATTATATCCTGTAGTTGATTAAATTAACATGTATTTGATAGCAAGTTGATTATTTTCCATAAATTAATATCCATGACATCTTCCTTGTGAATTATCCGGTTTTATTCTTGGTCCATTTATCTTTCATTGTCGTGGTGTATAAATAATAGAAGAAAAAAGCTCGCTGATGGGGAGGTCGAAAAGAAGCAGAAATCAATTTTGAGAGCTCCACAGTTTAGCCTAGAGCCAGTCCCGCTGTATCACAGAGAAGTCTCCTGAGCACCAGTGCCAAACGTGGCGGACTTCTGAGCTAGACTCTCTTTTATTTCCCTGCCCACCCTCTGGGGAGGTGCTGACGAGCAGTAACAAGCTCGGGAGATAAAGAGCCAGAGGAAGCAGAAGCTTCAAAGGCCTTAAATAATCTGCAGACTAGATAATGAGCCTCTAGCGGCTGAAGAGAAGGTGGGCTGCTGATCACATCACCTAGGAGAGGAATTGAGTTCCAAGACCAGTCCCCTGGCAGCATCAGAGGGAAGGCGACTGAGTGGGAAGAGCTGGCTCTGCCTGGGAAGGGTGCTGTTGGCTCAATATGCCCTCAAACCCACCACTCTTACACATCACATCCCTGGTGTGACTCAGGCTATTCCCCCGAAGATCTGAATAGTCTTCCCTGGTGACCTTTCCACCTTGCTGGAACCAGAGCCAGTCGTGTTCAGACTGTATACAAAAGGCCCAGGAACTTACCGAGAAAAAAGTGGAATTTTCCATCCCCTTCGGAAGATCTCAGAAAATCCATTCACTTCTTTGGAGTGAGAAGACTACATTTGGCAACCAATGAGGCTTAAATTTAACTGCAATATAAAAAGACTTGTGGGATGAGAGAGTGCCTCAGACTGTTTTCAACCAGTCAATAAATTTGTCAATTTGCTCAATGCTTTTAGAGAGTTTCAGTTCACAATATTTGTGGTTTTGTTCAGACCCACTCCCATCAGGGCCCAGTGGTCTAGCCATGCTCCTGGGTAGAGCTGCTCAGAATTGTTGTTTATTATTTTCAGCCGGGAGAGGCAGCAGGGCCTAATGCCGTGGTTCTCAGCTTCAGTGTGCATCAGAATCCCTGGAGGGCTTGCCGATGCCCAGGAGGTCTGGGGTGGGCCTGAGAATGAGCGTTTCTAACCAGTTCCCAGGTGCTGTTGATGCTGCCAGCCCTGGGCCATCCTTTGAGAGTCATGGGCCTAATGGTTTTCTATTCCACCATTTACTAGCAGTGTGACCTTGGGTCAAATCCTTCACAGGTATTGGGACAAGGAGAGGCTGCAGATCATGGGCTCTGGGGTCTCACTGCCTGGCTCCAAATCTTGGCCCTTGAGCTCGCAAGGTGTGTCATCTTGGGCAAGTGTCCTATTTTTCCTAGCCCTACAATGGGAAAAAGAATTCCAAATAATGTCTATCGCAGAGGATTAAGTACATTAATATTTGAATGTGCTTAGAACATTGTTTGGCCAACAGTAAATACTACATGAAAATAAAATAAAAATAAATATATACAAAGAATCTATCAATAGAGGGCATGCAAGTGAGCCCCAACAAGTACTAGTTATTATTTTTGGAATCGTTGGTATGATTCCATTAATCAACGAGTATCTGCAAGGTTCTTATGTGGGCATAAAAAGAAACCCAAAGTCAGGTCTCCATTTTCTTGGAGGGTATAATTTTGTGGGGAGAGAGCATAAAAGGAGAGTTTAGTAGCAGGGAGTTTTGATGCTACGTGCGATTTAGAGAGCAATAGGGTGGTGTCATTTTGGAAGGAGAGGTCATGCAGTGGAATGACAAGAGAAGGTTTCTGGGCATTCAGACTCAAGCAGAGCCAAGTATTCTTGAGGCGGAAAGGAGTAAAAGAGTGATGATGCTCAAGGAGCATTTGTTGTGGTCTCATGACTTGCTTTGGCTGATTCAGGCTTGTTCAAAGGCCCTGTTCCAAAATATGTTTTGGTTCTTTAAGTGAAGTCTCAACGAGATGGTTTTGCATTAACATCAAACTATGCTGACCTCAAGCAGGATGAGAACATCCGCTTCCTCCCTCGCGGCCGGCCCACGCCCCATCAGACACACTCCCATCGCCTCTCCCCTCCTAGGTTCCACAGGTGAGGAGGTGCTCAGGGACCTCCCAGAGGGAGAGCGAGGCCCAGCACTTGCCCAGTGCTCAGATACGCCTCTGACCAGTTACCCTTGCCCCATTCAGCCTCGTCTATCCTCGTCTGCGTGGCTTTGCCTCCACCACCCTGAGAACCCAGAGACGCTGGGTGAGCTGCTGTTGAGCAGTGGTCTGCTGTTTCCTTCACAACATGATCATCTTTGACTCCCTGAGGGGACTGTTGGGCTGGTGAAGTCACTTGCACTGGAGAGTCATTGAGCTCGGCACAGCTCTTAGCGTCTTCTTTCTCTCTTACTGCACGTGTTCACCCACAGGGTGGGCTTCCTTTCTCCTTCTGCCTCTCACCAGTGGCCCCTCGTGCTGATGACCACAGAGGCTGCGGGTTAGTGCTTTGGTCAGCTTTGGTCAGCTTGGAGCCCTTACCTTTCTCTGAGCACAACCCAATGCTACCCAGTTAGGTACCAAGTGATTTTTCCACATGTGTTGATTGTGATAGGTTACCATCCTTTTCCGTGGGCATTTTGGGAGTTTGAGAACAGTACATGCTTCACCACTTGCTAGGGTGGGCGCTCTGCAGGCTGGGCTGCCAGCTCAGTGGCACAGTGAACTAGTAGGATGTGCAGACAGTTGCTGGAATGGTCTCTGATGACCACATCACTGCTTCACCCACCAGACCATGCACCTTCCCATCATCGCTTCTGCTGATTTATCCTCATCTCTATGACTGCGAGCCTGTGAGAGCTTCTTGGATCTCTGGATTGCATCAGACATCTCCTTCAGGGGGCCAGAAAAATCAAATGCTCAAAGTTATTCTTTGGAAAATGCAGGGGTGAGATTTCCTCCAGAAACCGGAATAATGATTGTTGAATGCAGTACATGAACTGGTGTTCATTGTCTGCCATAATTTTACATACGTATACGTATCTTTGTAAGCATGGATGAAAATGTACTTGAACCAGATGAGGAGCTCCTCAAGGGCAAAGACTTCATCATTATTCACAATACCTAGTACAAGGAAGAGCTCAGGGAGAGGCAGGAGGGGAAAAGGCAGGCCACAAAAACATGGTAGCTGTAGCAAAAGAAGTGTATATGTCACCAGGATTTTTCAATTATAAGGGACAGAATTCCAACTTAAACTGTAGTAAACAAAAGAAGAGAGTCTCTTACATACCAAGATGGGCAGAGGCAGGTTTGGCATAGCTGTATCCAGGGGCTGGAGCAACATCCTCAGGTGTGCACATGTTTCCCCTTCTATCTATCTTGCTTTCCCTTTTCCTTTATCTCTTTTCATTCTCCTTCTGTCTGGATGTTCGTTCACTCTCTCCTACTGCAAACAGATGTCTTCCATGGGGTCAGGAAGACAACCTCTGGGACTCCCAGGTCTGTTTCCTTCTAATACCAAGACCCAGAGGCAAGAAGCTGCCAACCTTGAAGCTCCATCAGGAAGGTGCTGAGAGAGAAACTTGACTGGTCAGTTTGTGTCATGTGCCCACCACTGACCATCACCGTGGCTTGGGGGCGGGTCTTTGGACTACTTAGGCCTGGGCCACATCTCCATGCCAGTGGCCAGGGCAGAAAGTAACTCACAGTCAGCCCCCAGAGCCACAGCACACGGGGAAGGACTGCTCCAAACTAGGCCGACAGAGAGTGGAGGTCACCTCTAGGTCATTAGCCAAAACATCCAGACGTAAGACAGAAGCACATACTCTCCTAAGTCGGTTGGCCCAGTTCTGTTGGTAGAATAAGCGTGATGCCACAGAGCAGGTGTCCTGTGCTAGTAATTATGGCGCATCCGATCATTGCGTTCAACTCTGGCAAAGGACGTGGTCTCCGTGGGGAAGGATTGGAGGCCCCCTCCAAAACGGTTTGCCATGCTGCCTAAAACTCTATCAGAGGTCCTTTGTGTAGCTTCAGTGTTCAGCTAGGGACACTGAAGTCCTTTAAAGAAAAGCAACTTGCTAAGTGATTAACGCTGAAACCATATGGTGAATTATTTCATGACATTTCCCAGTGACAAATGAGATGAGGTGTCAAGGGAATGTCAGTTTCGTGGAGTACAGAACCAGGATGCCTGAGGAACGAGGTGCGGGCCCTGGCCCAGGTGGCACTGTCGAGGTGCTGCCATGGATAGCACGGGATCTCAGGCCTGGGTGGCCGTGCCAACTAAAGACCAGAGGGGGAGGAGGCGGAGGGGGCGATGGCTCGCAAAGGCTGATTCCACAATGGCTCAAGCTCTTTCTGTGGTGAGAATAACTCCTGCTCATCCCACTCACAGCCTGAGACAGAGACCTCTCCAAAGACCAACGGTCATGTCCACTTGGATTGTCACATCTCCCACGTGCATGGCAGGTTCATGGCTTCCCCCGGGACCTGCCTCCAGGGATTTACAGGGGGACCACGGCCCATCCACTTGCACATGTCAGAATCCGAGACTCATCCTTCACACCCGCCCCTCCCTTAGCCTGTGTCCAGTGCAGCATCACTGCTGGGGAATTTACCCATGTCTCTGCCTTCCCATGGCCAACACCCGGCCCAGGATACCATTGTCCTTTGTCTGGATCATCCCACTGGGGCCCCTTATCCACTCCCCCACCCCCTGCTCCTGCACAGCAAAGGAGTGGTCATGGAAAACACAACATTTGTCTTCTCACTTTCTCACTTAAATCATCCAACAACCACAGTGACCACTAGTGCTCTTCAGGGTTCGCGTGGTTCTTAGAACAAAGCACAGTCATTAATGTGGCCTGTAGGATCCACATCTCCAGCCTCACCCTCCACACTGCTGCGTTGACCCGGCCACTCTGGCCTCCTCCATGCCTTACTGAATGTCCCCTACCTGCCCAGGGCCTTGGCAGGTGCCTCTCTCTCCTGGAATGTTCTCTGTTCCCCTCCTCCACCTGGTCGCCCTCTGTTCACCCTTCACATCTCAACCTAGAAGTCATTCTCAGAGCAGACCTCACCGCCCAGACCAGATCAGGGAGCCCTGTTGTCTGTCATTAACAGCACTTTGCACTCCCACATTCCCAACCTGGAGAATTGCAGAAAGACTGACCAGCAATCCACGGGGTGGCCCCATGGCCTCAGAGACCACATCTCAGAGGGAGGTATAAGGCGCTGGCATGCGTGCTCAGGCAGGACGTGACGCCAGCTGCTTCCCCTGCCGCGGCCCTGCTCTGAGTTCCTGGGTCCTGAGGAGCGTTACATCTATTTAGTCAGCTGTGAAACTCGCTGGCTCCCATGTTCAGTTAAATAACGTCACAGTGAACATGGAACATGTGCTATCAAATGAGCAGGAGCATAATTTTATTCTGAGACTTTGTCTTCAGTATTGAAAACACAACACGTCAGACTCTCCAGGTTAAATTGTGGGTTCAGCAGGAGAGAGAGATCCTGAGAGATTTTTCTCAGAGGGGGATGACTTTGAAGAGGAAGCTTTTCCTTGAGTGCTTGAAGGCTCATTGATCAGAGGGTATTTATTCTGGTGTTTCAGATGCTTCATCTTGATTTTTTTGACATTTTGAAAGGATGAAAAATGTGAGAGCTTTCAGGTAAGAAGAGTAGTTTCAGATTATCTACAAGACTTTCTCTTTCTTGGCACTGACCTCTGCCCTTTGGTATTAAGACCTGCATTAATTTGTTGAGTGGCAATTTGGTGTAATGTTTTGAAGGGAAGGGCAGAGGGAGAGGTGTGAACATGAGGGGCTGCAAGACCCGGTGACTAGAACAGTGTCTTCATTGTGAGGAGCGGCTGGGCTGATGACTCTGGTTATGCTAATCATACGTTAGCTGGAAACGTGCTTCGTAACCTTCAAGACTTTCTCCCGTAGGTTATCTCCTCTCATCCTCCCAATAGTACCGTGAGGCAGGCATGGCAGGCGCCGTTATCTGTATATGATGGGTGGGAAGAGCCAAAGGCAGGGCAGTTAAGTGAATTTTGCCGTGTGCCACAGGTGCCTGGGCAGGAACCAACCTGAGAACCAAGTGTTCTGAACTTCAGGCTGATGGGTTAACCGGGAAATATGAAATATTCACACAGAAGGAACTCAGAGTTACAGTCACCGCATGGATTAGCTGAGATCTTGCATAGCAAGTGCTTTGCGCCCCACCGGGCACATCAAAAATGCCCAGATGGGTGTTTGTGGGGTTGATGATGATGCTATCGAATTGGATAAGAATCAGCAAGAGTCTTAAAGCCTCTTGTTGATCCACAGTTTTGCCATCCCCTCCATCAATCTATTTTCCGGATATTGTTACAAACTAGAATAATGGGAGCAGTGGAATGGCCAAAATACAACGAACAGGAGATCAAAACAGGGAAGTAAGGATTTAGATAATCTACACACTGAGTAGTCAGTTCCTGAAATCGAGCATTGAGTGATCCAAGAATGATTCCCACAACTTCAGGGCGTTTACAAGGGAAAGGACATATAAACACCTGGCTCTATATGCATGTGCTTGCCCTTTAGTTCAGAGGTAACACTTTCCGCTGTCACCAGTTTCTGTAGCTATGACTTGAAAAGGTCAATTATACTTTACTTCCAGCAGTCTTTCTCCCATAATCTACACAGGAAATGTCTCTTTTCATAAGGTTTGCTGACTGCTTTTTGTAAGGGTCCTGTCAGTCTCTGCCCCCGGGAGGGTGCACTGCATTCTTAGCAAGAGGGGGTCCTTGTCGTTGAGTCTTTGATAAGTTGATAAACGAAAGGTTCCCACTGTAATAAGATTTTGTTGTGTTATTAGTGAGTACAAACACTTCCGTATTTTTCAGTACTTTGTGTGGTTCTTTGATCTACCCGTTCCTGTCCTTCACCCATCTTTTTTAATTGCACGATGAACATGAGTCATGACTTCCTCTCCTTGGAATTTATCATAGGGAAATATCGGAGACACAGGCAAAGATTTTTGTACAAAGATGCGCACAATAGCATTTTTATTGTAATAAAAACCAGAAAGAAAGATGTCAAACAAAAGGGGATAATTAAATAAGCTACGGTGTATCTCCCAGGGGGCATGTCTCAGAGACTGCTTAGTGACATGGAAAAGCAATCCTGCTATAAATTTTAAAACGGTATGCAAAACTGCATATGTTATAGGACCTTCATTTTATTAAAAACTAGGTTTTACACCCCACTCACCAACACATGCATACACACATGCACACACACACACAACTGAAGGGAATAAAATACAACAGAGTTTATTTTATAGTCATGTTTTGTGTATGTGTGTGGTTTGTAGGGTTATGGCATTCTTTTCTCTGTGTATTCTACAGTAACAGTGAATCCATGTGGTCAACTTGGTGGCTTTTGCCGTGCTGTTGTCCACCTCATAGTCAGCCATACCGACTCTGTGATCTCAAGCCAGCCAGTCTGCTTTTCCAAAACCCCGGCACTGTTCCACCCTCGTTTTGGTGTTGGTGTAGCTCCCTCCTTGTAATTACCCCACGGTAACTACACAGTGACTTTACTCACGTAGAGGCTTGGAATTCCCACCATCATCCAGTTTCTCCTGACTTGAACTCAGGGAATGTGGGCTGTGCTAGGAGCCTGACGGCTGCTCTGAAACACCCACGGGCATCTTGTATCCGTCCAGCAAACATTCTGACTCGCAAGTCCTCGAGAGGCCGCACAGCATCAGCTCGGCTCAGAAGGATACAGGACAGGGACAGTTTGCCAGCAGGGCGGCGTCTCTCCTGCGGGATTCCACACAGCAGTCCACTTGGCAACATACGGCAGCCATCACCTGGCCGGTCCCCACTGCCAGGTGACAGCTCAGTAAACACCCCATGGGTGGGTGTGGAATCCTCCCTGCCTTATGCCCCTCTGGAGCCATGGGTGTGGCTTCCAGGGCCCCAGAAGGAAGACCAGTGACAGGAGTCATGCACCCAGGGGAGCCACAGTGCACTTTCCACCCAGTATTCGCAGTTCTCCTCATCCAGATGCAACGTGTCATCACTAGCGTTGCCCGCCATTAAAGGCGATATTCTACCCTCACCAGGCGTCCTGGCAATAGGAACAGAAAGTTAGCTGAAGGTCAGATTTAATGCAGAGGGGACCAGCCATTAGGTTCTGAATACAGAAGGGTTTTTCTCAATCCATTAACCACAGTTGGTAATTCCACCTTGCTATTATGTGACCTGTTGATGAAACCATTCAAAGGGCTGGAGGTGACATTTATAGTGCACCTGGAAATTAAAGCCATACAGAGACACAAGCCTGGTCAGTGCCCACCTCCCAAGGACATAATGACCTCTCTGATCAGCATTTTGCTTCTTTGCCAGAGTTTCCTAAAAGTTATGTTGACCAGGTTGCAAGATTTAGTGACAGGATTCCCATGTTCCGGTGACTTGTTTTATTTGTGTGCAGCACTCCAGTGATGTGAGTTCAGTTGTGTAGCATTTCCTGTGGGATTAGAGTGGCCTACAGCAAAGATTGCCCAGTTTGCTTTGGGAATCCCATTCACCCTGTAAATTAAAGTTCCTGTCATATCTAACAGGAGCTTTCCTCCTTATTTATTATGGAAGTGTTAGTAAAATCACTCTTGGTCAGGAGATGGGATAACTCAAGAGAAGAAGCAGAAAGCAAGGGGAAAAGCAATTAGCAAATATATATACTATGTCAGTTAAAGAAACCTGTGGTAATATGACAGTTGAGGTTTTTATTGATATATCAGGAATCTATTTTCCCCCTTCCTAGTAACCTGCCAGGTTCACTATGAAGGTTGAATTTCCTCCTCATGAGAAATACTTCTCCTTTTGAATACAAGTGTCGTAACAGCATCACTACTTAGTTTACTGTCTTTTCCTGATTAAACATTCATGAGACTTGGATTCAACAGTGTTAAAGATGGAGGGAACTTTCGGACCATCCAGTCGAACCCCTTATTTCCTAGTGAAGGACGTGAGATTCAACAAGGTTAAGTAACTTGCTCAAGCTGGGCAGCTAGTGGTCTCAACTAGAATTTAGGTTTCAACTTCCAGGCCAGTGTTCTTCCTACTTTACCTTTCCACCCCGAGTGTGTTACTCTCCCTTTGTCAAGCATTGAGCTATTCAGTATGGTCCCTCTGGGCCTTGAGTTTCCAGAACTAAAAGCTAAGTTGTGCCCAATTATAGTAATGATCTTGTCCCTAGTTCTGAGATAACTGGCTCCCTTTTCAGCTATGCGTGTAACTTTGAGCTTTATTGTAACCGCCCTCTGACATGTGGATTTGTGCTTTTGTTGTCATCTACTTGGAATCAGTTTTAGAAATAGTGAGGATATAAATTAACACTCAGTACACACACACACAGACACACAGATATTGATTTCTACCCAGTAAGTGAGTTACCTGAAGTTGTATTCAATTTTCAGATTCCCAGAAAAGTCAAATAAAGCCTCAATTAGTCAACAGCCAACTAACTCATATACTAAATATTGGGATAGTTTTTCTCTACACGACTTACATGGAAAAGGGTAGAAATAACACATACAACAACAAGGAAAACTGCTTCAGGGATGAATATAGATTTGACCCCACCCCTTTCTACAACGACATCAATAGTTCTGGGCAATGAAAATGTATATGTATATTGATGATCTTAAGCAGTACAAAGTCCTTAGTCAACAATAATTAAACGTTGTTTATCTCATTCTACTTAATAAATCAGGAAAGTAGAAAAATATGGAAATATTTCCCCAATAAAGACTGAAATCAAAAAGATCTTTCCCTTAATTAGGAAATTCACCCAGAAAATCTGTTTAACTGGAAGTTCACATTCCTCCAGAGAATTCCAATTTAGCTTTCACAAAATTTACTATAGCAAGGAGTATATGAACCAACTTTAGCCAAAAGGTATATTGACGCCTACGTTAATTTTAATACAATTTTCAGACAAGAAGGAATAATGCACTCAGACGATTTTCTACCTTTTCATTGGAGCGCTTGTTAATGTGATGTAGGTGGAATGGGACTGTGACAGACAGGCTGCTGTAAGGACTTTAATTATGAGACAAGTTTGGACTCAGTAGCCCCTCCCAGTGGCACCCTGCAGCCTGTCACATATGAGGAACTTCAGTGTGGGTGCTGCTGCCACATGAACCCAGGGGACCTTCATTTACCAACTTGATACTGTTGACGCCCTGCAGGCTGCACCCTCAGGCCCCTTTAAAGTCGACTCCTGGCTTTAGGCTTCCTCTGCGTAAAGACTTCCTATCTCTCTACCTTTTAGCCATATCCAGAAAATTCTTCATCCCCCACTCCTTTAAAGTCCCTCTTCCTATGTTTTCTAGCATCTCTGGACTTATTAGATTTCCTCCCTTTTATCTTTCAGAAATTCTACTTTCCAAAAGTTTCCCTTTTTGGTTGTGGATTAGGGATTGACAGCCTTCTCCCATCACTTAAGTCTCTCTCGTTCTCCTCTACTAAAGTACAAAGGCTACATTGGTGGCGTGTGTGGGCTTGTCACACATAGATCTTATCCATTTCGGTGTTGTCGGTGTCATCGGGGTCACACCGCAGCCTTTCTGGAACAACGATGCTCCACTGGGAATTGGGGCTCCAAAGTGAGCTGCACAGGCCAGGATGCCAGGAAACCTTCCATCCCTCAAGTTCTCCTGAAATTAATTCAGATTTCTTTGATTAAAAAATTAATGTGTCTCATTATACACAGAGGTAACGTGGCCACAGGATTGGAGGAGAGAAAGGCCAGAAAACAGGAACTATGCCCCAGGCCCAGCTCCCCTCAAAGCTGAGTCTAGACAGAGGCTGAGACAAAATGAGCCCAGAGGAGAGACAGGGGGCACCAAGCAGCTGTAACCCAGATGCCCCTACGTCGGGTGAGGTCACGTGCACAAGGAGGGAAATTGGAATTCTGCTGGGGGACTCGCCGCTGGCACTGGCCCTCGCTAGTTTGCACACATGTACTGACTCACACCCCTTTCTTCGCGGCCTTTTCGAGTGAGGTCTTCAGAGGGTAGCAGATCTTTACGGAGGGACAAGTCTTCTCCTGGCCGGCCCCCATCAGGCACTGGACAGGGCCCCTCGTGGGGCTGGTCCCTCTGGGCGTGGCTTCCCTGCCTCCTCGGGGCCCAGCAGGTGCTGCCGCGTCTCTGTCACTGTCGCTATCAGTTGCCACGGCCAAGTTCTGGTCAGAAAATGGGAAAAGGACTCTCCCCAGGTCTGTGCTGCTTTTGTCACTTCTGAAGGACCTTATTTGCTTTGAGTGAAGTCTCTCCAGCTTTCCTTTGGAGCCCCTGCCTCTGGCCCGGGGGGGACTGAGGAGCAGGCGGCATCCTGCCCCACTTCCAGCCTCCCTTCTCTTCTCTCCCTGGAGCTTTTGCTCCTCCTTACAGAAGCCTCTCAATGGCAGCAACTGAGGCTGTTGGTGAGGAGAGAGTGCAGAATGAGTGCTGGAGGCATGTGGCAGAGAGAGAGGTCACTGGGCCTCCTTCTAGAAGGACAGGAGCCCAGCAGAGCCTTGAAGGCTGAGTAAGATTTGTGTGGGCACCAGGGAAAACCGAGCGTTTCAAGTAGGGCGAAGAGAGGAGGGAAACATTTGGGCCTTTCTCAAGGCCAGAAGCTCCCAGAAGGAGGCGTCAGGGATCACGTGGCATGGAGGAAGTGGAGACCATCCTTCCACGTTACTTGAAGACCCTGCGTCCCCAGCGCGTACTTGCGATGCTTGGAAACTACCGTATGAAGACTACAAACACACTTCCTGATTATTTTCCTGTGCTTTCTGTGCACCTGATTATTTTGAGGGGAGCATAGCACAAACATTTAAAAGCTTTCCGGAAGAAAGCACCACGGGCAGGTGCAGAGCGGGCAACTCAGCGCCTGGGGTCACAGGGCGCCTGGCTGCAGCGGCCGTGGGGGCTTTGTTCTTCAGCAGCCTTCCCACTGACTAAACACTGTGGCCTCGGCCCCAGGCAGTGGTCAAGGTGCAGAATTTGTGCAGGTGCAGCCATGGCCTGCGCGCCCTCAGCGGGATCGGCCATCCAGAGATAAAGGTGGGCAGTCCCTGACCAGAAAAGATTCCCAGAGCTGATCCTATGAGCGGGATCCGTAGCTGATAGGATTTTGGAGCTAGAAGGGTCTCAAGCCGGTAGTCCGGAGGGTGAAGCAGTGCTGGACCCAGGACTCCCTGAATAAACCCAGGTGAGAGGGAAAAGTGGGGGTGGCTGCTGCGACTGCTGTATCTACTGGAAGGGACCTGATGACAAATGACATTGTGACATCTGCCATGCCCACCCGTGTTCTGTGTGAATTTCTGGCATAAAATTCCTTCCAAGGAAAAGGAGGTGGCCATAGGGAATGTGAGAGGAGTCACTGAGACTCAAAAAGGTATCCATGGTTTCTGATAATATTTCTGGTTAAAAATCACACCTTTTGTTTATTTAACAAATCAGTGTCAAGAGGCAAGGTGCCACAATAGGTGAGAGCACAGACTGCCTGAGTTCCAATCCTGGCTCTTCCTTCGTGACCTGGGGGCCTTGGGCAAGGTACTTCACTGCCCCTGGCCACCTGGTTTGAACCCCAGCTCCCCACTGACCAGCTAGCTTTGGGCAAGTTACTGATAAATAAATGGCAAGCAAGTGGACATATTGGAGCATATGAGGAAGCCATTTGGTGTAAACCTAATTCGGCCTGACCTCATTTTTCCAAAAGGGGCTGGCCTTTGAGCATGCCTTGTATATCTGCTTTAAGCGTTTGCTATGTCCCAAAGACAAGAACAAATGCCCTTAAGATAAAGGTGCAACTTCCCCCACATTGGCATTTCCTGTAGGCTAAGCCTCTCTCCCTAGACTAGGAACTGATTGCTGTGCTCACCTGTGACCACCCAGCTCACCTGTGACCACCCAGCTGGAGACAACAGACCTGCCCCCTGCTGTGTCCATTGAGACAGCAGACCTACTACCTGCTGTGTGAATCGCTGTGCCAACAAGGCAGTCTCGTGACTGTTGTAAAAGGGACATTCCTATCATATGTGATACATGCTCTTTGTTCCAAGACAGTATATAACCACTCCATACACCCCACTTCTTTGGTACCCTTCCTTCATCGGGGAAGGAAGACCCTGGGCTATATGGTCCTCATATCTGGCTCATAATAAACTCACCCCAGTTTTGATTTATAGATTGCTTGTGGATTATTTATCTCGACAGCACTTAACCTCTCTATGCTCGTTTCTTCGTCTGCAAAACAAGAAAACTAGCCTGTCGCACAGCATCATTTTAAAGATTGAGTTAAAGTTTGCGAAGCATTTGAAAAGTACCTGGCCAGCATTTACAAAAATTAACTCAAAATAGACCAAAGGCCTAAATATAAAACTATAAAGATCTTAGAAGGAAACATAGGGGTAAATGCTCGTGACTTTGGATTTGGCGATGGATTCTTAGCTATGACTCCAAAAGCACAAACTGCAAAAGAAAAAAGTAAAGTGGGCTTGATCAAAACTGAAAGCATTTCTCCTTTATGGTCTAGCTCAGACATCACCTCCCCCATGAAGCCTCTCCTGATCCCTCCATTGAGAATGAGTCTTTATCATGATGATGGGAACAGCAACAGTGGCAGGCACATCACTGAGCCCTTCCTTGTACCAGGCGCTGTTCTGAGAGCTCTGAATTTGTCACCTCACTCGTCTTCCTATCCACCCTAAGATTACATTCTGTTGTTATCTCTATTGACAGTTGAAGAAACAGAGGCACGTAGAAGTCCAGCAGCTGGCCCAGGTGTTGCGACACGCCCACTGTGCCATCCCGGGACGTGGTGTAGACTCCCTCATGTGGCTGGGAGCAGACTGAGATGTGTAGAATCCACGCGCTCATTTGTAAATGTGAACTCCTCAGGGATGGTGTCTGTCCGCACATCCTCACGTCCCTGTGTGTTTGGCCCTCAGTTACTCCTGCAGGAGTGGGAGAGCCGGAGACATAGGAGGACCTGGGTCATGGAGGGCCTTGAACCCCAGACCAGACGCTTAAACTCTGTTCCAGGGTTAACAGAAAGCCAGTTCAGGTTTTCAGTGACAGAGTGACCTGACAAAGCGGGTGTTTTAGGAAAGACCAACCTGGACTGCGCTGCGTGAGATGAATTGGGAAGGGCATGGCGGGAAGCAGGGACACCCGTTCCTGCAGATTAAGCTGAGTGGAGGTGCAGGAAGTTCACGGCAGGAGAGGAGCGGCTGTCTTCCCGTGTTGCGGGTGGGTGAGGGGTCCGTGCGGCGCACAGACTGATGGAGAGGTCTCCGCACACCTGGGCAGGGGAAGCCTGCCACAGGAAGCAGAAACTGAGATGCCGAGCCTGCGTGGTGCCACTGTGTGCACAGCAGCGATGGAGAGCGAAGCACTCAGCCGCTCGGCCCAGTGTCTGATCCCGCCCAGGCCCAGCACCCGGGATTTCCTGCCCTTCAGTGCTTAGCATCACGTAACCACAGACAGAACTCCATACCTTCCGTCATCTTCTACTCAGATATCTTGCCCTGGATGTCAAAAGGAAAATGTAGAATCTCTCCAAACCCAAATGCACTCTTCCTTATAACTTGTTTCTTTTCCTTTTCCTCCCATTAAAAATAAAGCCAAGGTGAAAAGGGATTGGATATCTATCATGGCAAATTCTACTTAGAATATTAATTGGCTACAGTCAGATTTGATTCAACAATTTATTGTAGGCTTAGAACACATAAAAGAAGTTAAAATTTAGTAATACATCTCGCCCTTAGACAAACTCGTAAGAACGGCTACTGAGATTAAATTAGGATGTGTACTCGCGTCTGGAAGTTTTCCAGCTCATTTCTGGTTGAACTGCACACTGGAAGAGTCAGGAGGCCTGAGCAGAAAGCTCCTACTTGACAGACAGTGCTTTCAGGCCCATCCTTCCATGAGAACGATCTTTGGAAACTGCCCTTTTTGCATTTCCAGTTTAAAATGTCAATATTTACACTATTTCCTAGATTGCACAAAATACCCTCTCTCAATGGTCTCTTAAGTGACACTGACATTATTTTTTCTAGAATTTCTTAAAAAACCAAAAAGCTGATTTGAGTCCTGTTCTTGGTCCACGTAGCTCAGATTCCAGAGACATTGGGTATCTGCACAGTACGACCAGCATCGTGTTCTGAGGTACCTGTGGGGGTGTCAGGCACAGAATTTGGATACAGAAAACACAGGGCAGAATTGATCATCGCCTCGAGAACACAAGTATTTTGTAGGCTAATTTATACTTCAAGAGCTTCAGGAGACATTAGGTTTTTCCTGGGCCACTGGGTCATAAATTTGGTTGCCCATTGGAATCACCTGGGTGTTTCTTAAAAATGCTGATGCCAGGATGCCTCCCCTCGAGCCTGATCATTGGGCTGGGCTGCTGGACCTAGCAGCAGGATTTGTAAAGGCTCCCCCGATCATTCTAATCTGCACCAGAATTCGAGAGCACTGACCTAGACTTCCTCCTCCCCCGCCTCACAGAATTGGTTGACCCAAGGTCAGAACTGTAATATCTTCCTGCGCACCCCAACTCTCCAAATGGGTCCCCATCCCCCAGCCGCCCCAGAGAACAGCTCAAGAACGACTTTGCGTCATCCCACTACTTCTCCAGACCTCTGTCCACTCCCCATGGTCTGTGGGTCCTTCCAGCTGTCTCCTGGCTGGTCTTGCTCTGCCTGTCCCCATCGCCAGCAGTCCTTCAGACGACTGGAGCCAACTCCTGCCTGGCCCGCCGTCCACGGTCTTGCTCACTTCTCATCACCACACTGCCCCGGGCTCATCTTCAGAAGACTCACATCTCGCTGTGTTGCTCCACTTCTCCGGCCTCTGTCCAGGGCTTTCCACTACATGCGATTCTGTAACATGGCGGACAGACCCTCTGGGAGCTGGGCCTGCTGCCCCTCCTTCTTGTCCCCGACAGGACAGCTCCCGGGGGCCTTTGTGCAGGTGCTCCATCACCCCTTGCCGTGCATGCCTCTGGTTTTCTCTCAGGCTGTTCCTTCTGTGTAATCTAGCTTCTCAGCCCCTTGCTTCGTCCCACTCCTCATTCAGAACTCAGCCTAAACTTCGCTTTCTCAAAATCCTGACACACTCCACAACATGGATGAACCCTGAGGACGTTTTGCCAAGTGAAATTAGCCAGACGGAAAAGGACAAATGCTGTATGATTCCACTCATATGAGGTCCCTAGAGGAGTCAAATCCATAGACACAGAAAGTAGGATGGGGGGGCCAGGGGATAGGGGTGGAGGAATGGGGGGTTATTGTTTAATGAGGGCAGAGTTTCCGTTTAGGAAGATGAAAAGTTCTGAAGATGGATGGCGGTCATGGTTGCACAACAGTGAATGTATTTAATGCCATAGAATTTTACGCTTAAAAATGGTTAAGATGGTAAATTTGAGGTCGTGTATATTTCAGCACAATAAGAAAAAAATTTTCCATCACTGTCTCAGGGAATCCTTGCCTGTCCTTTGGCCTAAGTCAGAGAATGCTCACCTAGGTTCCCAGAGCTCCCACCTATCCCCATCGGAACGTTTTCCTGTTAAAAGTTTCTCTGTTTTACCAGACTGTAAGTAGGATGAAAGCACATTATATATTATACGTCCCACTTCATTTATCACTGTGCTCCCCTATGATTGGGAGAGTAGATGCCCGCAAAATAATTTTTGATGAATATTGAGTGAATAAATCCCAGATTTCAGTTTCCCAGCCCTCCAGTCTGAATTGCTAGGAAAAATACAATTGCTAAAATACTCATGCCATCTGGTGTTACAGCACCCAACAGGATCAGACACATCGTCCAGTCGTGGTAAACGATCTCACTGGCTGCGCTCTGTGAAGCCTGAGTCTCTGATGAACCTCAAACGTAGATTGTACTGGAGCCGGGTGAACCCCAACCATCCTGAGACTGCCCTTGTTCTGTCAAATAAACAGCAGGAAAATGCAAACCCCATTGCTCCTTTCAGATTTTTTGAGAACACCCTATTTATAACCACTTCCTTGGTTAACGCTATGTTTTTTCTCTTCCCAAATTAGATATTTATCTTCGAAAACAATATCTACTACTGCGCACACGTCGGGAAGCAGGCCATCCGCGTGGTCTCCACTGGGAAGGAAGGCGTGATTTACAATGGCCTTAGTGACTGGCTGTACGAAGGTGAGGGCGCCGGAGGCAAGGAGCAGGGGCTTCTGTGCTCGCTGTGGGCTCCTGCTGCTGCTAGATTGGGGTTGTCTGTTGTGTCTTTTCCTTTGACTTTATTAAATTAAACTCCTGTTTCTGAGGTTCCGCTAAATTAAAAAGATACCAGTGGAGCTTCAGGCTGTCAGCAGGAGCCTGAACTGTTGAGCACGCACCTGGTGACCAGGTGTTCAGAGCTTCCCAGAACCCAGGCTGCCCCTTGAAGGGCAGGTGGCGTTGTACTGGGAGGTCTATTGTACCAGAAGGTGACTTCTGGGCACATGTGGGGCTGCAAGTGCTCAGGTTTCTCTACTCCCACTCCTGGAGGTAAAGTGCCTTGTTTGGCCTGGGGCAGGGAAAGCCAGAGGGCAAAGCTTCCAACAGAAGCCCATGGAGTGGCTGGTGGTCCCGAGTACCTGCACCTTGCTGGACATTTCCTACCACTGGTTCTCCTTCGGCACCAGAGGCCTCCAGTGGGATGCATTACTCAATAACTAGAAATCTGAGTGGGAAGCTGTCTTCTTAAACATTTATAATCCGTCTCCACATTAATGAGGCCTTTGTCATAACAATCATAATCATGTATCGACTGCTATTAGGGGCCAGGCACTGTGCCCACCACTTGATTGTCAAACACCTCATTGAACTCTGTCGTAGTCAGCTGTGGCTACCATAAGAGAACACCGAAGATGGGGCAGCTTCAACAACAAACACTTATTTCTCGATACTCTGGAAGCTGGAAAGTCCAAGATCAAGGCACCGGCAGGTCCGGTGTCTGGTGAGAGCTCTCTTCCTGGCCGCACGGGCAGAGAGAGAGAGTGAGCTCTCTCTCTTCATCCCCTCACAAGGGCACTAATCCCATCGTGGAGGCCCCACCCTCATGATGTCATCACCTCCCAAAGACCCCACCCAACACCATCACCTTGGGGATTTAGGCTTCAACATGAATTTTGCAGGGACACAAACATTCAGTCCATAGCGCCCTCATACAACGTTCTGAGATGAATACTACTGTTGACATTTCACAGTGAGGCACGCTGAGGGTTAGTAGTCTGCTGGGTTTACACAGGTTAAGGAAGGTGTATTGGGCAATGTCATTGTTTGAGTCCAGGATGCTTCCCTTTCTAAAACTCCAGATGTGAATCAGGGTGCTTATGTCCCAGCACTGGGCTGATAAACAGCCTACCTCCTGAGACCACCTGGTCACAGTGACAATTCCCCATGCTGGCTGCATCAAGGCGGGATCAAGGGATCCTCTGGACATTGTCAAGCCTAGGAAATCCTTTCCCTCAGTGCCATGCATCCCTCAGGCCAGGATTCTGCATTGCTGGGGCTGTATGTATTGTAAAATATACAGCTCACCTTTACTTCCCATCGTAGTCCACTGAAGTCGCTGGAGCTCAAAGTGCTATGACTTGATTTCTAAATTTTTTTAAATTGAGATCTAAGTTGTCTACAATGAAATGCACGACTATAAGGACACAGTTTGATGAGTTTGACAAATGTGTGTGTTGTGTAGCCCCATCAAGACATATACCATTCCATCATCCCAGAAAGCTCCCGGAGGCCACCACCATCCCCATGTCTGTGCAGCTCGTTTTCTAACTGACGTGCTGGAAGGGCCCCTCCCCGGTGTGGTGCCCTGGAAGCCCCTTGTTTCTTCTGACGTGGCTGCCACTGCTCAGAGCACCCAGGAGTCCAGTTTCTGGGCCTCAGAAGAATCGACCTTGAGGTTTTATTGACCTCACATGAGGGTGTCACTGGAATGAAACGGGTACTGGCCCGTGTCCTCTGTGCTCACACCGTTGTGTGAGCAAAGAGCCCTAGGAGCGGCTGGCCCTGGGTTCAGAGAGGTCAGGGCAATTACAGCCCGAAAGGCCCCCAGAGAGCAAAGGCCCTGGGCTCCTGGCTCTAAGAGCCTAGACATGCTCTAGGACTAATCTCAAAAAACCCATAACCAGGAGATTTAAAATATCTTTTTTGGTATCTTCCTAATGAAATAAAAGCTGATTGCTTTGCAATTCAAGTTAAGCTTTTGCTTTAGCAAATCCATTGAAAGGAAATTTTTCTTTAAGGCATTTACACGAAATTGTGTTGGTGTGATAACAGAGCCCCAAATATTTTAAATCAATCACGGTTGATGTGGCAGCTTAATCTCCTTAGTGCCGTTCCCTGGAAGGTTATATATGCTGATGCTCAGATTTCCGAAGTTGGGAGCCCAAAAGCCCTGGGGAATCTGTGTTCATTTACTAATAATGGGAAGGTAAATGGTGAAGATGGCTTTTTTCTAATCTGTGACTTAACTCTTTCACTTCCAGACACGCCCTTAAAAAAGGGGGCGGGGTAGATTGGGAGCAAAAATACCCTAAAAGTATTTGCAGAGGGTCTGACTCACTCGGAGCTGTTAGTTCTGAGGAGAAACTGAGCTATGTACAGAGGAAACACCCCTGCAGTCTTCAGCCTGGTTGGCAGCAAAATGCCATATTGATTTGTTTTGTTTCCAAGAAAGGATCTTAAACATATTGAACATATCAGAATATTGAGGGCCAGGGGAGAGCAGAGGGAGGAGACCCGGGAGCTGCCAGGAGTCTCCATCCTTGAGCAAAGGTTCACACATCCTCCGAAGGAAAATCTTCCCCAGGGGACTGAAGCATCCACGTGCTGGGATGTGCCCTCGGCACCAGCTGTGAACCAGGCTGTGCGTCGCACCGATTCTCTGGACTCCCCACTCGCGGTGGCCACCCACCGATGCTGATAAGCAAAATGCATATCTTCATTTCATGCTTCTGGGCAAATGTCATGCAGTGCCATAGAATTTTTACTTTAATATAAGATTAAAAACTGCTTAATCGTGCCCTACATCTGTTTCAAGGTTTACTAAAGTTTGTTATCTAGAAACTAAAATTAAGATGTTACTAAGAGTTTTTTGAGAACTCTAAATGAGGGTTCTGTTGAGAATTCACACTTTCATGCAAGGCTTAGCCATTTTGCAAAGCTCCTAATATGTAGGCATGTGGCACAGTTGGAATTGTCCAAATTTTTATGAAAGGCTCTTTGTTACCAGTTTACAGAATTGGTTGTATTTCTCAGTTGCTGCTATTTATATTATTTCCATTTTCATACACATGAGGTAGAATGGTGCAGCACAGAATGTATGGCTTATAATTTTCCAGTAATAAGACTTTAAGTCATTAAATGTTTCAACTGAACTGTGAGACGTTCGTACCTCTATTGCCAAAGCAGTCATATGGATAATCTGAAATAAATATCATTATTCAGTGATTCGTGGCTGTTGTGAAAGGGCTGATACCTCAGTGGAAAGCTGGAATATGCCGGGGTCATTTGAGAACCACTTCTTTCCCCACATATATACAAATCCTTATCTCCTCAACTCCTCTGAGACGGGGTGGAGGTAGGGTGGGGGCAGTGAACTTACGAAGATATTTATGGCGCACAGCCTGGAGTCATCAGGCTGGGATGACAGGGAGAGTTGAGAAAGTGGCCTAAAGGGTATTGATTTAATCTGGTTTAGTATGCATGAAACCGCAGGGCTGAATTTTAACCTGAACTAGTCTAGAGCTTCAGGGTACTTGGAAATTGTGGTCAGATCTTGGCCGGGCAGCCTTGCCCCATGGAAGGCAGCAGGAATGATGTTTAATAAGGTCTCGGCGAGCTTCCCCAGCATCAGCTCCTCTTGCTTTGTTTTAGGACCGTTCAGTCAGGCAGGGGCTGATTGACAGTGACCAGAGGGAAAAGCACGTGAGGACAGTAATGCATACTGTTGTCCCCTTCTAGCATCCTCCCCTTTCCTGCAGCCCCTGGTGCTCCTGAGCCCACCTCCTCGCTGGGGTCACAGCCCTCTCCATGGCCCCCATGGTGCTCTGTCAGCCTCCATGGGGCCCCCCAGCTTCCTCTCCACAGTCCCCCATGCTGACTGATGTTCACTCGGGAGCTAGTGTGGTGGAGGTGGGGATGTGGCTGGGCGGGCCAAAGAAACCCTCTTCCCAGAGCTGCTGAAGTTGGGGGTATGTTTAGCGCATCCTAAGTTTGAGCTCATAACATTCTGGAAACATGCTCATGCTGTAGTCAGACCTGCCATGAAAGGCCGAGAGCTGTGCTAAGCTCTCATTCAGTGCTGCCCATTGAACCCCTGAGCCCAGTCATGGGGTCTTTACTCTTCATGCTCAAACTTTCGTCTGGAGGCTGCAAAGCCAGGATAAGACTAGGGCCTATTTTGCAGTTCTTTACGCTGTTTCTTAAAGCCTCTTTTACAGTCAGCACTAATGACCTCGCAGTTTTTTATTCCAATGAGGTGCTCTGAGAGACAGCAACAAAAGGTCAGGGGGACCCCAGCTGAATAAATCTGAGTTACTTAATGATGTATGTTTTTGGTGTAATTCTAAGCCTTACGATTTTGATTATTCAAGGAGGCAGGGAGTTGAGGGGGCGAATGACTTTCATGGGAAGAAACATTATTACAACGAGAGCATTTCTGGAGATCCGTGGGATGCTTTTGAATTGTGTGCCACCCACAGGAAATCTATCCACCCTGTTTATCCAGATCACCCCAAACTTTCTAATTCCGTGAAAGCAAAACAAAATTGTTAAGTAATATTTCCCGTGGAATATGCCTATCGGCTTTGATTTCAAATTCATGGTTCATTAAATATTTGGTGAGCCGTGCGTGCTGTGTGGTGCATCGGTGCGGAGTGTCCAGGGCCCACTTCGTGCGTGCTGCGAGCAGCCCTGTCAGGCCGGACCCCCGTGATGAAGAGGACTGCCACAGTCTTCTGGCGAATAGCCTCACCTCGGACCGTCAGAGGGAGCTGGAGGATATTTGCATGCACGCCATCTTTTTATCAGTGCGACAGTGTTTCTAATGCCTCTTACACTATTTTTAAAACTCCCTGACGTACATTTAGATAATGATATTTTGAAATGCTTATGGAGCCACCCTGGAGTGTAGATTCTTGATTGGGTTCTTCAAATGCTAACTGTCTCTGAAGTACCTGGTTAGGGCACTTCATTTGCTGGCAGACTGCACCCAGGTAGTAGATGGAAGTGAATTTATGCACCCATTCATACATCACTCTAGCTGGACTGGTAGTTTTCCAAGAAGTTACGTGGCCAGTAGTTCAACGGACCTGGAACCACGTTCAAGCGTGGATGTTGTTATTCAAACCATAGATTTGTAGCTCCTTGGACTTAGTGTCAGCTACTTCTCAGATGGATGTGACGGGAAATCTTTGGTCAGACCAGGAATCTCTGTCAGTAAATTGCCAGAAGCTGGTGACTGGCGTCACAAAGCTCCCTCGCACAAGGGCGTGTAGCCGCGGTGGAGAGCAGGCTCTTTGCGGGGACTGTAACAGCCTTTGAATCATAGCTTCACCACCGAGAAGCCACATGAACTCAGATGAGTGTTTAACTCTGTGTCTCTGCGTTCTTGTCTGCAAAACAAAGATAACAGCAATCCGTGTTCCCCAGGGTCATAATGGAAATTAAATGAGCTCATACAGGCTCGGCTCTTAGAACCCGGCCTGGCGCTCGTAAACGGCAAGGACTGCTGTTCCCACTCCTGTTACTTTACCTGGCCATTTCCCCAAACTGTAAAATAGCTGGTGCCCACTTTACTTTTTCATTTAGCATCGTCAGGAGTCAGGAGCATTGTTGCCATTAATCTTTCACTAATTAATAAAGATTAACTAATTAATCTTATTACTTCACACCCAGGAACACTCAAGCCAAGAGTTGCAATTTGAACTATGTGATAAATGGACCGTTCGGTTGTGGGGATGGGGGAGTTGTTCTAGTCGACCTCGGGGTATCAGTCCAACAGTTCTCCACTCAAAAGATTATCTGACTGAAGTTGAAGTGAGACACCAGTGCACGCTGAAGAGGGACAATAATCTGCTTTTAGAATATTTAAATGGGAGCCTGTGACGTCTGGAACAGCAGCGAGGGGCCCTGCTGGATGACAGCAGCTTCGATGAGAGCAAATTAGAAATGTGATGGGGAGTTTAGTACTGAGGGCAGAACTTAGGCTTTGCAACCCAGCACCCTGCCTAATCAGATAAGGCAGGAAGGGACAGGCTCAGTCAGGCTGTGAATCACAAAACAGACGAACAAAGCGAACCCAAACACCAGCTTCATAGTCCAAAACAACAAAGACAACCTCTCCCCATGGTCCCACATTCCCCCCAGATCAGGTGGGGGTAGGTGGGGTCTCCCCATGGTCACTCAGGGTCCCAGGCTACCAGGGCCACCCTCATCTCAGGCACGGCCAGTCCAGCATGCTAGGGGAGTGTTTTGGAGAGACACACACTGGCAGTTACATGCTCAACCTGGAAATGACCCTGGTGGGCACTTTTGCTCACTAATTATCCAGAACTCGTCCCCAGTGCCCAGGGAGAACCAGACATGTTGAAGATGTGACGATGAAGAGTTCACATCCGGGCAGTGCTCTTGCAAACAACAGACCTCAAATCTGGGGACCACAGCAGAAGAGGAATTGACTGCAGAGATGCTGGGGATCCCTCAGAATTGATGAGAAGGTTGAGGGTCAGGTTCAGAAAGCAGCCAGAGATCAAGGGCAGCCAAGAGGGTGCCATGGAGCCAGTCTGGTTAGAATGCCTGGCAGGTGTGGGGGGCCGTGGGGGAGGATGTCGTGTGAGGGGTGCCTTGACTGCCCAGAGCACACGTGACGTAGTGAGTCGCTGCAAATAGAAATGCCACGTTCTCCACACTGGCTCATCCATGTTCCAACTAGGGCAGGATATTCCGAGAAATAGCTGGCGTCTATAACTTGTTAGCATTGCAAACTCACCTTATTTCATACTTAACAGCTAATAGCTGTGAGGAGAAATCAGAATCATAACCTTACATGATTGCTTCCATGGGAAGGCTGATAAATGTCACATGCCACCTTGCGGTCAGCTCCCTTCTTCTGGGCATCTCCTTGGAGTCTGTAAATTCATGGATGTGGTTCCGATGAGCAGCCCCAGACTGCAGAGGAGAGACCCAAGGACAGTCAGGCTCGGCTGAGCCAGGCTGCTGGGCGGCACTGAGACTGGTCCACGGCAAAGCCTGGGTTCTCAGAGTCAGAAGCTGAGTCTGCACTTGAATATCCAGCATTGGCCTTGCTAGTATCTTAGAAAGATGACCGATTATTTTAATTCAACGTGAAGAGAAATCAGAAGTGAGAGAAATCTGATGGGGAAACGTTCTCTAAAGGTTCGGGAAGAATTCCCACTGATCTTGAGAAATGTTTCTCCCCATTAATTACCTAATCCTGAGAGATTTTGATAAATAATAGATGATGTTCACTGGTTATATTTTTAAAGCTTTTTAATTATGCATCAACTGGGAGATCAACACCAACACATCTTTATCTCTTTGTTACAGAGTCTTAATGAAATTTGTGGCTGAAATCCTTGATGCCCTTGAGAAATCCAATTCCTTTTAGCCTTTTCTGTCTTCTGAAATTACTTAAGGACGTTAGGCCATTACCCTGTTGTTGAGAGTTTTGTTAATACACTTCTACTGAAATGGACACGGCGGATGCTGGAAGGAAGACCGGCTCCCGGCTCATATGTACTTCAGATGATTTAATATGCGACTCAGATGCCCGATTCCAGCCTTCGCTCTTTTGCTGTTAAACCTGTTTCCTATCATCTTTGGGCAGTAGTTTCTTTTTCTTGTTCTGAAAACATCTCTGGGATGGACTAGGTAACTCTAACCTCCCTTCTATCATCAACGTTTTCATATTTAAGTGTCAGTGTCGTGAACGCACAGCGTGATGGCGTGAAGTCTGTATTCCTGCCAGATGACTTTGCAATGACGTCTTCACCTGTCTTCACCTTTACTTGGTGGTTGTGCTGGAGTAAAGCTCCACAGCACATGGGTATCTTGTTATCTCCGCTCCAGTCCCCTCTCCTGCACGTGGGACATTTGTGTATAGGGAAGAAATTGATCGGCTGATTCTGATACACCTTCTCCCTACCCCCTCATGCAATCATCTGCTCTAGAGGAATCAGCCTGCTTCTCTCTCTTTTACTCACTTTTTCCTTTCTTTCTATAAAATTTGCATGATTACTATAACTTTTCTCTGTGCTAAGGGCTTCCCTTGGGAAAGTGCATGTGGGTGAAATGACAGCTCACCTTCCCCACCTCAGAGCAACCTGAGCTTGGAATCATGGAGAAGACTTGGGCTTGTCACTGATTCTCTGAACTAGGACCGGTGAGTGGAAGAAGAGGCGAGGATTAGGTTTCAGGTTACTTTCGTGTTCCTACTGAGCTTCCCGCAATGGAAGAGGCTGTCCTGGGAAGCTCGAGCAGAGGGAGGTCACTGCCTTTCTGTCGGGCTGTCCTAAAGTGATTCCTGCACTGGACGGAGGTCAGACACACAAGCCTGGTGTCTCCAATCACATAAGCTTGTGATCCTGAGCCCCCGAGTCTGTCCCAGAGCCCAGGGGCCCAGCAGTCCCCAGGGAGGCAGAGCATCCGCTCCCTCCTGGCTCACCTGATGGGTCAGCCCCTCCCTGGTGCACAGTGCATCCACGCAAGGCCAAAGCCCATCCATTCGATGGAAAATGAGGACCTGAGCCTGGGAACTACCTAAGGGCCAACTGTCCACAAAGAGGAGGTGACCTTTCAGCCCTTATTGGAAAAATATCCACCCAGCACCTTGTTCCTTTTGCAGGAATCAGTCCATCTGGCACTTGCTTTATTAAAAGAAAAACCAGGCAGCTGTGTGGACGCTGAGCTGCACAGTGTTGGGATTTTAAACAGACGTTCCTGGGAAGATGCCCGGCCGGGAGGGTACTGTGTCACTTCTCGGAGGAAGCAGGCTCACCCAGCCCTCCAAACCACAAGGCCTCCTGGAGGGTTCTAGATCAACTCTCTCTCCTCAGCACCCTGTTTTCAGTTCCTTGATGTGTCTGGCTGAGACTGTCTTGATCACACTCGCACCTCCCTTTCTCCCCATCACACTGTTTCCATTAAAGCTTCGTCTCACCCACCACCAGGCGGTTTCTCTCCAGATGCCTGTGCCCACGTCTCTAGGCAGACAGGAGGGATGTGAGGAATCTGCACATAACAAAACCCATTCCATAAGGAAGATATTCCAAGACTTGGCAAGAGCCTGCACAGCCCTCATTCTCTCAGGAATTACATGTCAAATCTCTGCTCTGTGCCAGCATGGATTAGTCACCATGAGAACACAGTGCCCAGCACACTGAGCCTTTGTGAAGTAGACAGAAGGGAGGGAGATGAGAGAGGTACAGGACACGGCCCCCTCCTCAAGGAATCGACAGGTGGCAGTCCGACTGGGGAGCTGAGGCCACCCGTGTGAAACAAGTTCTTCCTTGCCTCATCCAGGTACACATTCCTGCATTTACTCTACCCCAAATCCCCTATGGGTCCTCACGGGAAACAAAGGTGCTCTATGATCTGGACCTGCCTTCAACAAGTTTATATAATGCGAGATGGTATTTAATCAAATTCTAATTATATGGTACAAGACCCCAATTTAGACACTTTTAGCAGAATGATTTATTCTGATATGAGACCATAGAAACATGAAAATCAGAAAACCAAGCAACCATTAATCCATTAATTTGAGAGCTAACTCTTTAAACAATTTTTCCAAATGTCCTTCTCTCAAGATATTACCAGCACATCGTTCCCAATCTCTTTTCCAATTTCTCCCATTCAGTCTCAGATTTGAGATCCTGTAAGATGTGATCCAGCAGAAGCTTGTCCTGATATTGAGACTTGTGAAACAGCTGGGGAAACAGTGACGGTTAGAAAATTTACAGCTGTCCCCTACATCATCACGTGCCTGGAGATGCGACACACAGCGGAAAGACGGGAGTATTCCGGGCCTCCCCTTCTGGCTCTGATGAATGAAGCTTTCCCTCCATATGCCAGGGCGTGGAAGGTGGGCACGGGGCGGGCAGTACCCTCCGTGGGCACTGTGGCCACTCCCGCTCTGCCAGACATCCAGCGCTTCCAGCCCCTGGCCTCCCGGCTGCTCTGGCAGGAGTGCTGGGGATCCCAAGAGCCTCCAACACTGAGGGATAGAAGGTCAGACCTCGGGACTCGGCAGGCCCTCCCAATACTCAGCATGCCAGAATTCCCCTTTATTCCCAAGCCAAATTAAGGTTTCCTTGGACTCTTCAGGGAGCATAACATACCATACTTCGATAGCCGTACACGTCAAAAGAAAATAAAGCTAGATATGAGAGAGAAATAGTCATGGGTGGTTATGGCTGACAAGTGCAGAAGCACGGGTCGGGGCAGATGTCTTGCTAACAGCCACAATTTATTCAATTGCTTTCCTGGCTCCAGCTTTGCCATTTTATCTCTAGGGTGCTGGGGATGCGGACTCTCTTTCTATGTGCTAGGGTTTTCTATAATTACTTTTGTTTCATTGTAGCATTTAACTGAGTCTGGAAAAACCATCATTAAGGGAAAAGAAAGCTGAAAGGGGAATTGAACACTATGTGAAAGGGACCTTTCAGGCTGTGGGCAGGCAGCCGTTCCAGAGTAATGGGCCTTTATTGACTCTGATTCAGATGACACAGGAATGTGAAAAAAGGAACTGATTTTTTCTGTACTGTCATCTCCCAAAGCAGGTGATGCTAAAACAGATGACACTCAGCTAGAGATGAGGAGGGAGCGTGTGTGTGTGTGAGAGAGAGAGACAGACAGACAGAGACAGAGAAGCAGAAAGACAGAAAGGCAGGTTTCAGATCAGCTGCTCAAATACCTACTTTAGCAAAAGTTTGAAGACCTAAGGTTGACTTGCCCTCAATCTTGCTGTCTCTTTTTGGCATTGCTGGAGTCTTAAAATACTGCCCTTCATGTCCCCCTGGATGCAGTGTGGCTGAGTGGCCTTTGTGTGGCAGATAGATTTGCAGCCAGTCATCCACACCTGTCAGCTGGCTGGGCACCATCAAAAGCTGGGGCTGCCCACCCCACAAAAGCAGCTGCTGGAAAATTTCCTACCTAAAATTCTCCAGCCCTGCAGAGAAGCACGTGTTGTCTTTTTCCCTCCAGTGTGAGAAAAAGAGAAAGGGAGAATTAAGGCAGTCTGTCAGAGTGCTTGGAAAAGCTGCAAATTAGCAGCCTGTGAGGTTCTGATGAAAACCCGGGCGATCCTGGCCATGGGACCGAACGTCCAACCCGCGCTTGGTTTCTCCCTCACCGAGGCGAGGGCGGGATGCTGCCCCCTGGTGGCTGGCTGGGGCACGTCGGGCGCGTGGTCTCTGCTCCAGGGTTGATTTGCTGGAATTGGCGGATCTCTCTGATGATGATGATATGTTCGCGGAGTGTAATATGCAAATCACACGGCTCTGATTAGTTGGGGAAGCTGCGAGCATTGCGAGGTAAAAGCTCCATTTGCCTCCTGGCTTGACAGTCACGATTTCTTTTTTAACCCCCATTTAATTCTGCTCTCAGCACCTCGGATAAAATATTTAGCGGCAGGAAAAAGGCAGCAGATGCAAGCGGGGATAAATAAGATTTTCTGTATTTAGAATGAGGCCATTTATTTCCGAATATAGATCTGTCAGGCATGTTATTTATGTCTTTTGCAATTTTCCAGGACCCAGATTTCTCAGGGCGCTTCGGTTCTCCCCAATAGGTATAGCAGTGGGGGTGTCGGAGCAGGCACTCACTGACAGTCAGAACCCACCGGGACATTTTCTTTAGGAATGAACCTGAGCCCCATCTCACTGTCTGCTCTCTGTTTTATCTGTGTCTCGCCTCGTTGAAAGATGACAGTCTGCAATACGGACGTTACTCAGGCAGATGGGTTCTCCGAATGGTGAACCACAGCCTGAACTGCCAGACTCTGCAAAGCACAGCAGGAAATCGGCTGTAGGCTGGTTCTCTGGTTGGCCCCTCGGTGTCCCAGAAAGAGCAGGGAAGCCAGAATCAAGACGCTGAGCCGGGCTCTGCCTTCCCCCATCCTGCGATTCTGGTTAAATGAGTGTCTCTTCCAGGAGATCTCCACTCTGCCACTCCTCAAAGCTGGAGTGGGCACCACATGACACCTGGAGTCAAATCCAGCCTCCGGTTCTTCTTTTGAGCAAATTATCAACACCCCTGGGCTTCAACTTTCTCCTCTGTAGAGTGGGACAACAGAAGCAGACTCACAGGTTGCTAGACTTACCGTGGAAAGGTCGCAGTGTCTGGCATACTGTGAATGTTCAGTCGCTAGCGGGCTGGATGACACAGCAGGCTGAGAACGCGCGCCCTGCCCATCCCGCTCAGTTATGGGGAAGCTCAGAGGACACGGGCCACCTTAGTACCAAAGTCAGAGTGTGGGCTGGTTGCGAATATTGTTGTTCCTGCAGCATTTACCAAGGAGAGAAGAAGAAACCAGATTGGGAGAAGGATGAACTCAGGGCACACGTGAGTGAGGGTCTGAGAGAAGGCGGAGAACATTCCGGCACATCAGTGTCTCAGGAAGATCTAGGAGGAATGGCTGAGACAGGTCCCCTCTTCATGGCAAGGCACCTCCCTTCTGAGTTCCAAAGGCACAATTTTGGAAAATCACCAAAATGCCATCCACTCTAGGATTTAGAATCCCCCAGGAAGCCCAACAAGGCGCCCCGCTTCTTTGACCAGGGTGACAAAGCCCTCCCCATGGGAGAAAGGGGAGCTCCTGAGCTTACAGTGAGGATGCGGCCCTGAGTGGAGCCTGCCCTCTCTTCGTGTCATTGGGAGCCTGATCCAGTGGGGGGCTTTTTGACAAAGTCCCTCCCTTGTGAGATCCACTCCGCAAGCTTGATGGTGCCATTCTGTTTTGGGAATCCCCACCAGAAGTACTAGCAAATGCTTTCAGGCTTGTGGAAATTTCTACCCGATTATTTTATTCATAAAGTGGTTGTAGCAGCCAGGATGCCTTCTGCCCCTTTGCCTTTGACCACACTCAGCCACAAAGCGTTAGGAGAAGGCAGAGCATAGCAATGGTTTGCTCGATTTCAGACTTTTCTATGCTGTTGAGATTTGGCAAAGGGAGAATTCACTGTGACTGTGGCTTTTCTCACTATAAAAAGAAGTTGAAATTTTCTGCCAGCTTTTGAACAACATTGAACAGAAGATTCATTCAAAGCACTGGAGAGACAGCTGATCCTATAAAACACACCTAAAATATGCTCTCTTTATCTGGGAAACGAACTCCCCAAGAGGATGGGAAACAAACCATCCGAGTCCTCCGCTAACTCAAGGGTACACTCTCTTATCAGTGGAATTCTGTCTCCTACCCCCGCTTATGCACAGAGCCCAGCAGGACCTCGCATGTTCTGCTCCATTTAGAGCTGATAACGTCAACTATAATCATGCAAGTTTATCTGGGAAGGAAAACGTTGGAAGAAGGCAGCAAAGAAGGTAAAGAAAGACCTGGCTTTGCAGAAAACAGTGTGGAGAAGTCACATGCTCATTCAGAGTGGTCGCCCCTCAGCCCCGCCGTCGCAGGGCCTGTCTGCTCCATCAAAGGCAGAAGTTCATCCTACCAGTGTGTCACCGAAGAGCCGTTTGTAATTGGCCCTGTACCGTGTCATCTCCTTTCCAGGGCTATCTGCCTGACAGTGTAGATATTTTCATTTTACTCCATAAATTGGACCTAAAATCATAGGTTCTTAAAATGTTGCAAACCCAGTGTTGTGCAGAGCACAAGCTGAGCATCCGGGGAAATGTGGCATGGTGGGGAGAGACAGGGCCGTGGAGTCCAGCAGCCCTGGACTGCCCCTCCCACTTACCAGGTATATGAACTCGAGCGAATTGATTCCCGGCAGGAGCCTTGGTCTCCTTGTCTATGGGATGGGTATAGCCGTGTCTACCTTGTGGAGCCTTGGTGAAAATCATGATGACGTGCAGTGTCGAGCGCTGCCACTCGTTTCTTAGGCACTCAGCAAATTGTAACTATCAGTACTTGTGTCGTCGCCGTTAGAAAACACCATATGTTAGCAAAAAATAGGACAGTTTCTCATTTCTGACACTGAATAAGTACCCAAGATCTTCACAGAAGCAAGCCTTTATCTCTGCTGTTAGCACCGCCCACCAGCATAGAAGAAACAGTGTTCTCACAGCCCCAGGAAGCGGGGACAGTGCATAGTTATCAGTTGACACTCTGGTGGTGTCTGTGTAACGTGTGGGAAGATGTATAATAAAAAGCAAGGCGTCTCACAAGCTATAGGTAGTATTATCAGTAGTAATTGCTGCCTTCTTGAGTGTCACGGCTCCAGGCAGATCTGTTTGTAGTCATTCAGATTCACTGATTGACTGTGATGATGAGCCATCAGTGAAGGTAGTGTCCATTTGGTTTGCTTATGTAAGGAGTCTGATATGAAGAGAAGAGACCTGGGACCCAATGCCTCACCCTTCCCACGTTCTCAAAGAGGGATGAAGGAGGCGACCACCCTGTGGTGACGTAGGGGAGCCACAGAAAGGAGTGATGGGGGTCCTGGTCGGCAGTATGGGAGGGCAATGAATTCAATGAAGCACTCAGGCAGAATGTGGGGTTCCTCTGTCCAGGCCCAGCCCGGAGCCCTTCTCCTCCCGTCTTGACAATGTCCTCTCCTGTCCCTGCCCACACCCAGCTCCCTGTGGGCGAGAGCCTGGAGGGAAACGGAGCCCAGAGCTCACGTCCACAACATTCTCAACACCGGATGGCGCAACGGGAATGGCTTGATAAATGCTCTGACTGGAACCATCATCCTATGGGGCATCGTGCAGCATGCCATGCAGAAAACCCAGTGTGCCATGGGACGGGGAAAGCCCTGGGTTTCTGTGACTTTAACACTTGGCAAGCACCCTTCTGCACTTTGTCTCATTTGAGTTCCTCACATAGTGGGGGGAGCAAGGGCCAGGCTTTGCTCTTTCCATCTCAGAGGTGAGGGATGTGAAGTAGGAGACTTGTTTAGGGCCCGCTAGTTAGTGCCCTGGTTGGAATGACTCTCATGCAGAGTCGTTGGGGGTGGGCTGAGGGTGGGGTCAGTAAGGGCAGGTTTGCGGGACTTGGTTTATTTCCAGATTGCCCATGTGTTTCAAATTGCAGGTTATGCACCAGTCATGAAATCACTTTAATGAAATAGGATGGTCTTGACGAGGATAGAAACTTTAATGAAAAGGGGTAAAATGGTAGGGGATAGAAAAGATCAGAATGTATTAGAAACGTAAGAATGGGTAATGTTTCACAAGCCTGTGGTCCTGATGGGTGTGTGGCTGTGATGGTGGGTTGTGGTCAAAGACAATGATGGCAGCTGACATTGATCGTTACAGAGGATGACCACCCAAGTGTTGAATGGCTAAAGGGAAGCTTGTCCAGAGGTGAACACCCTTTGGGGAGGTGGTACAGGCGTTCCTCGTTTCCTCCACGTGGAGTCCTCCAAGGATAGGAGGTGAGAGTCATAGCCTATTGAAATGTGGACACAGATTCAGTTTTCTCTCAGCCGGGACCACCTCTCAGAGAGGACCCACTCCAAGAGCTGTCTGCTCCTGAGCACCCCACTTCCCTGTGACTACAGACCCAACAGTGCCATGGGTCTGAGCAGCAGCATGAGCAGAAAGCAAGCAAGGGCAGGAGGAAACACAGCCAAGCACTGAGTGTGCCAGGGGGGCCTGGAGGCAAAAGGCCCTTCTCTCTCCCCCGTGAGTGGGCTGCGCCCTGGGCGATGCTGGCTACAGAGGAGGGAACCACGCACAGGGCAGGGCTCAGACAGCCAGGAGTGTGTTTCTTTTCTCACCCTCTGCCTCTCCCCGTGCTCCATGTCTGTTGCCCCACTGGGCAGGTCTCACCAGCCGAGTTGGGATGTCTTCATTTAAAGCCAAGTCTTTAAATAGGACCCACCCTCTGTGCGTGCCCAGCTCCCCGAGCCACCCCTCACACTGCACAGGCCATTTCCTCTTGAAATCATCTCTGAAATGCCAGTCTCACCCACCCGACTCCAGGCCCCCTGAGACCAAGAGCCATGCCTTATTTATTTTATCTCCAGCACTCGGCACAGCCCAGGATAGAGGAAGGCTGGGGCGATAAGGGTTCATCCAAGTGAACTCACTAAACTGTAACAGAGCAGGGCTGGAGAAGAGAAGGGAAAGACTTGTTTTCAGTAAGGCATTTGGATTTCAAATAAGATGATGATGAGCAAATCCAGATTGAAGGAGACCGTGGGGGAGAGACGTGGCAGAGAGCTGGGAGGCCTGGGCCAGGCCTGTGAGGTCTGTGTGAACCTGGGGGCACTTGTGGGCTTCTCTGAGCCTCTGTTTTCTCATCTGTGAAATATGTTGGGCTGAAGTCCCTTCTGCCTTGAAAGCCAGAGTTGGGCGATTTTCATCTGGATCACAGGATAGGTGAGATCTGGCTATTTAGAATGTATCCTGGGTAGAAGAGACAGTGTGAGCCAAACAGAAAGAAACAGAAACAGTTGTAGGACCATGAGCCATGCCAAGGTGATTGGCTGAGACCACATTTTGAGGGCTTTGGCCTCCAAAGGGCCACATGTGGTAGAATTTCTAGCAGGGGCATCAGCACAGTGCCACCATCCCATATCCTGCACACACACCCACTCTCCAACTCAGCAGTCACTCCAATGGCTGCAGTAGCCCGTGAGTGAGTCTGCGCTTGTCAATCTCCCTTCCAGAAAGGAGTAATGCCCCCAGATGGCAAACCCATGCTCCGTGCCCCGTATGGCCCTGCCCTGACACGCATCTACCTGCACCCCCTCCCAGAGGGTGAGGAGTCCACAGCACCGAGGGAACCAGAGCCAGTGCCCATCCACTGTCCAGACAATACTCAGGTCCTCGCAACCCCAGAAATCCCTGCCCAAATGGCCCCGAGTGGGATTCGGGACATGTGCCACCCTCTTCTCTCTTTGTCCTCCCAAGGGTGGACCATGCTGCTGGTGTGAGGGCCGCCAGGCCCAAGGATGGGCCAAGGGATGGCTCTGCAGGGAGCATGGGTGGGCGGTCACGGCTGTATTCACCTAGTGCCGGATGGAGCTGGGATGGGAGTCAGCCCGGCTCTCCCTTCCTGCCACTGTCTGGGCAGACTCTGAGGGGTCTGAAAAATGCACCATCATAATGAGCTGGAAGACCAGGTTCAAAGTTGGAATTCTCAAAGTAGGAAGCTAGAACACCCTTTATTGGACAGTTTGTCACCCTCCTGTATGACCTTTACATATGTGGGTATATGGCACACGGCCCATTCGTACTCTCGCCCCAGGGAGATGAGGAGGGACCTGCAGAGGGGGCGGAGGAGTTCACTATAATGAGGAGGAGGGTGAGAAGGCAGTGGCAGGAAGCGTGAGTGATCAGAGAGGTGATTGTTGTTGCTGTTACCGTTATAAGATGGGAGACGTTACAACGTGTGTGCTGATGAGAGTCACCCAAGAGAAGGGGAGACACTGATGCTATGAGAGAGAGTCGACAAGTGAGTAATCCTTGAGCAGGATCCAGGCCACAAGTGGAGGGTTGGCCTTGGTTAAAGACAGGGACTGTTCATCCAGGATAACTGGAGGGAGGGTGGAGTACAGCTGTCCCAAGTCAAGGAGGCCACAACCTGGGCCTAGAGGCTGGAGGGATCTGTGGCATGGTGCCGCTGCCGGCCCGGAGGTGAACCTTCGGGTGGTCAGGTACCACGTCAAAGGCAAGGGAAAGACGTGGTGCACAGATGTGGCCCCAGTGAATGGAGTCCTGCCTTTGTTTCTGTTCATCTGGGTTTAATTCAATTCAAACCATCTATTGGGCGCCTGCTGTGTGCCGTGCACCATGCTGGGCAGTTTGCGCTCCACCCTGGGGGTGTTCCTTGATGGACCTGAGGAGCTCTGGACGCACCGGGACTGATGGCGTCCGAAGGAGCTGGGGAGTTCCAGGGCAGCATTGCCCCCGGAGATGGCCTGGCTCCCCGGCTCAGCCCAGGCATTCTCCTCTGCCTCCACACTCCAAATCTTACATTATCTTTTTCTGAACACCTGTCGAACTGAAATTTAGTCCTAAATTGTTGGGTTGCCAAGTTACAAACCAGGAATAAATGGGTGGTTTATGGAATTTGTGTCATTATTTGGTAATCAAAGGTAATCTGAATCGATTATTTACCTGAACGCAGAGCCCACTCCCTGTGCCAGGGCTGGCACTGAGTGTATGATAAGACCCAGCAGATATCTGTTGATTTACCGCTGTCATCCTCCTGCTAAAGCCTTGGCGCTCTCCCCTCAAGCAGCGGACGGCAACCACTGCAGCTGCTTCTAAAGGGTGGGGGGCGTTTCCATGGAGCCATCGCCCCACATGCGCTCTCTCCCCTTCGTAAGCACAGCCTGTGCTTGAGAAAGAGCCATCCAGCTCAGGGGCACGATCTGGGCTTAGAGCAGAATAAAGCTCACGTGCCCATCTGGAGCGGGTGCCCTCACCTCCTCGCCTAATGCACAGTCCACGGGGCTGCTTCCGTTCCAGCCTATGGCAGTAATCCCAGCAGATTCAGAGGACGGAAGCAGGTGGGGACGGCGTGGGCTGTCGGGAATGGCTTCGCCCTGAGCTCAGGGGTTTGTCTTGCTTTGCCACCTTCCATTATCCTCCTTCTCCAGCTGCATCCTCGGAATAGCGTGGCCACCTCCTGTGACCACACCTGTGGCGACGGGGTCCTCCATCCTCCTCACTCACACAGAATTCTTGAGCTGTTTCCCCGTAGCCAGGATGTATCTGTACAAGTCGAAAGGCAGACTCGTGTTCTTTGAACAATAGAACCAAAAATAATTAATAATTTGATGCAATTGGGTTTAGAAACCATTCTGAGTACTGTTTATAATTTAGTTATTAACCTTCCCCTTTAAAAAAAAAAGCAAAAAATTGAGACCTAATTTCATGTCTAATACACATTGTTTTTGATAGCCATTACTTTTAAAATGTTTCACTGATATTAAGAAATAATTATGCAGAGTATCTCAGACTGATTAAGGTGACTATTTTTCTGTAAGGATTTTCTTTGGAAATATCTATTATAATGAGCTTTACTGCACTGCATCCTGAGAGGAAATATTATTCCCATCATATAATTTTAAAGCTAAAGCCAACATATAAAAGAAATGTTACATATAATTTCAAGGCTATAATTTTGCTTTGTAGCGAAAAATTCTAAGTTTCCGGAGAGGACAAAGTAGAGTCAGCACTTTTCAGAAACCCTTCGTAAATACAAACTGTGGTAAATCTCAACTGGCGGTTAAGTCACCATACAATTAAAATTCCAATTTCAGAAACTCAATCATTTTTAACTTTCTCCTGAATATTAACAGGATGATTAGCTTTGGCAAAATACCAGGAAGAAAAACATAACTAAGGAAATTAAAAATCATTATAGAGTTGAGAATACATTTTACCTAAGACACTAAACCAATCACTGTATAGATTATTAAATTAATATCTAAGTCAGTCAGAGTATTATGGAGGAACATTCTCTTTGTGTCAATTGAACACATTTCAGGAGCTGAATTTAAAACAATTTTTAGCCCGTGTCAGGGCCCAAGTGGCCAGCTGTCTCCAGGCTGCCTGACTGCCCGGCTGTTGGCCTTGTGGAGAATAGTCTTGGATGAGTGATTTGAGATCTCCTGGAAGCCCCACGGCCACAATCATTTTCATTTGTCTTCAGAGGCGTGCGCAGGCTCTGGGCTTGTGGTGGGAGAGAAGGTGAGAAAAGCAGACTGGAGATGGGAGCACACCAAAGAGAAATGTCATCTCTTTCAGTATTTTCCATGGATGTGCTCCTTTCCTGTACTACCTGTGTGATTTGAGCAAATTATTTAAACTTTTTTTCCCTTTAATTCATAAGGGAAAAATAAAGATAACAACAGTACCTACCTGGAGTGGTCGTTTTGAGGATTAAGTGAAAACGTACTGAAACATGCACACACAGGCACACAATGTAAGTTCTGATCAGAAGAAAGACCGTGTCCCATGTCACCCAGGCCCAGGGTTCGTGGAGGGGGTCACAGTGAGGCGCCTCGGGCATCAGAACACAGCAGACTGGTCGTCACCATTCCCCGTGGATCAGCCCTGCCTTCCCAGCGTTACTCTCCCCCTCAAAGTTTTTTATTATAAAAAAGAACAGTGGCGAGGACTTGAGCGAGGCTTGTCTGTTTGGGTTGTTTTGTTGCAGAAGAAACATAATTTTTGCAGGTGCTCTACAAAATGAACAATGAAAAAGCCCACCGCCCTTCTTGGCCCTGATCGTCCGGTGTCCCCTGCGGCTCTCGTTCCAGGGGAGGCTGCGATAATCCCTGCTGACCCCTGGAGGAGAGTGAGCCATTTGCTCGCCTTCTCTTCTCCAGCGACCCAGACCAACAAGGGTGGTTGACAGTGAAACTTCCCCTGATTGCAAGGTCGAGGGTGTTCTGTTACTGGGTGCCTCGGCAGAGGCCAGATGGCTAAGCAGTGACTCACTCTTGGCCTCCACATCCATCTGGTCCTATCCTAGACCCGTCTTCCATTTGAGCTTCTTCTACTCCCTCACTTGGGCCCCTCACCATCTATCTCCAAAGCCCCAGGCTGCCGTGCAGTTCCATAATAATAATAGATGTTTTATGGCACCTGCAGGTTACAGGCACTAGGGTCTTTAAGTGGAATAACTACTATAACTCTTACAACAACAGCCTAATGAAGTAGATACCCATTTTACATCCCGTATTACAGATGAGGAAACTGAGACACCAGATGCTAAGTCACTTGCCTAAGGTCACACAGCCTGGGAGTGGCTGTGCCAGAATTTGAATCTCAAAAGTCTAGCTTGAGAGTTCATTCTCCTGAGCACGCACACCCGACCACGTAGGACAGGATGATGTTCATACCACTCCTGTAAGCCTTCAGTCTCCTCCCAAATCTCTCTCCAGTAAGCTTTCTAGGATGGTCCTGGTCGCTTGCCATGCTGACCTCCACCTGAGTGTAGCACTCTGTGATACTTGATTTTGCACATGCCACTCATTGAGCAATTAGAGATGAACAAAGGACAATGCGGTCAGCCTGGTCAACACCATCCCTCTCCTGTCCACCTCTCCTCCCTCCAAGGAACAGATGCAGCCTCTCTCGTCCCCACTGTGTGTGAACGTGATTTGCACGGTATCCGCAAAGGCACCTGCCTAACGCCTACTGCTCAGTATGTGCGCGTTCCCTCCTCTCTCCTGCACGGTCCCCCCAGCCCCCACTCAAATGCCATGCAAGACAGAAATTAGACCAAGAGGCCTTTGTTTCTTAGGGTCTTGAATGACTTTTTAAACATACGTCGTCATCTTGCAACAAGAGCGCCTTCTCACAGCAGCTGCCTACACTGAGGATGTGGGAGGCCAGACATTTTGGTCCGAGTCTTGTTTTTCCTCATCCGTGGTAAGGTTTTCTCCCCTTCGTCGGTCAAACCGTATAGTAAAAGCCGATTTCCTCTGTCTTTTCTGTTCTCCAGAGCGTGCATCTCAGTGCTTGTCATGGGGCTGTAGTCGGTGGGATGGAAAATCCTGGGCACAAAAACAGGGAATGTTGACACAAAACAATGGCTTCTGATCACACTCATGAATGCCAGCATATTTAGGGCTTTTGAGTTCAGTGGCGGCTGTAGGTCACTTGAAGGTCACCTCCACTCTGTGGGGAGGATGGTGTGCAGATCAGGAGATGGCTCAGAGAGGTCACGAGTGGCCAAGGAACAGGTGGCTGAGTATGACCTGAGCACACATCCTCACCAAGTGCCATGCCCTCTCTCTGTATCCCGTTCCCCACAAACGGGGCCCCCAGTGGCCAGACTTACTTTCAGGCTGTTCTAAATTCACACTGTTTTCCAGCAAATGCAGCCTCCTGCAGCCTTGGCAAACCTCTGCTGGTCGTTGGTGGTTACTTTTCCAAGAGCTCAAGAAATAGTATCATGTTCCATCTGGTGACAGGCATTCTAGAATCTGCTCAGAGGAAGCTCAGTCAACATTCTAGAATCCACTCAGAGGAAGCTCAGTCAACATTCTATCAACATTCTAGAATCCACTTAGAGGAAGCGCAGTCAACATACTAGAATCTGCTCAGAGGAAGCACAGTCAATATACTAGAATCTGCTCAGAGGAACCTCAGTCAACATTCTAGAATCCACTCAGAGGAAGCTCAGTCAACATACTAGAATCTGCTCAGAAGAAGCTCAGTCAACATTCTAGAATCCACTCAGAGGAAGCTCAGTCAACATACTAGAATCCGCTCAGAGGAACCTCAGTCAACATTCTAGAATCCACTCAGAGGAAGCTCAGTCAACATTCTATCAACATTCTAGAATCCACTTAGAGGAAGCGCAGTCAACATACTAGAATCTGCTCAGAGGAAGCACAGTCAATATACTAGAATCTGCTCAGAGGAACCTCAGTCAACATTCTAGAATCCACTCAGAGGAAGCTCAGTCAACATACTAGAATCTGCTCAGAAGAAGCTCAGTCAACATTCTAGAATCCACTCAGAGGAAGCTCAGTCAACATACTAGAATCCACTCAGAGGAAGCTCAGTCAACATTCTAGAATCTGCCCAGAGGAAGCTCAGTCAACATTCTAGAATCCACTCAGAGGAAGCTCAGTCAACATACTAGAATCCGCTCAGAGGAAGCTCAGTCAACATACTAGAATCCGCTCAGAGGAAGCTCAGTCAGCATTCTATCAACATTCTAGAATCCACTTAGAGGAAGCGCAGTCAACATACTAGAATCTGCTCAGAGGAAGCACAGTCAATATACTAGAATCTGCTCAGAGGAACCTCAGTCAACATTCTAGAATCCACTCAGAGGAAGCTCAGTCAACATACTAGAATCTGCTCAGAAGAAGCTCAGTCAACATTCTAGAATCCACTCAGAGGAAGCTCAGTCAACATACTAGAATCCGCTCAGAGGAAGCTCAGTCAACATTCTAGAATCCACTCAGAGGAAGCTCAGTCAACATACTAGAATCCGCTCAGAGGAAGCTCAGTCAGCATTCTAGAATCCACTCAGAGGAAGCTCAGTCAACATTCTATCAACATTCTAGAATCCACTTAGAGGAAGCGCAGTCAACATACTAGAATCTGCTCAGAGGAACCTCAGTCAACATTCTAGAATCCACTCAGAGGAAGCTCAGTCAACATACTAGAATCTGCTCAGAAGAAGCTCAGTCAACATTCTAGAATCCACTCAGAGGAAGCTCAGTCAACATACTAGAATCCGCTCAGAGGAAGCTCAGTCAACATTCTAGAATCCACTCAGAGGAAGCTCAGTCAACATACTAGAATCCGCTCAGAGGAAGCTCAGTCAACATTCTAGAATCCACTTAGAGGAAACTCAGTCAACATTCTAGAATCTGCCCAGAGGAAGCTCAGTCAACATTCTAGAATCCGCTCAGGGGAAGCTCAGTCAACATACTAGAATCCGCTCAGAGGAAGCTCAGTCAACATTCTAGAATCCACTCAGAGGAAGCTCAGTCAACATTCTAGAATCCGCTCAGAAGAAGCTCAGTCAACACCTAAGTCAGGGCCCCAAGGGGTCAGGGTGGGGAAACAGGCCACGGTGCTGGATCAGGAGGTCTGTGAATCCACGGCACACTCAGTTATGTGTAGGACCCAATAAGTTGTATGTCACAGTACCCTTAAATATTTGTCCAATATATGCAGATGCCATTGTGGTGAGAGAAATACAAATTATTTTTAAAGGATGTTCATTGTTTCAAACTTAATTAAAATATGATGTCTGCAATTTTTTCTGTAAGAAAGGGTGCTCCTATGCAAAAAGCTTCAGAGACAGTGGCATACGCCAACCTCCTCATTTTGCAGTGGAGGACAAGGGGCCGCAGAGGTGGGTCAGAGCTGGAGTCCAGGTCTCCAGGACGGCGTGCAGCCTCCAAAGGCAGCAGGTGGAAACCAGGTGCTTTCCAAGGTGCGGTTAATCTTGTGTGGATTTTCCTCCAAAATTCTCATTTCTCTCTACAGGGGCAGATCCTGATTTTGTGGGGGTCTGAAGCTTATATAATTTGGGGGCCCCCCTTGAGAAAAAGAACACTTGATTATGGATGTAAGATTCAGCCTGAGAAGCAGGGGCTGACACTCCTGCTTCTCCAGCCACAGGTGATTCCCGCGGGCCCCTCCGCCATGGTGAGGTCTGGGGCGGACTCTGCTCTCCCCCCCCCCTCCCCCCCCCGAGGACTGCAGGACGCACACACTCCAGCTCACCGCTGACTTCACCTCTGCATATGTTGATTACCACTTGATTATCTCGCTGATGAGGAGCCTCTTGTAGTTTAAATACCTCCTTCACATCAGCACAGTAATTTAGAGCGAGGGAAGGGGTGAGGAGAGAGAGTGGGTACAGCTTTTTCTACTGACAAAATGTGGCTCGTGACTCCACTGCTTGGAGACTTCTTTCCAGGAGCAACTTGTCCCTCTGGCCCAGAATGAGGGGCCAGGTGTCGACAGGAGGCCCTAGGAGGGGAGGCACTGGCCGTCTCTGCTCCTCTTCTCGGAACCTTATGAAATGCAGCTCTTAGCCAGGTCTCTGCCTCCTCTCGCTGGTCTGACTCCCAACTGAGGCCCAAGCTGGGACCCCTTGCTTCAAAACTAAGCTTCGGTTCAGACTGACAGCCTTGTCTAAGGTGCATTGTCACGAGCATGAGTCAGCAAACATCTGTTTTTGCTCTCTGATTCTGTGTGAGTATTTGAACCAGTGTCTCTATGCGTCTAGCCAAACAGCATGCTCCCTGCTTTGTCAGAGTATCGAGTACTCACTAAGTGTTGGGAGGGTGGCTGAGTGAATGGATCAGTGAACAAATGAATGAGAAAGAAAACATCTCTGACACACTGTCCCTGCCTGGGCGTGGGGCAGGTGAAGAGAAGGCATTGAGTGTAGGTTCTGGAAGCTCTCTCAAGACCCCATCGTAAAGATGAAGAGGAAAGTGGGGAGGAGCCAAAGGAGGCTGCCCACGTAAGAACAGTTGCCGCAAGCACAGGCTCAGGGCTCCTCTTTCCTTTGCCATCTCTCTATTCAAAACTTTTCTTAACCAAAGTTGGTTCATTGACCCAAATAAATGACTCAAAACCGTGACATCTGTAAATTGGGCAAAGCTCAGCAGGATAGCTCTCCTCTCTCCTCTGCACCAGCTGGGGCACCTGCAAGGCTGGGCTGGAGCCTCTGAAGGCTGGCTCATCACATATCCCGTGGTTGATGCTGGTGGCCAGCTGAGACCTGAGCCATGTTGACCGCAACACTTCCAGGTGGCCTCTCCATTTGGCCCAGGCTTATCCACAGCATGGCAGGTGGTCTCCAGGGGGAGCGTCCCAGGCAAGAGAGAGACAGAGGGAAGCATATCACCTTTTAAGACCCAGCCCGAGAAGTTACATGCCATCACTTCTACCACATTCTGTTTGTTCAGGCTGCTGCAAAGACTGCCCCAGTTCAAGGGGAGGGGACATGGACCTCACCTCTTAATGGTGAGAGTGTCAAGTTCTGGAAGAGCATGTGGGACCAGAAATATTGCCCTGGCCAATTTTGGAAAGTACAGTGTGCCACACTCAGTGAGGTGTCAAGCTTAGTAGAGCGATTTATGATAAGGTATAAATGAGTTCTCAGGAAAAAGAGTATTAATAACTCAAAATAATGTCAAGAGGTTTTTATGGGCTCAGCTTTGGAAGATGCTTGTGATGTCGTTTGTCTACTCCGGGCAGCTGTATACCCTGAGATCTTCTCCAAATTAGTGATAACCCAGGTAGTTATCATGGACCAGAGACGGCATGTAGCCCATACACTTACTTTTACTAGGACCTCAGGAAAAACAACAAAATCGTAATTGGTCAAGCTCATGAGCCCTGGGAATTTAGAACCACAGACACAGATGCTCTCCTGTGAGCCTCCTGCTTTAAGTGATGGGCCAGCCAAATCTGCAGCACTTATAAATTCAGGAACATCTTATTTTCTGCTTTTGGAGGCAGTCTGCAACTTTACGTTCTGTCTCTAAGAAAACACGAGCTGCTGCCTGAATGTTTCGTTCCTGACAGAAAATCCAGGCAGCGGAACTTCTGCCCCAAAGCTGAGCTGAAGCATCAAAAACAGGGGAAATAACTAACATGTAGAAATGGTGTGTGGTTGATTTAAAAGAGGAGAGTGAGAATTCTTGGTCTTGCCAGCCCAGCCTCATGGCTGTCTGTGACCTCCTGCCTTTCAGACATGGCTGTGCCACTGAGGGGAAGACAGAGACACAGCAGATGTATCTCCTCGCACCCCCCCATCCTCCACTGTACACAGGCCTGGAAACGTGTGTGGGACAGGATTCAAATGCAAGGATTTAGCCCTTGTGCTCTGATAGAAACGACTCTTGGCCTCCCACCCCCACCTTGCCTCACCCAGGTAAATGAGGCAGGAAGATGTGTCCTCAAAGAACTCTTAGAGAAACACCAGCAAGTTCCAGCTCCCCAAGCCACTTGAAAGCCTCTCCTCTCCCTTTCTGTCTCGTGTCTGCACACCCCTCATCAGCCTTGGGATTTCTTTCTAGCCGGATTTCAGTCCCGTGCTTGGCCTGTCCATCCTGGGAACCCTGGATGCAGCTGTCAGGGAGATGTCGATTGCGCTTCAGTTCCCGGCGTCCGGGTGCCTTTTGTGACTCTCCACGCTGCCCTCCTCTACCCCACGCCCTTCCAGTCTGCAGCGACCCTGCGTCAGACCTGTGGATGCCCAGGATCACGCATTTACATCCAGCTCCGCAGCTGCTCCCGGGGGAATTGCAGATGAGGCCTTAGCTCTTATTTAGGAGCAAAATCTCTCTTCCTTGTTAAAAAGCTGTCAGAATACAGATGGGGGAGACGTCCTTCCCTGGGCGTGGGTCCTTTGCAGACCCCTGCGATGGCATTCTGTCTTCCACTTGGGGGTGACATTGACCTTCAGCTCCATCTGACCCTGAGGACCTCAAGGACTTTCTAATCTACTGTGCACCTCCTAGGTCCATGCTACAGTGTGTGTCACCTGTAAAGAGTCTCACCCATGTGTGCACTTCAGCTAGTAGGAGGGGAAGAGGCAGTGTTGGTCCCTCCTTTTCCTAAAGGCAGGACCCGGACCTTACTCATGCCATCTCTGAGCTGCGGAGACTCCTGACTTCACGGGAGGCGGAGAGGGCCTTGACCCTGGAGGGCCATGCACCCAGCCGTGATTCACTGGTTCTTCTCCTAAAGAAGAATGAGGGGTGGATGTTGGGGAGTCGTTAGCACTCCACCTCCCCATGAGAGCCTTCTCCAATGTCTCCTCCCCGACAGTCCCTTGTGGTTTCTGCATTGACCGCCCCCCTCGGGACTGTTAGCGGTAGTCATATTTTGTTTGCTAGATTGTAAACTTTGTCTTGACTACACTGTGGCCTAGGGTTTTGTATATATTGAGGACTCCATCTTTGTTCACTGACTCAGTTTCCGTCAACCTCCTATTCCCCAGTTGTACAAGGGGGCTTCGTGCAGGGTTGTTATGAGCATCCACGAAGAGCGAAGCTAAGTGAAGACTGGACAATGTTGAACGCTGTAGAATGAAGGACGACACCAGGTGCACGTTTGCTTGCTGACTTCTAGACAAGGGAAGGGCTGTTAGGCTTCCTTGCCACAATGTGAGCAGACACAGTGAGAGATACACCGGGGCCTCACTAACGTGGACCAGGAGAGGACTCCGGGGCCAAGAGAGTGGGCTGTCTGAGGAGCGAGTGAGCAGAAATACATGCGGTCCTGAGCACCGAGCCTGGCACACTGTCATGCTTGTTAAATGGCGTTTTCTATGACCAGCCCCGCTACTGCTGTTGCTTTTGTTGTTGCGGAGGAGCTCTCCTGGGAGGACCGCCCAGGAGAGCCCGGATAAACATGCCATGTCCAGAAGGGTGGGTCAACCTTGGGCTGCTTATTGCAGGTGATTAAATCCAAAGAGGACCAATTTATCTAATGACATGAGGGCTGCAGGCAAGATTAAATGAGTTGTTTTGTGTAAAGTACTTGGAACAGTGTCTGGCGCATATTAAGCACTGTATGGGTATTTGCTAAACCAAAAAAGATGTACTTAAATCTGACTGGGGTTCAGGACGGACCTCAGCCACACAAGCACGCAGCATTTTAGACGGAAGCCAACTCGATCAGCCCATTGGAGGCTGGAAACATCAGAGCCAGAGCCATGGGGGACTCAGCCTAGCCTACTCAGTATCAGACATGTGCACTGGGGGATGAGGAGCACCAGGGCTAGTCCCCAGCTGTTAGGGCTGAGGCCAGTGGCGCCCCATCCACCGTGGTCAGGTCTGGCTTAGAAATTCCACCCACTGAGTTTCAGGGCAGCCTCTGGCTGACTCTCTGAGCCCCTGACTCAGGAGTCTGTATCCTCCAGCGTGGAGCCAGCTCTCTGGCAACCAGCGTCGTTGTAACCGTGCGTGAGTTTCCTGTGGCTTCCTTAAGGAAATATCGCAAACTGGATGGCTTTAAAGAACAGGAATTTATTGCTTCCATTCTAGAGGCTGAAACTCTGGAATCAAGATGTCACAGGGCCATTCTCTCCTGAGAGTCTGAGAAGAATCTTTCTTGTCTCTTCCAGCTTCTGGTCCCTCACCATCCTTGATGTTCCTTGGCTTGTGGGTGCATCACTCCTGTCTCTCCCTTTGCCATCACACGACATTGTCCCCTGTCTGTCTGTGTCTCTTTTCCTCTCTTTATAAGGACACCTGTCATACTGGATTAAGGGCCCACCCTGCTCCAGGATGACCTCATCTTAATTTATATCTTAATTACATCTGCAATGACTCTGTTTCCAAATAAGGTCACATTCTCAGGTACCAGAGATTAGCACTTCAACATGTCTTTTAGGGGGACACAATTCAATCCACAACAAACCTTTAAGGGGAAGCTATCATTCTTCTATTCAAGAAGGTTTACTCCTCCCAAATAATTTGGGAACATATTTCATATATATTGATAAAGCCATATGCCTACAGTTCCAAAATACAATACTCATTTGATCACATAGGGCATATTTGTGTGGTCAGTCGTTCTTAACCAGAATGTACACGAAAGTCACCCATAGAGCTTTGCAGAAAAGGGGCCTCTGCCCTCCCCCTGACCCCAGTAAATACTGATTGTTCTGCTGGGGTGGGTGGAGCAGGGCCCGAGCATCTGTACCGAAAGCACACAGCATTCCCAGGTGCTTCCCTGAGAACTGCCTGAGCCATGCCAGGCGGCATTGTGAAATGGTACCCGTGACCCCCGGCTCATTCTGCACCTGCCAGACAATCTGGGAAGTGTGAGAATTCCTCTTCTTTGCAGGACTGGCCTCAAGGACTACCTTGAGCCCAAAGGGACTTTGTCCTACAGGATAAGCCCTAAACATTGTTTGGCGTGAATGAATAACATTCAAATAGCAGAGTTGGCTTCCTGAAGACACAGTGTCAAGAAATGAGGACACTCGGCCTGGATCCTATGACCTTAAGCTGCGTGCATAAAACTTCCCGCCTCTTCAAGGGAGAGGCAGTCACGACTGCCCCAAATGTATCTTTCATGTTTGATTCTGGAATGGTCCCTGGACAGGCCAGGGAAGGTGAAGGAAAACTATATCCTCCAGTTTTTACAAGTTAATTGTACTTGCTCAGACAGGCTGGTTTCCTGTCGTGTTCCAAGGCAAAGGTTCATGCAATTATTTAGTCAATGAAATAGAGTTTTCTTCTCTGCAAAACTCTATTCCTAAACTACATTTGGTTCATGGCATTTAAGCCAACTGCCTCATTAAGCTGGAAATCCTGAAGAAAACATTTGCAGAATAGGGACATTCATAATTAACACAAAAATGTCAAGATCTCATCTGCCTGGTCTTTTCCCCCCTTAGTTTCTTGTACTTAATTATCTCTTTAATGAGCAGCTAACACACAGAAAAGTAAAAACTCCAAGGGACAGTGTGTCAAAGGGCATTTAGGGAAAATAAACTAAAGATACTGTCGTTTTGTGTGGCCTGACCTTTGGTGCAGCAGAATTTCTTTTTATTTGCCACCATCTCGCTGCGAGATGGAATTGAAAGGAACTCACATTTGCCAACACCCTCAGCAGACGTTTGTCGTCCCTGGACGGTGTGGTCTCTGACTTCCCTTCCAGGCAGCTCGTTTTCTGGGCTGAAGTGATCCTTTTTCAGCATCTGAATTCTCTGAACGGTGACTTGAGCTGAGTGGAAATACTCCGGCACTTGCCGATGGAATTGACAGAAATATATTATTCTCAACCGAGCTTCAGGCCTAGCCTTCACCACGTATTTTCTTTCTCTCTTCCCCTTGCATGTGTGACCCCCTCCTGCGCTGTGCTGGCTGAACCAAAGCAGTTGTGTTTCCTTTAGGTCTCAGGGCAAGCCTAGAAATGAGATATCCACAAAGATGGGTGGAAATGAGAAGCGGGCCGTGCCTCCCTCTCCTGGTCACCCCTCACCAAGCGTCTGGGGCCTGTCTGAGAATGAAGGGGTGTAACTCTGCACAAGGTTTGGATTGTCATCCCTCTCTTTCAGGAGACTGCTCTGGGTTCAAAGAGAAGAAACAGATGCATTCTCTCTGCAGGGGTTGTGTTGTTATTTGTTTCTGTCCAACGCTTTTTCCTCTATGAAGCCTTTGTTGCAGCCGGCTGTTTTCCTATTTGGGATCTTCCTGAGTTGGCCATGAATTAACGCGCTGTGAAAAGCACTGCCGGGCTCCTCTCGGCTAACTGCGGGTCCACTCGGCTTCCTTGCCCCCCCTCTGCCCCTTGAATCTCGCTCTCTCATAGTGGGTTCGCTTGTGCCCTGATCGGGCCCTCCCTCCCAGCCCTGCAGCACAGAATTGATTGAGCAGAATCACCCGCAAATTGCATTGCAAATGGTACCTATTTTTCCAGCCAACCATCTGCCGGAGTCTATTACTCACTTCTCCTCGCCAGCCGACCGAACGAATCAGGTGGTTCTGTAGAAAGTCGTTTCTGAATCACCTCATTCCAAATGCGCACCTGAAAGTCACTTTTCTGGCTGCTGAAGACACTGGAAAATTACAAGCCCTGGAGAGTTGGCCGTCTTCCTTTTTTTTCACCTCAGCAGACCTTTGGGTTTTTATAGGCTCTGGAAAAAGCTTCTGAGTCGTTTCACGGGATGCCACGAGATCACAGAACACTGGAGGTGGAGGGGATGTTGGGGGCTGCTACTGTGCCCCTCGGTTGACAGATGGGGACTCGTTCAGAGCCTCTGAGTGGAGACCAGACTAGACCCCAGATGCAGGGCCCTTTCATCCATTTTCCACTGAGGAGCTGTGTTCCAGACCTGGGATGCATGGTAGAAAGTCAGATATGTGCAGGCATCATGCTGGATGAGTCTCTACTCCTGGTGATGGAGTCCAGCGGCAAAACCAGGTCACAATGGATGGGGTCTCCACAGGCTGCTGGCAGGCCTGGAGGAAAGCGCTCGGAAGGGCAGGTGAGAATTACTCAGGAGGAGAACGGCTCTTAATGAAGTGCGTTAACTCCTAGGATTGCTGCTGCAGGTCCCATAAGACATTGGGGTTTCTCCCTCTAGGAAACTGGGCCGGCAGAGCTAGGGACGGAGGGACAAACTGCACCATCAGTCAGGCTCCCCCAAACCCAGAGTCAGCCTCTGGCGCCCACCCCGGGAGAGAGCATTGCAGCAAGCCCCACTTTCGGTCCCTGAACTTGGTGTGGAATGCCTTCAGCAGCCAGGCCCTCGCCAACGTGGCCCTGAGCTCTCCTCTCCATCCTGGCCGACAGTCACCCACCCGCCGTCAAGGCTGGCCCAGCTTTGTGTCCTCCCGCCTTGCTTCTTTCCCTCTCTGTGGTCCTTTCCTCCCGTGGGCCCCATCCCTTGGCTTTAATCCAGTTGACGTTGTTCCCCATTGTGTTACATGCACTCGTCTTGTTTTCTCAACGTGATTTCAGTTTCCTCGATTGCCTTTCTTTCACTATGGGCACAGGGAGCTGGTTTACGGTCTACACCTAGTAACGACCAGTTGAATGAGACTCGTACTATGTGATTATAGAATGATACATCATTATTTTAAAAACAAATCTAGAGGGAATTAGTTTTCGATACATATAGACCATGTACAAGAAAGAATCCCATGACCTCATGGCTGTTTAGCACTGAGATGCAGCCTCTGGTCCCCATTCTCTCACTTGTTACACTTGGGAAGTGTCTTCCATGGGCTTGTAAAAAGCAGACTAGAATAGGTCTTTCTGGAACAGATGCCAGATCCTATAAAACTCATCCATAGTTAAAACTCTAATTAGCCAAGATGCTTGTGGGATGGGGCGGAATAATGGGTATTTCTGGTGGAAACCTAAAAGAATCACTATTTCCATTTCAGTTCTGTTGAAGATGGGGCCGTCTTGTTTTTCTGCCACACAGAGGAAATTGCATCCTTCTTTTAAGAGTGAGGACCATGCTGAGCCTTTGAACACATTCTCCTTCCGCACAGCTGTGCACGCGGGGGTCTGCGTGTAGGCGTGAATCCCCAGGCATCTCCTGCAAGTTGAGCTGGGATTCTCTGGGATTCAACCTCCAACACGGCTTGCTTTCTCACTCGGTTCTGCCCGGGGGTGCCCTGCTTCCGTGTGAATTGATTTCCTCTAGTTCTGTTGTTCAAATCATCTTAAAATAATAACCCACAACAGTACAATACTAATTCAGTTCAAAAAGTACTTGTTAGACTCCTAGTGCTCAAATTTGTGCCAAAAAAAGAAGGTTTCCAGACAACTAGCATCCATTCCATTGGGCCTTGATTTATTGGGTTTACTGTGCTGAGGTTTAGGGTGAGGTCTGATGGTGTTTTTTGAGAGCCTGTGGAATGAAGTCATACTCAGGGCACAGGGACGACCTCTCGAAGGTTGTAGAAGATAAATGTCCCCAGGGGGATTCATTTACCTCCTGGCCAGCTCGCAATTGTGCCTGCTCGTCGCTGGTTTCCACTCCATTTGTTGCCTGCTCACATCTCTCTACTTTGTTTGCTTTCCCTCAGAGGAGATTTTGAAGACCCACATTGCCCACTGGTGGTCTCCTGATGGCACAAGGCTGGCCTACGCCACCATCAACGACTCACGCGTGCCCGTCATGGAGCTCCCAACCTATACCGGCTCCATCTACCCCACCGTGAAGCCCTACCACTACCCCAAGGTAGGGAGAAGAAACGGCAGAACAGATTCTCTGCATTATTCATCACCCCACCCAGCCAACTCCGAACGTGGAGCTGTGATAATCAGATGTGTTATGAGCAATGCAGTCAACAGAGGCAAGATTAATTACTTCCCATTACATTGCATTAAATTCCCATCTCTGTTGAGTTGAATTTGTTGGCACGTTAACTTTATTTTAAATAATTGAACTAACGTTAATCATTTGTCTAAGCTTCATCAGAACCAAAATAAATACATTACCTCCACTTGTGATTCCTGGGCGACAAAAACTCACCCTGCCCACTCTTAGGGCACTCTCTCCTCGGCATCCTTTTCTAGAATTTGGCTTCCGGGAGGTCAGTGGGACCTACCTGACCCTGGCCCCCTGGGTCTGGGCCAGGCTGTTTTCTGCTTGGCCACGTTCTGACCCATGGTGTATCTAATTGCTCCCCAGACCAAGCTGTTAGCAGAAAGAGCCAGCGGAACAGCAAGGGTGCAGGGCAGTGGGGAGCGGGACGAACATCCAAACCTCGCTTTGTTAGCAAATCGCAGCCTCCCAGCGGGAAGGGAGGACCTGATGCCAAACCTCTACAGCCAGCTCGATCGAAGAGGGGCTGAGGTCCGAGAGAGTGGACACACAGGCAGCTGTCCTGCTGCCCTCTGGCTTCACTGGACTGCCCCGAGGCTCCTGGGGCGGCGAGATGAACGTGAGCACTTCACCACCAGCACCCGCCTGGTGACAGCACGCTCGCTCCCTCCTGGGGCTGCCTCCTCCTCCAGCCTCCGCCAGTGAGCACAGAGCCTCAACTTCCCAAGGATCAGAGGCTCAGAGAGCGGCTGCCACATGTCTTGTAAACCTGAAATACAAGACATGGCAGCCTATAATTGGGAGCAAGAGAGGCAATAATGTACAAGTGAGGCCAGCGAGGTTCCGAGAGTCCCAGGCCAGCGAAAGGAAACAGCTGGCGTCTCAGTCAGCTCAGGCTCCATAACAACACCACAGACTGCGCGGCTTAAACAACAATTTACTTCTCATAGTTCTGGAGGCTGGAAGCCTGAGGGTGCTGGCATGGTCAGGCTCTGGTGAGGGCTCTCTTCCTGGCTTGCAGACAGCCACCTTTCTCTGCCTCCTCACGTGTCAGAGAGAGAGGTCTGGTGTCTCCTCCTCTTCTTGCAAGGGCACTGATCCGTCATGGGGCCCCCACTCTCATGACCTCATCTAACCCTAATCACCTCCCAAAGGCCTCGCCTCCAAATACCATCACATTGGAAATTGGGGGTTCAAGATACGAATTTTGGAGACACAGACATTCAGTTCACAACACCTGGTAATAGAGACCCTTCTCCAGAGTTCTTTGACTGGTGTGGTCAATATCCAAGGAGGTCCCAGATGGAGGGGCATGATTCCTCTGAGGCCACAGCCCGTGCCTCTGCTGTTTTCCCTGACAGCATGTGGATGTCAACAAGTGACATGGATTTGCCTTTTGGCAGATTCTTTTACTCCTTTTTTAGCTAGTCGTGCTTGGACTTCACTCTGCATTATGTGGAAGGGTCTGGGAGTTTTAGCTGGAAACACACTTCAGTCAAGTGCGCTGGACTGATCGTGAATCTTTCAAGCCCTCTCCATCCCCACCACACCTGCACACAGGATAGCTCGCAGCTGTCTGAGTTTCATCTGACCTCCCAGAGATGGAAGGGTTTCCCTGGTGAACCCTTTTGAGGGAGTTCCCCTAATCTGGGAGTGATGACCTGAAATCCAGGAAAGTAGGGGCCCCTGGATTTTATAGTGAACTCTGGGACAGGTACTCTGAACTTGGAATTATGAAATCTCAGGTTGCTCAGGATTTGGGGTTTTGTGTTTTAGTAGAAAGGCAACATATTCTGGCTAACAGAATTCAGACGCCCCTTGCCCCATGACACCCTCTCCCAGATCAGAGGCAAGGGTTGGCGCACCTGCCTGACTTCTGCCCTGTCCTACTGCTGATTCCTCTGTGAACCCCAATGTCTCCCTCTGCTGGATGCAGAGAAGTGAGGGCATCAGGCAGACCCAGTGGTCCCGCTGATGAGGAAATGCCACATCTCTCCCAAGGCACCGTCCAGGCAGGAGGTGGCTCACTGACATCTCTGTCCCCTTTCACTTCCCAGGCTGGATGTGAAAACCCCAGTATTTCCCTCCACGTCATTGGCTTAAATGGACCCACCCATGATCTGGAGATGATGCCACCTGACGACCCACGAATGAGGTTTGCTTCTTTCCCTCTATTATGTTAAAAAAAATAAGATGAATGTTCATTTACATGGTCTCTTCAAGTTCTGATATATTTTACTGCTAATGTAAACATCCAAGAAAAAGGTGCATGTTCTAAAGTTTTCCTTGCTGCCTTATGATTCAGTTTTCTGAGAAAGGAACACGAGTCAAACCAGCACTACTATTTCTTACCTTGGGTCAGGAGCAGCTTCTCCTCCCCAGGAGGCTGGGCTTCTCTGGGAAGGGCCATGTCTGGTCAACTGCACATCTTTAGTAGGGGCCACACTGCCTCACACACAGCAGACACTGGAGAACCGATGCTGTCTTTCCAAGAAATCCATGTAATCGGACTTTATGTAAATAGCGCCCCCTTTTTAGAGCATTATTTTAGAGCACGACTGTACTTTGCCAGCTCCAGGAACTGATGGCAAATCCTGTTCCAATAAGCCAAATTGCCCAGTTGCAAGATAACAACCATGTAGTTGGCGGAACATGTTGACAAAGGTAACTACTTATTACTAATGTCTGGGTTAGGTAGATCTTTTTAAAAAATCAGAACAACTGAGTAGGATCCATCTAAGTGAAGTGCTCTGAATATTAGTTTCATTTTGTCCCAGAGGTCAAGTGGCCTGGGGACTGATTGTGCTCCCAGAGCCCACTTAAAACATTAAACCTCTCTTTGTTGAGAACATTGATGAGAGACTCAAAAAAGAGGAAGGAATTGCACTGATGCCAGGATCCACTCACTTTTAGACCCCCTAAGTCTATGAATGGGTCATTCAGCCAAGAAGGATTCATATGGAGACTCAGCAAGTACCCAACCCAAATTTTGCCGTAATTCTCGCTTATATCATCAGGGCTGAGTGCTCAGACACTTGGTTCTGCTGGTCCTTTGTGAATGGTGCGTCTTTCTCCTGCAGGGGTTTCCATCTGCCCACACCCCAGAAGCCAGAGGCCTCTGCAGAATTCCATTGGGTTTCCTTCAACTCTTTCTTCTTCAATGAGATTTAAAATGCTGTCAAGTCCTCAGGTGCACAGACCAGGCACAGAATTCCAGTGCTTTATAAGGGCTCTTTGTTGCTCTTCTCCCTGTCCTGGATTGATCTCCTCCCTCTTGCAGCCAGTCCCAAGGCATGACTCTCTGATGACCCCTCCTTGAGGAGTGGGTCCTTAGTCTGCGCTGGTCAGGGGAGTTAAATCGATTTGGCTGATATTTTTGCTGGCATTGAAGGAACATTCAGATCATTGCTTTGTCTTCTCTCCTGAAGACGTGTATATTCCATTGTTTTCCTTTCCACCCCCATCCCTGCCAAGCCTCCTGGGGCCTGGTCCAGCAAACTCACTGAATTAATACGGAAAGTCACCTGGAAAATTTAAGCCATCTGTTTGAGTTAATTGAAAATCTCGTTTAGTCAATTTGGTGATGCTGTTTCCGCAGGCTTGATTAGCTTCAAGGACAATGAAAAATTAGCCTCAGTCAGGGCTTGAAGCTCGGCTGCTGGTCTCAGGCTTTCTGCTTGCTCTGATTTCCCGGGCTCAGTGCAATAACGCCTTCGTATGTAATATAAATCTGTAATATGGAAGTGTCACGCTTTCTTGCACTCCTCTGTCGCACATCCTCAAGATTTCTCAAAAGTGAGCACAAATCTGTCAGAAATCATGGACTAAATGTGAGCGGCTGTCTATTGAGCACTTAGTGTTTACAGACGTTAGACTGAGCGCCGGGTATGTAGCGGTGAATGAAACACGGAGGTTGTGATGCAGGGGGCAGACAGACCTTGAACAAATCCATACAAGTGAGTGACTGACTGCAGGTGTGAGAGGGGCCATGGAGTGTGGCATGTGGAAAAGGAGGCCAGCCTGGCCTGGAGGGTGACAGCATCGTGGCTTAGAGCAGGCTCCCTCAACCTCAGCACTCTCGGTGTTTGGGGCCCAATGACTCTCTGCTGTGGGGGCTGTCCCATGCATTGAGGGTGTTTAGCAGCACCCTGACCTCCACCCATTGGATGTCAGTAGCACCCTCCTCTGAGCTGTGACAGTCACTCTCCAGTCGTTGCTTAATGTCCCCAGATTGTGAACCCCGGTGTCGAGTGAAGGTTAGGTTCTCAAGCCAACTGCCTGGTTCAAGTCTTGGTTCTGTGGTCTTGGGCAAGTTACTCAATCTCTCCTGCTTCAGTTTCCTCATCTGTAAGATGGAAATAAATATTAATAATGAGTGTTTACTCTCATGGGTGGTTGTGAAAATTAAATGAGATACTGCACACAGCACACGGCTGGCTCATACAGTCATCCCGTCTCATGGCTGTAAATACTACCTATAGGCTAACAACTTTCACCTTTGAACTCAGCCCTGACCTGCCCTCGGAATCTGTCTTGCCATCCAGCTCCTTCCCATCCGGGACATGACTCAGCCCTCTGCCTGGGGGATCCGCGCTGTATTCGCCACCATCTGCTAGTCACTTAGTGTCCTTCTTGGTTTTCAGATCAACTGTCGCAGTGTGGCAGTACCTGTGTTCAAGTAATTCTTATTTTACTTAATAATGGCCCTAAAGCACCATTAATCTCTTACTGTGCCTAATTTATAAGTTAAACTTTATCATAGGTATGTATGTATAGGAAAAACCGTAGTATATATGGGGTTCATTAGTATCCACAGCTTCAGGCATCCCCTGGGGCTCCTGGACCGTATCCCTCAGACAAGGAGCCTGCTGTGCACAGGAGGAAACTCAGGGAGAGAGGTCAGTGTGCAGATTCTACGGACGCCATCTCTGGGCTGATGAAAGTCTGTCTCCAGTAAGAGGAGAATTTATTTCCTGCCTTTAGGCAGAAAAGGGGGAGCTTTTTCTGGGTTTGCTGCTCTTTAATTGCCTTCAGCTCAAAATAATTTTTATGTCAAAGAGGCATATTTTGGGGTGACATATTCTGGTTTCCTTCACAGCTAAAGGAAGGAATCTAGAAAAAGTAAAAATAAGACACCTACTTTGTGGAGTGATATAAAAAGGAATGAGACCTAAATAATGCCCTCAAAAATCTGGGAAGGAATCGACAACAAACAAAGAAATGTATAATGTTAAAAAAATTAAGTGCTACAAAATAGGCATCAATTCTTCGAGGAGTGTTCCTCAGGATGAGAAATGACTTCCTCGGAGGAGGCTCCAGAGGAGTGCGACGCATGGGCGAGGTCTTGCCGCGTTGGGACACAGATAAAGGCATATTCCAGGATCCAGGTTTAAGAGAAGTAGATAAGTGCAGGGCTGGGTTCCTGGGAAGGGTGTGTGGGGCCCAGAAGCATCTTCGGTTGCGGGTTGTGTGTTAAATTGTAAAACCATGACCCCAGGGCTGTTTGTATTCTCCTTTTCTCCTTCCAAACTGAGCTTCTGGACGTGCTGGCTTGTTTTCACTGTTGTTTTTCCCTCTGCCCATCTCTCCAGGAGTGAGGACGTGGGCTTACCCTGTCTTACAGGACGGCGGCTGTGTCCCAGGGCGATCCCTGGGAACAGCACTGCTGAGGGCTTTCACACACGGGTCACTGAAGCTTCACGCAGCTCTGTGACACGGGTCCCGCCGTCTCCCCATTCTACAGATGCAGAGACTGGGAAATACAGAGCTTATGGAATGTGTCTCAATCCACACAGAGCATTAGGGCTGGCTCCAGGATCCGCCCTTAACTCCTAGCCCCTGCACAGCCCCCACAGAAAGATTCAGAGAATTCTGGAAGTCCATGGGTCACTTTCAACAGGCTGCTAGGAGCCGTCAAGAGGAAAAAATAAAACACTTCCTCCATTGGCTATCTAACCTTTATACCCTCATTTCCAGTTTCCCCTGTTGTTTATTAACCAGCCTGACTTCCCCCTGAGGGTTCTCGGAAATGGGGAAAATTGGGCTTCGGAGTCCTTCCGCCTGCCAAACACTGACTGGCCATCGGCATGTGCCATGCGCTGTGTCAGGCCCTTGGATGACCTCTCCCATCAGGTCACTCGCCTTCCAGAAAGCACAACAGCTCGTGGTCACCAGGGCTAATGAGGTGCTGGGCGGAGGGGGAGCCGCAGGAGCTGAACTCGAGGAGCAGCTTCCTGGAGCAAACGTGGGGCCACCTCGGAAGACGTGCGCGTGAAGGATGCCCGAGCTTGGCGACCTGCAGTGAACCCGAGTCGAGGGCGAGTGGCCAGGCCGAGGAGAGCTGCCCGCACCTGTCCAGGAGTGCCGGGAGCAGCACTGGAGCCTGGGGGGGAGAACCAGATGGAAACCGTCACGCGTTGCCTGGCCTGCGGTTTTACGATTTCACACGCGAGCCTGGTTGCACCCACAACACAGACACGGTTGTTTTTTGCAGGTTTTCCTCTGGCCTTTCCAGAGCAATGGGGCTGGGTGTTGAATTAAGATGCGGCAGATGCCTGGCAGGATCGTTTTGGAGACGCGTTGCCCTGTGCTGATCTGTGTGTTTATTCTCCTCCAATGTCCCGCTCATGTGCTGGCCCCGCCATCTCCTCCTGCCCCGGCAGCCACAGGCTGCACCCTGGTCGCAGTGGGTGAGAAAGAACCCGGTGGTGTGTCCCTGATTCAGGGGGCCCAGAGACGGTCCCCTCCCGGACCCGGCCCCTTTCATGGCCTATCAAAGGCCCAAAGGACTCTCGCGTTTGTGTTCTCTTATTTTCCTTCAGTTTATTCACTTTGATCTCCAGTACTGAGGATTGAGATCTGCCCTCTTCACGGCACACCCTCCTGTCCAGTGCAAGGCCTCTCCCAGTTCTTCATTTGTTCTTTAGTCCCTATTCCAGTGACCCCCAACCTCATAGGCACCGATTTAAAATTAATTTAGGTACCCTTTTTTCCCATTAATGTTAGTTAAACATGTATTATTGTGTGTGTGCGTGTGTGTGTGCATGCTTCTTTTACATGAATGGCGCTATGATATGCATGTACTTGTAATTTTGTGTGTGTGTGTGTGTAGATGTTGGTTCCTCTTTTTTTCACTCCACACTGTGAAAGACCTAGCATACCGATGTGTGTGCGTGCAGCTTACTGCTCCTAAATGCACACAGTGACTCTCTAGATTTCTGCCTATTCCCAGGAAGCTTGCATTCTCGCCTCCTCTGCCTCCACAGTCCTCCTCCGCGTGCACTGCCTGTGATACACCCCATTCTGACCCAGATGTGATACACAGCCTTCTTCTGTCCAAGCTGTACAAAATGCAGACTTGCTGGGAGGTTGGTCTATTGAATCCTTTACTAAGGATGAGAGGGAAGTCAGGGGTCATCAGAGCAATGGAAACATCACAGAAAAACAGGGTTCTCATTCCTAAAGACCTGAATCCCACTGCTACCGAGACTATACTACCATCACCACCATCACCACCACCTCCACCACCACCTGACTTGTCCATGGTTGTATTTTTAAGTGGGGATAGAACCAGGACTATCACAAGACCCCTGATACCACACACACACTGCTCATGTCATTGTGCAAAAGCTTTCACACCTACCATGTTTCACTTTGCGCTTTTTGTGTTTCATTTTGTGGCATGAAGCTAAGTTGGGGGATTCAGTTACAATAAATCTCTCCTTCCTGGTTCCCTTCATCAGGGGTGTGGCTTGATGGCTGTGGCATTGGGAGATTTTAAAAGCTGCTCAGGTGATTACAAAGTCCAGCCACACCAGAGAAGCTGTCTCGGTGGCAATAGTTTACACCTGGGATGGGAGAATGCTCTCACTTTCAAATTACAAATACTGCCCCCCACCTCCATCCCTGAATCTACCATCCTACTAACGTTTGTGATCTACTCTTTGTCTTTGTGTTAATGACTCTGGGAAGATATACTGTTTTATCTGAATTTGACTTCCAGATTTCTCTGGAAGTGTTCTGAGTGTAAATTACAATTGCAAGCGTGCTCTCAATTGCCCTCAGTACTGGACCTATCTCTACTTCTACCTCCTGTGTTAAAGTGATGACCTGGGTACTTAAATATTCAGTGAATTAATCTTAGGGAGCATCATTCAAGGGGATCAGCTCCACCAGACAGCTTTTGTGTTTACAGCATCAGATCAGGGTGTAGTCTTTGTTATCCATTCGGGCAAGAAGCCATTTGTGGTGACCACAGAAATGTAGATACTCCAGGCTGGAGAAATGACAGATTGTTATTCTACTGATGCACTGAGAAGGGAATTCACAACCTTCCTGTTGATTGAGAGTTTCTCTGCTCTCATCAGTAAAAATGTCCAGTGCTTTAGAAGCCTGGAAATCAGAGTCACAGGTAAGAAGTTTCTGGTGAAGAAAGCATGTTCTACATTATTGTGACCTGTGTTTGAAAGGGCAGCCAGGTGGTTCTGAAGACACTGTAAATAGATATGCAAGGGCCGATTAGCTGTTTGGCGGGCTTATGCATAGCAGGAGACATCAGGAAAATAAAATGTGATTCTGCCTTCTCTGTCCCTATAAATAAGACACCACTGTTGGCCAGCAAGCTCTTTGAGACAGCAAAACAGTGTCAGTGTTTGATGCTGTCAACAACACCTTGGACAAGGTTTTTAAGGCCATGTCACAAGGCTGAGTGAGCCGGATGATGGTAAACAGGGCATAAATGACAGGTACAGTTTTCCCCCGTGGGCCACAGCTAACAAATCTAGTACATGGACTTGATGTCATCTGCAGGAGAATGAGATTTGCAAAATTTACCAAGCATCATGTTTTTAAATGTGTCAGGCATGCATTGAGGTGTGAACCAATGGGATTCACACCTACCACCCACGAGCACGTCAGTCCCTTGCTCCTTTCTTCTTAAGGGCTTCCTATTTCTCGGACTCTGTTGCTGGCGAGGCTCTGAGAGCTTGTCTTACTTCCCTTCTACTTCCTCCACAATTAACAGAGGAGGAAGGAGGGAGAGGTTCACAGAAGGCGGGCGACTTGTACAAAGTCACACCTAATTCATTACAGGGCCAGGCTTGGAGTCCGGGCTTCCAAATCTGGTGTCCCTTGTCCTGTTTGTTTCTGCTCTGTCCACTCAAGCTCCCCCTGGCCTCCGGGTCTCTGTAAGCGAACCCTTTCCCACTGCTCAGCTATGTGCACTGAATTCTCATCGTCGGTGCCAACAGCTGAGGGCCTAGTCTCTGCCAGACACTCAGCCAGGTGCCACAGTTGGGGAACCTGAGGAACTACAGGACACAGTCCCTCCCTAAAAGACACCACCTGTACGATGAAATGACTGCTTCCTACACACTTTGGCCAGGGGTGCTTCCCAGGGACTGAATTGTTCCTGTCTCTACCACTGTGCTTTTGGATAAATCTCTCCTCGCCTCCTCTCAGGCGCTGATTACTAGTCAGAGAATAGCTGTGTTACTGTCTTTTGAGCCGAATTACAAATCTTCTCCCGCTGACCAGTCCCTTCTCTTGGTTCTCTGTCTTTGCCTGAAATCTGCCAGAGCACCGCCTGACCCCGTCCTTTCCTTCTTGTGGACTTTTGTGTCTGTGAAGAGTGCTCGCGGGTGTGCTTACACCTGGAAGGCAGTGGCCCACGTGCTGGTGTTGACTACTGGAGTTGCTCCTCGGGACTCACGGCTTTACTGGGGATGACCAACACACTGAAGTGTGACTGTGTCCCCCAAAATTCTGGACTTAGATAGGGAGGCGCTTTAATTTGCACAAAAGACCATTGGAATAGGGACAACATTCCTATCTCAGAAATCTCTGAGCATCTCCAAGTCAAAGGGCAAAGGGTTTTCTTTTATGGGGTGAAGAAGGAGGCAAGCAGAGGTGAGCAGAATTTTGGAGGGGAAGCTGGACAAGCAAGGGAAGCGACCAATGGGATCAGACAGGAAATGTCTCACTGTGGTCAGCTGGCCCCCAGGAGAAGCTGTAAGGGGGCACATTGCACTTTTTTGGGGTGCTTGCTCAGGCCTGTGGGTGAACAGAGCTCAGGGGCTTGTGGCAACGAGAGGAGCCTGATGAAAGTTTGGCCAAGACAGAGCCGTGGGCAGCTGTGAGCACTTGGTCAGCTCCATGGACATGGCTTAACTCGAGGTTGGGCCTTGTAAGGTGTGTTTGAAATGGGAGGACAGCGGAGGTTTAGAATAAGGTGATTGCCCATAAGCTGGTGGGAGCTGAGGAGTATGTGTTAGGACCAAAGCCAGAAGTGTAGGTTGCTGAAAGGAGAGAGACATGGGGATAATGCACCAACCCCTGGTCCTCAAAGAGATACCACTTGTACAGAGAAAAACCTGAGCAGCTCTGACACTGAACAGGTGGCTACAGGCCTTTTGGAGATTAGTGTGGCCAAGATGAGCGTGACATTTCTTTGTCATAAGACCTGGTCCATCTTAGACACAGCTAGTTGAACAAATGCTGTCATGGAGATAGTGCCAGGCAGGGGGTCAGCAAGGCACTGGCTGAGGGTTGGGGTGGTCATTGACCTGCCTGAGCCTAGAAGTCATTCTTCGGGTTCCTCATCTGTAAAAGGATGAACCTGGGTCCTTTGGTATCTCAGGACCTTTCCAGCCCTAAGTCTGTAACAGCGCAGTACGTTACCCTGGCATATTAAAGGCTCAGTGATTGCCTTCACCTCAAGGCTGACATTTCCAGGAGTGGAACAACCTTGAGAAATGGCAGCTGTGGTCAGGAGGATTTGTGGCCCCTCTCTGTATCTGTCAGTGTGCCAGCAGGAAACAAAGGAATTAATTGCAAGAGTGTTCAACCAAGGCCAAGTTTATAGAGGAGACACTTGGAGGAGGACACCCATGAGGAATGTGCAGTGCCCAAGAGCCAGTTACAGCTGGGTCTCCCAGCTCATCTCAGGTCATCCCAGGCCTGAAAGGGCATGGAGAGGAGCAGTAACTGGATCCTAGGACAGCGGGCTATATGGAGCAAGCCACGAACAGAACCTGGGAACTTGGGTTGATGGAAGGACTGTATGGAAGGAGTCATGGAAATAAATACCCACTTTCCCTCTCTTCCACCCTTTTATCTCCTATTGGTGCTTCCTTGGGGCAGCTAAAGCCCCCTGATGCCCTCTGTACAGGTGAGTTTCCCCCTCCCCAAGCGCAGAGCAGGGTGGAAAAGATGGAGGGGACCTGCGGAGGCACATGGAAGACATCTACCACATCCTCAAATGACACCAGGAGTCTCAGGGCTTAATTCATATTGAGTGGACAGGTCAAGTATGTGCGTGGATGATGAATGATGGATGGTTGGATGGATGGATAGATGGATGGATGGATGGAGGATTGATGGATGGGTGGGGGCATAGGTGGATTGATGGGTGGATGGATGAATGGGTAATGAGTGGGTGGATGGATGGATGGTGGATGGATTATGAATGGATGGATGGATGGATAGGTGAATGGAAGATGGATGATTGGATGGATGGAGGATGGAAGATGGATGGATGGATGGATGGATGGATGGTTGGATGGATGGTTGGATGGATGGTTGGATGGATCAATGGATAAAGGATGGATGGATGAGTGAATGGATGGATGATGGATGGATGATGAATAGATGGATGAATGCTGATTGGATGGATGGATGGATGGATGGATGGTTGATTGGATGGACAGATGGACAGACTGATGGACAAATGGAGGATGAGCACTGAGTGTGTGAAAATGAAAGCCTAGAGAAAGGGTGACATGAGATTTGCCTCCACCTCTCCTATTCAAGAGACCCCTTCATGTTCAAAGCATATAAATTTTTGAATAAGGACTCCACAATCCCTAAGGTGACACTCCCTCTCATTTCCTTCTCCCTCATCCTGACAGTTGGCCCAGCATTATAGCCAGCCTGTAAGATGGAAGGACAAGTCCTATTCCTACATGAAAGTGAAATTATAGACATATACATCAAATAGTAATTTGTCTCACAGTCACATCATTTTTATATTTTGCAAAGTGCAATCTGCCTGAGGATATTTTTATACGATTAAGCGACTGCTGTGAGGGCAGGCTCAGATCTGGAGCCATACGCTTTATCATGGGGAGCATTTGATATTTGGTGTCATTTCAGTTTGCTCAAAGATGCCTTCTATTAAATAACATCATTTTTTTTTAATTCTCTCTCAAAGTTTTTTTTTTTTTTTTTTTTGCACCGGCTAAGTCCATGGAATAAACATTGCTGGAAAATGCCAGAGTTAATTGCAGGCTCTTTATTTTACTAGATAAACAGACCTTTTTTTTTTTTTTTGCCCTTTATTGCCACATAACTGTCAGAACCTTTGCCAGAATTTGGAATACCAAGAAGTGACACGGCACATTAATCCCTGTGAGAGAGACAGTACTCTATTAATATTTCATGGCAAACAAATGGCCTCATGAAAACTTCATATGCTGGTCACTGGGAAGAGATGCTGTATTTGGGTTTGGAGGCACCTTTGGCCGGAGATTCATGGGAATGGTGTCAGATTTTCATAGCGAAGCTGTGTTGTCAACAAGTGCTCCTCCCACATGTTCCACGGCAGGCAGACCCTGCTTCCTTCTGTTAGAGCCGTCCTCACCCTCGACTGAAATTAGTGGTCTGTCTGTCTCCCGCACACTGTGAGCTCCCCTATGACAAGGGTTTGGCCCTCTCTGTTGCCAGCACCTGGAACCATGTCTACTGCACGCTAAGCCCTAAGTGCTCTGTGAATGAAGAAATGTATTTGTGGGCAGAAAGAGTGCTTTAGAATAAAGAGAAAATTGGTGACATTTCTTCCAGGAATCTTTGCTTCCTGTTAATGTTTTGGTATCATGTTCTTTTTAAAATGCAATTTCTCCGATTCTCAAAATATGATTATCTATTTTTTGTAATTATCAAAATGCTTCAGCATCTCACTTCCTCTTATCATTGGACTAATCCTTGTGTTTTTCAAAACCCAGCTCCATCTCACCTTCTTAAATTATTCTACTTCAAATCCTATTTTCTCCTCTCCTTTAACTGCTACCAAACTCTCTTTATTCTAAAGCACCTATCCACCTACCAAGACAGTGACTCACTCAGAGAACGTTTAGTAAAGGCAGAGATAGAGATAGACATCTATAGTTAAATGGCGCCTGGAATTCTCGTTTGGTCTGCTCACCAGCGTCTCACATGTCTCTGTTAGAGCCGTGCTTCTCAACCTGAGCATCATTGGAATCACCTGGGGGCCTCCTAGATTGCTGGCGCCACCCTGAATTTCAGATTCAGTGGGTCTGGGGTGAGGCCTGAGAATGTGTATTTCCAATACTTCCCAAGTACTGCTGATCTGGGGACCATGCTTCGAGGACCACTGACTTTGATAATTAAAGACGGGCTGCAGAATCTGTTCCAGTCCTTCCTTCTCCTCTAGGGGCACGGGCTTTGGCTGACTTTGCCACAGAAGCCCAGTATCATCATTTCCAGTCTGCTGCTCTCTCTGGGCAGGCCCAGCCTCCCTGAGCGAGGGTGACAACAGGGAGTACATGCTGCCTAGATGGCTGCAGACCCAGTCTGGCATACGCAAGACCCGTGGAAATGGGCTCCCTGTCTCTGTCCACGCTTCGTTCAGCGCAGGATGTGTCACCTGCACTGACATGAATGAACAGGCTCCGTGGCAGAAGCCACAGGTCAGCAGGGCTCACACACTCCCTGGGCACGCAAGCCATGTAACCTCATCTATCCCCATTGCACAGAGTCGCATTCTTCCTCTGTTTGGCTTCATTGTTGGCGGCATCAGCACCTCCCAATGACATGACCAACTCTAATTCCCATTTACTTCCTTTGCGTTGAGATTTTCCTCATTGTAATGTCCCTCTAGATTCTCCCTCTGGTCAGTACTCCCCCTTCTCCCCTTTTGAGATATTGTGACTCGAGTCATAAGCATTTCATAGATTTCTCCTGCAGGTACGCAGGCTTCGACACTGGATCTTGACTGGTAAGAGGCATGCCCTTTGCCCCTTGCCTCAAGGAGCTCCAGCCCTGCTAACACAGACTTACAAAGGAGAACCGATAACACACGATGATTTGAGATAGGATGGCACAAATCGTGTGTGCTGGGAAGGTTACAGGAAGGAAAGATGGATGTGTTCTTGTGGAGGAGTTAGGGTCTGGGAGGTCTCTTCTCCCCCCTGTTTTCACCATTCTCTGTGGGGGCAGAGATGCCAAGAAGCCCACAGGGAAAGCAGGCGGTCTTCTCCTTCAGCCCTGGGACATCTCAGCTGGACTGGGCGGGTGCTGGGGTCCTGGTGCCTCCCCACCTGTGAGCTACCTTCCCCTTATGGAAATGCTGCCCCGTGTGAATGTGCACATCCCAGCCCCCACGGCGCCTCTGCAGAGGGGATTCAGCTGAAACTCTCTGAAGGTGCCTTCTTCTGGGACGAGTCCTTTGTGGGTCCAGACCGTGGAAGGACACAAGACAGCTGGGCCTCCAGGCTGGCCCCAACTGTAGGGACACCTGCCTGAGGAGACCCTTACGAAGGCCCCCATTCTACCAAATTCAGAAATCATAGATGCTTCTCCAAGCAAAGCCCCGAAGAGAATTCAGCCCATTGGAGCCCTGAGCGCTTGAGAGTGGTTTTAACAAGAGGGAATCTGGTTTGGTGAAAAATTCCACTCAGATCTTGATTATTTTATTAAATATTAAATTCTTATATAAACTGTTCTGTTCTTGTGTAAACCATTGTGTTTTAAGGCTGTCCCCCAATTGTAGATCTGCTGATCGTCACGTCATTAAAACATCTACAGCTTTACTCTATCATTAGTGACTTTCTCTATGAATGCCTTCTCATTAGTCTTCCTTTTTAGAACCATCTCGGCCATTTTTGTCCATTTCTTCTTGTATGTGAACTTTAGGATTATTTTATTACATGTCCCCCATCTCAGAAAAGAAACTCGCTGCATTTCTATTAGAATTAAATCCACTCCTTTAACAAATATTAAGTACTTACCGTGTGTGACGCACAGTGCAAGATGCTGAAGATGTAGGAACGAATAAGGCAGATGCATCTCTGCCCTCATGAAGCTTAAACATCATGAGTTCAGTTCTTCTCAAACTCATTATTATTTTGAAAAGTTTACCGTGTTTGGTCTCCTGTTCCAGAAACGTGGTGCGTCTACGTTCTTCTTTCTTAGACGGTATCTTTCTGTTTCGTCACTTGTGATCTGTTGACACTTGTACTTTTGATATTTGCATTCAAACTGATGATCACATTGATGGTAGTTTGGGAGTAGCTGTGGGTGAATTGATCTGGAGATCATCTTCTCACGTGTTGAGACTTCTTTTCATTTTGAGCTTTGATTTTGAATTGCCTTCAGTATGGGGGATATTCAAGTAGAGGCAGCTTTAAACAAGAAGATGCTGGTTGTTCTAAACACGTTGCAATATTAAATGCCGTTAGAACAGCAGACAAATTTGATATCAACCTAAAGTTTGATTCTCTGTCAAAACTTATTTCCTTATTCCTGGATTGATGTGGCATTTCTTTTTCCTTAGAAACTTAAGATTCTGTCAGAACATATTTAGGTGTTTTATTAACTTCCCTAGAATATGGAAAGTCCTTTTAATCTGCATTTTTGGGTCTTTTTTCCCCATGTCGACGGCTCTTTCTCTGTGTCTGAGGTGTTTGCTTCTCTTCCCATCACTCTGGTTTCTCCTTAAGAAGCACTTTCATTCCCAGGTGTGCAGACAGTCTACCTTCCTCCACTTCACCTCTGTGACACCTTCCTCTGCCTTCTGGGAGAGACTCCCAAAATCTCCTCAATTTCTCTGAATCAAATTTCTCTAATTTTCCATTTTCATTTCTTTACGGTCCCCTTATCTCACCTCTTTCACCTCATCCTGTATTTTTAGGGTTCTTTTCTTCTCCTATGTTCCCAGCATAATTTCCCTTCCCTATGTCTGCACTGTTTGCATGACCTTCCTAGTTCTCTGCCTCAGAAAGGACAGACCCACCCACACCTGGTATTTGGCAACAGACAGGACATGAGAGTTACCTTTTACTCCACTCTCTCAACTTTTGGGTGCTGGTTGAACCTTTCTCAGATGAAATCAGGGCAACACATCGTATAACCCATGTCCATCTGGTGTGCCTCTGCTGGGCGGAGTTGAGATTTTTTTCTGCCATCTTTAGAACTTTCTTTTTGACCTGCTAAGTCAATTGGTGTGCCTGATGATCTTTGGTAACCCATCTTCTGTGGACCATGTAGTAAAGGTTTGGCTTCCTAACTCTCCAGCTAGTGCAAGCCCAGCATTTCGGAGGAAGGATAAGACAATGGGGGCATGACAAACATTTTCCTCCTGCTCTCTTGTGGCTTGTTTCATATGGCTGAGAAAACTCGAGCAGCCCATTGTTTGGTTTCGCCTGCTTCCATCTATGTGACAGTTGGAGATTTTCAGCATTTGTTTTTAGTGTTGTTGTGACTTTTCATCTTTTTTGTGTGTTTATAGGCATGTTATCACAAAGTTGGTAGAGGCTACCTCAGATTTGCTCACTAGACACCACTGTGTGCTGGAAATCTCTCTTTAGGTTTGCGGAGTCCACGCTTGATGTGGCCATATGTCTGTGCCATATGTGACAGCCCGACAATCACCCCCCTAAATAGTCAGCAATAACTTGACACAGGCACCGCTTCAGTCCTTGACTCCAACCATACAATCAGAGTCTACTCCATTTCTCCTGCATGTAACCATTAAGCTAACAGCTTTGGAATTAGGAAAAATGGAAAATACATTCGGAACTAGGGAAACTTTTCTTATTCTTCTTAGAGATTTCTGCTTAGGGAAAGGTTCATTAAGTGGGCAAATGTTTTATTTTCCTTTCCATTAGCATGTGGTGTGACTATAAAACCTTATGTAGCAAAAGAATGTCATTCCATCCAAAGCGTCACCTCTCTCTGAGGCTTCATATCTCATCACCAAATGCTGCTGGGACTCCTTTAAAACCGCCCCATACTTGGCAATGCTTTATCTTCACAAGTTGACTTGATTTTTTTAAATAACCAAAACATATTTGGCACCAAGCCTAGTCGTTGATGCAATTCATGGAGTTGGGAGATATTATTGGAGGCAAGATGTTGCTGTGTGGGTAAGGAGACCAATGTAAGGTTCAAAAGATGACTCAGGTGAAAGGTTCAAGAGTGTTCTGATGAATCAGAGCGTGACTGGAAGATGTGTGTAAACCCCAATGGTGAAGGAGCACCACTTGCTTATGTGGAGGTGTATTGTGTAATCTTAATAGAGTCCTGAACAATTTTTATTATTTCAAGAGTTTTAAAAAACATTTCTCGCTATATTTCATCACCATAAAATCTCTAATGGTGGTATCAGTTCTTTTTGAAATTCTTATCAGACGTGAAGGAACTGAGTATTCAAGTTCCATATAAAATGAGCTGTAGAACCAGAGCTCTCATAGACCTCTGAGGGAAGCTGCATCCTGCACCTTCATCCAGGGTGGTGTTCCACACCCTAGCAAGGGTCCACAGAGCTGGGCAAAGCGGGTCCACATTCAGCTGCCCTAATGTGTAGTACAATTATTTTTTTCCTTGTACAACATACCTCATATTACGAATTAGGACCTTAAAAAAGGAGAGAGCGCGATTGTAGCTCTCACTATGACTGGGCACGTGGCTGCACTTCAGAAACTAACACACCTCTCTAGAGTGTGTTCTTGACTCCCTCTAGCCCCATGGACCAGGCTTGCCATCGCACTTCCATGTTTTGTGGCCAAGGACTTTAAACATGAACAATAAAATGGTTCTCTTGGCCACGCTCTCGCTGTTGATGCCGCAGACCCCAGCCCCACACTATCCAACAGTACATGGCTCAGTGATGTTTCTTCTAGGATTGATTCCAAAGATCTCACTAAGGAGTTTATTACCAAAAAGGGAAAGTTGGTGTTCATCTATGTATTTCCAGTTATAATGTTTCTCATACCAAATTGGAAAACGGGAAAGATCAGAACAGTGTGTAGTCTTGGCAAACAGTCTCCCTCTCTTTGACCCAACTTTAGCCAGGCTCCTCTAAACCCTCTTCCCAACGAGGCCTCGCTATTTGGGCTTCTGTGTGCATCTTTGCGTCATGCAATTGTAGCAAGAATCCCATCAAGTCCGTTTAGCCAGGATCCCCCACCTCGACATCTGATCCCCTTTCTCCACCCCACGACCCCCAGGTGACTTCTGATCACTGGCCTGCCTTCAGCAGGAATCCTGTCGGGGCAGTTTACCCAGAACCCTCCTCACCTCTGACATCTCCTCTCAGTAATTTTCCGTCCACTGACCCCACCTGCTCCTTGAGTGTAAATTCCCACTTTTGTATTCAGAGTTGAACCTGATCTCTCTCCCACTGCAAAACCCCATTGCAGTGGTCCCCACACCTACAGCGATGGTCCTGAATAAAGCCTGCCTTACCATTTTCACAAGGGTCAGAGTAATTTTTTCTTTCATAACCAGTCTGTACGAAGATTGTGCAAAAGAACAAGATGAGAACTAGAAAGAGGCATAAGATGAATGAATCTTTCCAGCAAATGGAAACAAGAATGGGGTCCTCCCTAATTGGCATGGAAGCCATGGCAAAAATAGTCATTCCAGGAGATCGGAGTTTTTGTCCTTGATTTCATCCAGATGAAATACATTTGCTGATAGAGTAAGTGCAGCTTCTCAGTGTGCCTTCACACACCACACCCTTGACATAAACGTCTGCATCAGACAGGTCCCCTCGTCCAAAAAGACGGGAGTTAGCTCGTGTCCATCCCCATGGCCCTTCCAGCTACTAATCTCTCTTCAATGTCTGTCCAAGAGGGACCCAAAGACCAGTTATGACAAAATTCAGAAATAAAATGTATTCCATGTGAAACAAGGTCTGCGTGCAGACCTCAAGTGATTTTTTAAGGACCAAAGCTAAATAAATATTTCTATGCCTACAAATATTCAGGGAGCTGACCAAATCCCATGTTATAAATGCAGCTGCAAGCCTCAGGCAGTGAAGCGGACAGCAAAGCGGGATCCACAGAGGACGCGGCTAAGAAACCGTGTTACCTTTCTGGGTAGGAGCAATGAGAGGATGGGTGGGAGAGCAGATCCTGTCAACACACAGACCCAGGTCCCCGGGGCTACGCGGGCTTGCTGAGCAGATGGTATGAGCAGAAACAGCCATGTTCCAGAAATCACAGAAACCGAGAGGGTTGAAAATCATAAAAGCTGGATTCTGCATGAGTGACTCACTGCCCCTGTCCTCAGTAGATCCACCAAGCTTTCGATGAGCAGCTCCCCAGCCTGCCCTCCTGGCCAAGCCAGAGGCCTTTACCGCGCGCTCTTGACTTAGGTTAAGTTATTGAAAACTTCGATTAGCAGGTAAATTTGAGAGATAGGGGACATAACAGTTTAATCTCCTGGTTAACTGGAGCTTATCTGAAAGCACATGGTTATTTAAGTTTCTGTTGAAAATAGTTGTTGCATGTTCTGAGACCCCTCCCCAGCTTGCTAGGAGCTGTCCAGTGAATGTGCTGCTGTCTTCAGTGATAAGGGATCTTGTAAGACCGCCCAGAAGTCATTCTGAACAATAGATCTCATTATAGATAGAGATGGGGTAGGCAATGGAACACGTGTTCACTGGCCTCTGGAACATTCTTGGAATTCACCTGAGGATATTCTTTTTGCGCACTTATTTTCTTGACATTTCCTTCTTCCTCTTAAATGTGCTTTTTTCCCCCTTAAAAAGCCCATTTCTGGAGACCCCTGGGTAATTGTATTAGTTACCAGGAGCCCAGTACTCCTCATGCTCAGTGTCATGCACAGACACTGTGGTACTTTCAGGTTTGGGTAAAAGTGGGCAAGTGACATCAAGGATGTCAGACAAAGCCCGCCAGATGCCCAGAGTTGTGAACCAGTTTCCCTAATTAGCCAGAGAACACCACTGGGTGTCTTGTCCTTACAGGAGAGGGAAGAAGAAAACAGAGCCTTCCTTGGCAGGGCCCAGGAGCTTTTATGGCATTTTACACCCCCTGGGTGCTGCACTCTCCAGGCCCTTCCTGGTTCTTGCTCTCTCTGCCTCCTGTGTGACGTCCTCTCTGCTTCCAGTGACGCGAGGTGCATTCCTGGGCTGTGACATGAGAATCGACAGTAGGACCACATCAGCCACAGCACGGCTTGTAAAACCTGCAGAGCAGAACCCGAATGCCATCACCCTCAGTGGATGGAACAGCTGGAGGTGTGGCCACGTTCTTTTACATACAACTCTTGAGGGAACTGCTCAGAAAGAACACAGTTCTGTACGGCTTATTCCAACACGTGTTAGTGACCCAGCTCACATCGGAGTTCATTATCTTTGTTCATTCCCGAGAAACCCCATTTCAGAGCCTCGCGGGATGTCTCCGTCATCCCCGACATGCCCCGGTCCTTGGCCGCAGTGTCCAGGGCTGGGATGTGCCCATCTCCTGCTCCCTCGGCTCCTGCTGCACGGCTGATTCTGTGTGTTTGTGTGTTTGCAGGGAGTACTACGTCACCATGGTGAAATGGGCCACCAGCACCAAGGTCGCCGTGAACTGGTTGAGCCGGGCACAGAACGTGTCCATCCTCACCCTCTGCGACGCCACCACTGGGGTCTGCACAAAGGTACGTGGGCGGGAGCAAGAACTGAAGGCAGGAAGGTCGTCTTTGAGCCGTTTGGGTTTGATCACTACAGACAAACCACTGCTCAGCCAGCTGCTTGCTGGTCAGGGTGGCAACCTGCCTCTGGATCTCTGTTTTGGTGCCACCTTGTGGATGAATTAACAACTGCTACAAAACTCAGGGCTAATCCTTTCAGTGCCTCCCGCCGTAGGCCCTCCACAATTTGTAGATGTTTTTTCCCTTTATCCATGCCCACTGCTATTTCATCAAGGAGATTTCTCTTAATTTTCCATTTGACACTCAGAGACGGGAAGGGACTGCCCTAGGCCCCAGGATGTGGGTGGAGCCAGCCCTGCAAGCTGGATTGCTCCATTTTTGCCTCCACCTGACCCAAGCCAGTCGGCCATCTGGGCATGTCGGCCATGTTCCTAGGGGCCCTGGGTGGCTTAATGTGTAGTTAGAGGAGGCGAAGGTAGGGAAGACAAAATGAAAAGTGAAATGCACAGAGGGAGCAAAGAAAGAATGAAAACCTGGAGAAAGGCCTGGCAACCGTGCAAAGCGAGGGGGAGACCCACTCATTGCATCCAGGCCCCGCAGTGGCCCACTGTCCACCCTGTGGGCTCCATCTTCCACACTTCTAGGTCTAGCCACAAGAGGCACATCTCCTAGTGTTGGGTACAAAAGTCAACTAAAGCCAATTAAGAAATCCAGGCAGGTCTTTCAGACACTCTTTTTTGACTCTAAAATTTTATTTCCCGACTGAGGAGGGAAGGGGCTCGCAAAGCAGCTCTGTTGTGACTTGGCAGGCCCTGGGACAGTGGCCCTCATGGTGCTGCCTAAATATAGCTTTGAGGTGAGTTGCAGGGAGCTGTCATTGAGACTGAGGTGCTCAGGCGGGTCAGTGATCTGCCTTCTCTTTTAGTGTGATTTAGAGCAGATTCCAGATTATTCTGATGGGCTTGCTTGAGAGGAGAGAAGGAAAAAGTGGACACACAGCTAGAAAGCTGAGAATTGCCCATAATCTACGTCTTCTCTCACTTGTGCCCCTGATCTTGTGAGTGCCACCAGCAGAAACTCCATTGCCAATAGTCTGTGGATAACAGAACCCCCGCCCGCGGGTGGCAGGAGGGCAGATCAGCACCAGGGACAGCTCCGTGGCTCCTTGGGATGACGGGTGCTGAATGGCTACATGCTGGTGTTTGGGTTTTGATTTGTTTTGTCTTCCATTATGCATCTTTCTCCACGGTTCTGTGAGGGCTACTTTTCATATATCTTTTAACCCCTCTTAGTGTTGTGTTCTACCAGGAGTGTTGCTCAAAGTTGTGAACTGGACATTTGTCCACACACACCCCTGCACACACACACAACACATGAATTCCTAAAACAATGTAGCAGCTGAGGTTTGCCTTTTAATGAGCACATGCCTGGTCAGAGGTGACCATCTAATGGACATGTGTGTGGTCAGAACTGACCATCGAGTGATAAAAGTTTACTGTCTTCCAAAGGGTTCCTACTTGCCATGGATTTGTCCTCATTGCTGGGGAGAGTGACATTTGTCTTGTTTGGGGACATTTGTGTTCAGCTCTAAGCCATAATAAGAGACAAAGAGGAGAGCCGGGGATGGCCTCCTCGCTGAGCGGGCCACCGCGCTGTCTGTGCTTGTGCAGCTACCGCGTAGGGGAATCAAATTGTTTCTGCACTGTTAGTCATAGACACAATACACGCAAAAAATCCTTTCTCTAATGCTCTTATTTCATTTCAGAAACATGAGGATGAAAGTGAAGCCTGGCTCCACAGACAGGTAACTACCCCACATGCGAGTTCCCACATTCTCCGCCTGCACCAGCCACCAGACCCACCGCTGCATGGCTGTCAGAGCTTTTACAACAGCCGAACAGCTTCTCACGTTGAATCCTACGGGAATCCCCACGTAGGCATGTCGATGTGGGTGGGTCTGGTGAGTGGGCGGGCTTCTCTGCTGTCTGGCACTGCTGCCTTCTGTGGTCCCTGAGCACTGCTGGAGACTCGTGGAGCCCCAGGGGAGGTGGCTTGAGAATCACCACTCTGGAGCACGGGCAGTGTTTGGTGAGACTTCAGTTCTCAGTTAGATGATGTCCTTTCAGCGAATTAAAAATGATGTGTCCATAAAAGTTGCCTAGATATGACCCACTATAGTAAAAAAAGATGAAATGTGCCTGATACTGCTGTTTTTCTCAGCATGGTTTCATGGATGTTGCATTTGAAATAGACTCTGCTGTGGTTCAGTATGAACCTTTCTGGGGACCTGACTTTAGAACCATCCCTGGGTTTCCCATCCCTAACTCAGATAAGAAATGCATGGTAAACAGGCTCCAGGAACTTGAGATTAGAAGAGATCAGGAATGGTCTACAGTAACTCACTGTGTGACCAAAAAAAAAAATTAAACTTACACAAAAAATAAAACTCTCAGCGCTGGTATTTTCTTTCTTCAATTCTTTTTGTGTCATTCCACACCCTGACATTAGAAAGAACAGGTGAGAAAGTTTTGAATTCTTACTTCCTTTTCATCCAGCCTAATGGGATGAAAATTGTCTGAAAATTCTGAGGGAAAAATCTCACCAGATTTGAGTCTCAAGAATTACGGTGAAGAGGGCGCAGGTGTGCTTCTTTATTGACACACTGGATTCCGTTTATGGTAATTAACTGAAGCTGGACCATACAACTATCAACAATGACTCTCCAGGAACATTCTAGCAACTCTGATGGGCATGCACTTCTTTTATCTGTGGCACTAGCAATCTATCCCAGCCTTCCGTCAATTCTCTTGAGGTGGTAGCCTCATAAATGGATGCTATTCCTCTTAAATATGTCCTGGTTCTGTTCCGTGCCAGTCTTCTCCAAAAGGGAAAAGGCCCAAATGGCAGCATTTGTTTCCCTATGTGCAAGTTTGGGTGCTAAGTCCAAGCTAAGAAAATATCAAGAATGAGGAGTGCTTGGGAACCCTAAAATGTTAGCTGGGAAGTTATGCTGGGACTCTGCTGGAATTATGCTGGGGAGCTCTTGAATGATATAAGCACAAACATCAGAAGCAATGTTACAATGTTCCTCTTACATCAGATGAAATGCCAGAGAAATTGAAATGAAAGGACTGGAAAAAATATCCATACCTATGTAGTCATCTTTCGACTAATATTTATGGATCGTACCAGGTGCCATGCCAGGCTTTGTGGATTTCAGAAAAGAATCAGCTACTTCCACTGAGCATATGTCGTGCCATGTGTCAGAAGACTCTTCCTTTTTATGGCTGAATAATATTCCTAATATTCCACTATATGGATATACCACACTTTGTTCATCTGTTGATGGACGTTTGGTTTGTTTCCACCTTTTGGCAGTTATGAACAGTGCTGCTAAGTGAAAGGAGCCAGACACAAAAGGCCACCCATTGTACAATTCCATTTAAGTGAAATATCCAGAATAAATGAATTCACAGAAACAGAAAGCTGTTTGGTGGTTGTCAGGGGCTGGGGGGAGGGGAGAATGGGGAGTAACAGCTTACGGCTTACAGGGTTTTATTTGGGGTGATGGAAATCTTTTGGAACTAGATAGAGGTGATGGTTGCACAACATTGTGGATGCACTAAACGCCACTGAATTGTTCACTCTTATTAAAATGACTTATTTTGTGCTATGTGAACTTCACCTCAACTTTAAAAAAAATGAATCAGCTAGAGCGGCAGTTCTCAAAAATGTCAAATGTAGAAAGGGAGACGAGCGGTGCCCATGAATTCCAAAGTGTGGCAAATGAGAGTAATCCTAAAATATGTTCAGAAAACGTGTTTGGCCCTTGGCGGGGCTGGGAAGAGAGAAAACGGTGTGGGATGCGGAGGCAGCTGGGCCGGGACTGGACATTACTTCGTGTGCAGAGTTTGTATTGAGTAGGAGGAGGTGAGGGTCAAGCTTCTCAAAGCAGCCCAGCAGCTGGTTTCTTTGGGGGCTGGTGGGGGCAGCTGGAAAGCCAGGGTCGGAGGGATCTGCTCCACTTCCCTGTCCTCGCCATCAGGGGCGCGCACACGGGAGCCGGCACCCTGGCTGCTGGTGGGTGGTTTGGAAGCCGTGGAGCTGGCCCCCTTTGCACACGTCTCTGCAGAGGAGCCACAGAGGCACGATCATTGCCGAGATTTTCCTGTATTTACTGACCAACCACGTGAGAACACCAGCCACATGCTGGACAGACAGCATGCCCATGATTTGGGAAACCAGATCTTTCTAAGCAAAATCAAGTCAGCACTTAAATAGTAGCATAACGTAAAACTGTAATTCTTACACTTTAAAAGTGTAAACTTTAAAGCATTTACTAAGCAAACAGCTAACATTTAAAACAACCATTGAAAAATGAGTAACGCCGTCTGGAGTTGAAGACGTCACGTCCTATAAGAGAACTGATTTCTCCAAGATGGTGCTCTCCCTGGTCAGGTCCAGCTACCAGCCCCAGTTCCCAGCCACCCCCACTAGGCGGGTGCAATCCCACCGAGGGAGGCCGGGGAGGCCCACTCAGCATGGGCCTCTAGCTCCTGATTCCTTCAGAGCGCCGTGGTCAGCAGGAAACTCCAATGTCAACAGTTTCTCATGACATTCCTTTTGAAGAGATTTTTCATAAAGGAATTCGTGGACCCTGTTTTTCAAAAATAATCTGTAGTGTCTCCGCATCCTTCAAGATACCATGAGGTCCGGGAGCACAAGTTAGCAACTTCTTTAAGGCTGACCCCCCGTCTGCTGCCGGTGAAGCTGCTGTGCCGCTGCAGGCTGATCCATCTCAGACGGCTCACAGATGCTCCCCCCAGCTGCCCAGGGCACAGTGTGGTTTGAGGAGAAGACTGGAGTCTGGAAAATCCTACCAAGCTCAGGGAGACCTAGTCCGCTTAGATCAATCACTCTTCTGAATGCTTGTCGCCAGGGAGGAGGTGAGCTGGAGCAATCCTGGGGCTGTGCATCTGAGCCCCCATCTCCTCATCTTTTCTTCCCATCTCCTTCTGAGGCCTCAGTAAGGATCCCCACAGGGACTCCCTGAGCCAACAAGAAGAGGCAACGTGTATGTGAGCGGAGACTCACCAAGTTCCCTCTCCTCTAGGAATATTCCATAAATAGGTAGTCCCTCCCACCAAACACATTCCCCATCACTGCTGCCTGTGACCTTGCAAAGTCAGTGCTGATGCAAATCTACTAGGGATCCTGCACCAGGACCACCGGCGTTTGGTGCAGAACCCCGGAACCTGTCACTGTGGTTGAAGAGTCGGTCCTAGAGGTCTATTGCTGACCACCCGTCTTCTTTAACCAGGATTTTGGTTTTGTGATTTCAACATTGGGGCGGGGAGATTGGACAAGATGAATGCATCTGAACCATGGAAAGAACTGGCAGAAATGCTACAAATAACTCACGAGGAATCTCTCACTAGTAAAAAGGACTCCTTCGTCACGAATCTGCTCTGAATGGGGGTGGGGAAACCAGGCATCGTATGTGGTAAATTCCCTGTAGCCAGAGAGACTGGAAACCCTCCCTCCAAATCCACGAGAGTCAGAACCAGGATTAAAATCTAGGTCTCCTACTCAAAAATCATTGCACTTTTTCACTAAAAATACATCGATTACACGAGAAACCCAGTCTGAGAGAGACTCAAAGGCTGGTGCTCTGCCTGCCTACCATGAAGTGTTCCACGGATCAATGTAACGATGACATGAAGACGATCGAGGGCTTTTCAGTATAAAAACAATGCTTCTGGCCAGAATTAATTATTTATCACATTTATTCAGAGTATTTTTATCTGGCAAAAGCGCAAACATTTCCCCAGAAAATCGAGGCAACATTGCAGTGTCTGTCCTGCAGTTGGCAAATAGAAGTGCATTTAGAAAGCCAAATTTACTGCTGGTTTTTCCATTTCCTCTACATTTAAATACCATGCTTCCAACTCTAAATAGAAAAATAAATATTTGCAGATTAAAGGTTTCATTTTATTGCAAATATTCATGAAGATTAAATGTCATTTTAATCACGTTAGTTTATTTCTCTGGGCATACCATATTTGCATGTCCTCATTCACGGCAGGGAAAATGAGTTTTCCTTGTGCCAGCTGGGGTTTATTTACCATTTGTTCTCATCCCGCCTTAGCGTGGAGCTCCTTGAATCAGAAAATGTGTATCGGAGCCAACTAATTGGTGTTCGCGGATGGAAACTTTCAAACTGGAGCTGCAGAGCGCCTGAGATGCCTCCGTAGCAAAACCCCTTTTCGCCCTTCAAGGCAACAACCAACCCGCAGGGGGCTGGCGGGGGCTGAGCAGGGGCGGCTCAGCCCTGGGGGATCCTGGCCGCACACGTCAGCCTTGGCTTTGAATCCAACCTGGAATTCCTTCCTCCGGGGAAAAGTGGGAATGTGGATTTTGTTTCCAGGGAAAAGCGACAGTAGATCGAGCAGACACGCGCCATCTGGAGAATGCCCGAGTGGAACTTTCCTCTAGTTAGAAGCCATGCAATGAGCACAGTGAGTCCCAGGAGGACTGTTTTTGCTCACCTACATTTCAGAATGTATAAAATCTGTCCTTGCTGGCTGTTTCTTTCTCTCTTTTTCATGTCTTCCTGGTGGGCTATTCAGTGTGAGCTGGATTCTGTTCAATAACAGAACAAAAGCTAGGATTGACAGAATAGAATTCATTTTTAGGTAAAATTGGGTTTCTGATTGTTTAGACTTATGTTCTTTATGATATATAATAAATGCCCCTGGAGAAATCTCGCAACCCGCCCTGGTTTCAAGGGGCCACAATTAAGGGGAAGCCCGGCACTGAGCTCTCTGAGGGCTGGTCCTGCTCTGTCTGCGGAGCGTGGGGCACGCACAGGCCTGTTCTTTCCGCTGGTGCTTTGTGAAATGAGGGGAGCCTTTTCATCTGCCTCTGCTTAGGCCGCCGCCTCTGAATTCTTCATTATTCCTCTTTGAAAACTAAAGATTTGACTCCTGGTTCCCAAGGAAAGAAAAGACCCCACACAGCGTTGATTCTCTCAACCACATCTCTCGTTAGAAATTACATAGAAAATGGATCTCAAAATGTAATCTATCTTGGTTCAACCTCTTCAACACAAAAGGAAGCTTTTTATAGACTTCATCAACTGCTTCCATCCGCAGAATGAAGAACCGGTGTTCTCCCAGGACGGCCGGAAGTTCTTCTTCGTCAGAGCAATCCCGCAGGGAGGCCAAGGGAAATTTTATCACATCACCGTGTCTTCGTCCCAGGTAAATCCTGCTGGTTTCCGAAACGGTTTTGCTGTGTTGGGCACGGCCCCTAGTGGCTGAGCGCTCTGCATGCACTTGTCACCCTCAAGGTCCCCAGAGCAAACCCTGGAAGGTAGGCTCCCCAAGGCGGGCAGAATGGGGCGCTCATAAAGTCCAGAGGTTCTGATCAGGGCAGCGGGTCGCATTCGCCCTTTCTACTATCTCTCAAAAATACAAATGACACCTCTGACGACATCAGAGGAAACCGGCGTTTGGGTACGAGCCGAGGACCGTGTCGCCTACTTTGTATGATGATCCTGTGCTCACCAGCCTTTCCCCCCCACCTGCTGGGGTGACCCCATACACTCTCGCCTCGAGGCAGGGGCCCAGTGCACTGGTGGCTCCCATGGTCCAGCCTCCCAAGGCATCCCACCTCCACTTTTAGCCAAATGCAGGTATTAGCCTGTCATGGTGTTGCTACCAACTGTCACTGACCTGATCCTGGGTCTGATGGGTTAAGAGCAGAACATCACTGAGCGGGGAATTTCAGAGCTCACTGTTTACGAATTTGGACCCAAAAGCAGACAGCCTGGTGAATGCTGTCTCCTGCGAAGCTGTCACCCAAGGGAACCTGCCCACCTGCTCGAGAGATGCTGCCCCAGCACCAGACTTTCAGGGAACTCTGCCCTTAGGAAGAAGGTGGAGAGGGGTGTGGCATTTCCACGATCACGACCCTCATCCTCGGTGTGTAGATTCCATGTTTGAAGGCAGACTGAAGATATTTGGGATCAGGGCAGGTGAATAAAATTTGGTTTTAAAAAAGTTATCAAAAATATTCTCTGGATATTGTGCTGGCCCCAGTGGCCTGGTGGTTAAGTTCAGTGCACTCCACTTCGGCAGCCCCATTCAGTTCCGGGGCACAGACCTACACCACTTGTCTGTCAGTGGCCATGCTGTGGCCGCAGCTCACATACAAAAAGAGGAAGATTGGCAATGGATGTTAGCTCAGGTGAATGTTCCTCAGCAAAAAAAAAAACAAACAAAAAAAAGCCTATTATAAAAAAATATTTTGTGGATATAAAGTAGAAGGCTCATATTTATGATATAGCCCAAAATGCAATTTCAAAAGAAAAATTCCAAGAATGTCCCACGTAAGATCATCTTCAATGAACAGGAGCAGAGGCTGGGCTGTGACTCCATGGTGGGATCATGTTTACTCAGAGGCTTAGACACAGACATTGTAGTTGTCTACCCATTAATTGACTTATGGACAGTCTGCAGACTGGCTCCCGTTCATCTGTTTATCCCTGTGGTCTTCAGGCTATGGCCCCAATTCCTATGCTTTCTCATTTTGGACCACTTTAATCAAGATTTGAAGATGTTTTGATCTTTTCACTCAGCCCCATCTCTGAATTCATCCATGTGACCAGCATTTGCTGAGTATCTATGAAACATTCCAGCAGGAAGCAGGTCCCCCACCCGCCACTCAGGAGGGCACCCACTCCCCAGGAGACCCTCGGGTCCCCACTGCCTTCCAGAAGCCCCTGCTCTCCACAGGATCTCCCTTGTCTGGAGACTTCCATTTCTGTGGTCCCCAAGTCCCCACTCTGTTTGCCTTGGACCCTTCACCCAATTTAATCACCATTTGATTAGCACCTGCCTCCCAGGCACCTGCCTCCCATGGCACCTACCTCCTGGGCTCCTGCCTCCCAGGGCACCTGCCTCCCGGGCTCCTGCCTCCCATAGCACCTGCCTCCCGTGCTCCTGCCTCCCGGGCACCTGCCTCCCGGGCTCCTGCCTCCCATGGCACCTACCTCCTGGGCTCCTGCCTCCCACAGCACCTGCCTTCCGGGCTCCTGCCTCCCAGGGCACCTGCCTCCCAGGCTCCTGCCTCCCACAGCACCTGCCTCCCGGGCTCCTGCCTCCCACGGCACCTGCCTCCCAGGGCGCCTGCCTCCCAGGCTCCTGCTTCCCGGGCACCTGCCATCCAGAACAGCCAGCCTGTGGCTCGCACCTCGGCACTTCCACACCCCATTTCAAATCGTCGTTCCTGTCGAGGCAGTCATGTCTTTCCTTCTCTTATGACTTATTGTCCTAATTACTCTGTTCTGGGAGGCACTTCGGGACAGACAGTGTGTGTGCAATGTGCAGCACTCAATAAAAGGGTTTTAAACCATCCTTGTAAATGATGGCAGAGAATGACAGAAGAACCGGAATCTTTCCTTCCTTCCTTCATTTTTTCTCTATATATCCTTGCCCTGTTTCATCTGCCTCCCCATGTTTCTCTCTTGCCTCCCTCCTTGTCCTCCTATGGTAATGACTCTACTGATTAGATTTACGAATTGTAAGGGAGCAACGTCAGCAGCCATGAAGCGTTGGTGCTTCCTTCTGACACGTGTGTGGTGGTGGGAGGAACTGGCGACCGAGTTCTAGTTGATAAGTGCCACAGACATGAACTACGTGATTCTCTCCGTTGCTCAAAGTCAGAGAAGGGAAGAGGGCTGTGGCCTGGGGGTGGTCAGCCGAGGCCGCGTGGAAGGGGCTGGATCTCAGCCAGCCTCGGAGGAGAGGACCAGGCGGGGTGAGGCAGACGGCACCCCCCACCCCGAGAGGCTGGCTGCCTCCTATCTGAGGGGCTCTGGGGTTCAGAAGCAAAGCCTGCGTCCAGCTCTCTCGCTCCTCCGTATCTTGTCTGTGTGTTCCAGCCCAACAGCAGCAATGACAACATACAGTCCATCACCTCTGGGGACTGGGACGTGACCAGGATCCTGTCCTACGATGAGAAGCGGAATAAGATGTAAGTGAGAATCAGGCCATGTGGCCAGGCTGCTTACAACCCCAGGGCTCGTTTTACTGCTGACTGGGACACATTAATTATTTTTCAGTCAGATCACACTCACCGAGCACAAATTATGGCACAAGGGGCCTCATCTTTCCTTCTTAGACAGCATCTCAAGGTCCTAGTTTCTTCATGAAAATATGTCGTAGATTCCATCTGAGAGCCCCCCTTCCAAGGTCACAGGATGGTCATGATGAGGTTGAGCTTGTAACCAGGCCTGTGGGTGACACAGTGGCCACAACAGTGGTGTACTGTTTTCTGTTGAGTCTCTCCTCATTCCAGGCACCATGCGAAGTTCATTATGAGCGTTATCTCATTCAACACAACAGTTCCAGGAGCTGGTTTATTGCTTTCCCCGTTTTAAAAATAAGTAAGCTAAGACAAAACAAAGCCAACTAATTTACTCCAGGTTGTTCAGTCAGTGACATGTGGAGCTAGGACTCAACCCGGGACATTGGGAGTCCAGGCCCAGATGCTCTTCATCCTCCCTTGTCATGCGATGAAAGCCAAGGCTTCCACCTCTGGGGTCCTAGGTGAAAATCAGCCAACAAGAGTCACTGATGCAGGCTCTATGTCTGGACTGTAGTAAGCATTCTCAGGCCCTTGCCCTCCAGGAGGTCAATAACCTTGTAAGGAAATTCCCTTGTCCAGATCCAGGTGTACACCACCAGCCCCACCCCGACAGCAGAGCCCTACAGGCTGTTACAGGAGATGCCTCAGGCCGGCAGGGGTCTGCATTGGCGTGTCCCTCAGCCCATGGGTGTGTGGCTGCCCCCAGCCCTACTTGCTCATGTAGCTGGACCTGAGCGGGAGAATTGCTCGCTCTAGGTCACTGAACGATGAAAGTCTCTAAGAAGTGTCTGAGCAGGCAGAGGCTGGTATGTGACATACAAACCTGCCTGAAGCCAACTAACTTCTTTGCGCCTGCTGGTCTTTGCAGCTACTTCCTCAGCACGGAAGACCTGCCGAGGAGACGCCAGCTCTACAGGTAGGTGCCCCCTGCCCCTGCTCACGGCGGCTCCCCCGGGGAGGGCCACAGGGCTTGGCAGAACTGCGCCTCTGAGCGGTACCTTAGGAGGCAGCACAGAAGAACCCCCACCACAGATGAGTAGCTATAAAGTCTGAAGAGAAATAACAAAAAATGCGGAAGCCACCAAATTTGAAGCTTGATAGTATTTTTCTTCTTTTGTCAAGTTGAGTATTCCTCCCCACTTATTTTCTCCTCCTATAACTGGGGGACTTGTAAACTGTCTTTCCTTTCCACCGTTATTCAAAGATTGACTTGGAGGGGTTATTCTCAGCTGGGCTGTTATAGGAGGGAAAGCCTGGTTCAGGACTTTGCCAGTGGACTGGGGGCTGGAGGCCAGTTCAACTGTCTCTGTGTCACGGCTAACTTGCTGTGGGATGTTGGTCAATTTCATAATCTCAAAGAAAGCAGAGGAAGGGTGACCTCTGAATCTTGGGAGAAGGACAAGGTGTTTTCCGGAATCTGTCCCTCTTTAGCATAAATTCTGTCAACTGCTCCGGTTACTATTCTCATCAGAGAAAGTTTTGGTTCTGAAGTGGGATTCGTCCTGAGAACTTTCCTCCGGCATAGTGAAGGTCAAAATGGGGCGGTCTGTGACCTCCTCAAGGTTTTCCAGACTAGAAGGAGGGTAACAACTGGCTACTGTCTCCATGCACATAGGCCACTTCAGAAGACACCGTTCCATGTAGACCTAAGGGCTTGAGCTGGGTGACTTGTAGTCTGGGATGAGCCTCTTTCCCCCTACCCTCACCACTGGGACATTGGAGAAGGCCCATCAGGTGGATGACCATCTCTTGCCACCCTCCATTGGTCCATATGCCCAGAGCATAATGACCAACATAAGGGGTCCTTTTGGAAGTGAGGAAAACCCCGGCAAATCCACATGGTCACAGACTTCCTTGTCTCTGTAGACTTCTCACCGCTGCACATCTACCAGGACAACTATATCACTCCTGTCACCAAATTCATAGAAGGTGATCAAGCAGACTGCCGTAGACTACCTACCCTTTCCTCTAACATATGCGATTAGAAGGCTGTCTTCTCTCTCCCATGAAATATCCTCACTCTTGTAGACGGGTTTCCTACTGGAAACTATGGTTAGTGTGGACCCTTCCCACGGAAAATGCTCAGACGAGAGCTTCTTCCAGGTATACTCAAAGATACCCCTCAGTATCTTTCAACTTCTGGAAACACATTTTAGGCCTTCTTAGCATGAAATTGTACTTAGAGTGGCCCCAGGTAACATCTTCGAATCGATTCCCACTCTTCTGGCTCCATTGAGTGAGAAGTGATGTCTCACCATTTCACTCTGTCAAGAGAACTGGGTTTAGAAACAGCCAGAACTCAATTCAGCCCGTGTTTCTGGAGTCCTGCCTTGTCATTCACCGGTGTTAGGTCCTCTGAGAGAGTTCAAAACATGTCTGCTGTTCTCAAAATGCTGATCATTTCCTCAGAGATGAGAGGCATGGGTATAAAGCACTAGGTAATGGTACCAAACGCTGTCCTCCCCTCACGTCAGGGACGTGCACAGGGCCTGAACAAAGCGTGGATGACCAGGTACGCACTCCATAAAGCGAGAGCACTGAGAGCTCTTACACGTCAGAGGGATCTACCTGCCAGGGAAGGCTTCGTGGCCGGCAAAACCAGAGCCCGTGTTCAGGAGCATTCCAGCAGGGAGACAAAAGGAGAAAGGCCCAGCGGTGAGCGTCAGGGGCTCCAGAACACCTTTGGTAGGAGAGAAATCAGTCAGCTGGAAGTACGGAGCTGGGGGATCTGGGTCTTGACCACTGTCACTGTTTCCTCCCTGCCTCGGTTCACGCCCTGCTGTCCTTGTCCCTCCAGTGCCAGCACCATGGGCAACTTCAACAGGCAGTGCCTGTCCTGCGACCTGGTGGACAACTGCACCTACTTCAGTGCCTCCTTCAGCCACAGCATGGACTTCTTCCTGCTCAAGTGCGAAGGTAAGTTCCTGCCAGCGTTTCAGACCTGCTCCTAAATCCATGCTGAGACCCGCGGGCAGGCACACTCACGGGACGCGGAGGCAGCTGCCGTGGGAGCCTGTTCCGGAACAGGTGAGGATCCCGCCCACCCCATGATGTTTGCTGATGGGAGCAGGGATACTGGCTCACCTCTCGGTCTGCTGCCCTGCCGATATTTTACGTTTTATGAAGGTTTACAGCTTATCAGAGCTTTCTACACACTGTGCCAGTTAATCCCAAAGTTCATCTACATTTTCCACCAAAAAAAGTCCTGTGAGGTAGTTGTGGTAAGTATCTTACACAATGATGAAACCAGGCCACCTAGAAAGATAATAAAACAATTTCAAAGGTCAACTTCTTTAGCATAAGGATTGAGATTATATGAAAGAAGTCTCAGACAGGGGGAAAAAATTATTTTCCTATGACCCGATTTGTGGATAATTTATCCCAAACTTCAGAAAGTTCTTGATCATACCAATCAGCATACACAAAACAGCATGCCATGTCTCATTGTGTATACAAGGAAATATCTTTGCATCCTGTCCTCATATCTTGGAAACATAAGATATGAACTCATGAAAAGGTAGGTAATAATAAATATGGTCATAACAAAATTCACCTCAGAGAAGAGCTAGTGAGTTCACCTCAAAGAGTGAAAATACGCTGCGGGTGACAGACAGAGCAATTCAGTCCTGCGAGTCACAGATGGAGAATGAAGAATTGTTATGAGAACGATGTCTTTGATAGCCTTTGCCAGCTACTCCACAGTACATGACCTCATCCTCTTTTTATCAGTGTCATCATCTAAAATCTTGAAAAGCCACAGAATGGGAGGACTCAGTCCCTTGATCACCACAAGCTCAGCCCCAGGCATTCTTCCAAGATGATGGGGAGACACAAGGAGGAGCTTCTGAAATGCAACATTAGCCCCCAAGTCCCCTCAAAGTTTCTCTTACCAAACTCCTCTTTCCTGTGCTTCCCAGGAAGCAGACCACTGAGCATCCAAAGTCACAGGGTGCTATAGGAGGAAAGAACCTAAGAGCCTATCCACCCACTTCATTTATCAGAAGCCAAACCTGCTGCTGGAAGTTAGGTGGATTCCTTGACTCCTGCTGAGTCAATGATGCACAGAGGACCAGCATCAAGTCTCCTGGCTCCCAGGCCAGTGAGACCCATCGGACCATGGCAGGATCTTCATGAAATTACAACCCGGAAAAGTGTAGAGATTTATGGGGCATAGAGACTGGGAAAATGTGGCAAGCAGACACATTAGGAGCCAGAGACAACAGTGACAGGAGCTACATAATCAGAGATCTGAAATCTTTTCTATAGAAGTAGGAAGTGACTTTAAAACACAGAAGGTCATGATAAGATACAGAAGGGAAATATTGAAGTTCATTTAAAGAAGAACATCACACACAAGAATGGTTGATTGAGAAAGGTGATAGAACCGCCATCACGGAAGATCTTTAAAAGAAGGCAGGTACCACTTGCCAGAAATGGGCTCAAATATAAGGCAGAGAGTGAGCTGGAGGGCCTTCAAGATCTGTGGTTTTAACTGGTCCAGGCAGTGACAATTTGGATTTCTAGTTCTGGAGTTCTCCCTGACTCTCTGTAATATTCGCTCCCTGCACTGGTCCCTCACAGAACCTAGCATCTTATTTGCTGACAGTTCCTTTCTCTGCCTCCCTTTGGAGGTCAGAAGCTCCCTGCTAAGTTATGCGGGATCTTCTCAAACCACGGTGTAGTCTGGATGACCTCATTCTAACAACTGGCAGCCTTTTGTTGTTCGGTTTCCACAGAGCACCAGCCCTGGGATGAAATCGAACAGGCTCCCCCAGGAGACCTACGCCCTAGATTCAGGCAAGGATGTTCCCGCATCCCGTATGATGGACGTGAAAATGGCAGCCGCCTTGGGGAGCCATTTGGACAGTGTGTTTTGAGATCACTGAACAGTTGTTCTTGTGCAAATTTCCAGTCTGCCTGCTAGCACTCCATCCTTAAGGAGGGAATAGCATTTCATTTTACATTTATGTCCTTTCCAGTTGGGGACGTTTTCTTTTGCTAAGGCTGCTTGTATTGTGGTCTTCGAATGTTTAGTGTGAAGAGATGGCTCCTCAGCGTCACTGTGGAGGGAAACAGAGGCAAAGAACAAGTACAACCCCACTAGGTCAGACACACGGCCGACTCCGGCCACTGAGACCAGCATGATCCCAGCTTCAGAAGGGATGTGGTGTCCTGCCCCACAAATGCCTGGATCACCACCAGTAATCAATAGGAATATATCTCAGAGATCATCTAATCTAATCTGCAACCTCTGCTCCATTTTATTAAGAAACTGAAGTCTTAATTGATCATGGAGTTGTCACCCCCAGATTTTCTGAGTCATTTAAAATCTATTTAAATATTTAGCCTGTTGCCTCCTCTTAAGATAAGCGTAAACTAGCCCTCTTCTCGACAAAATTACTCTTTAAAAATTTTTCTAAAATAACCAGTTTTCTGGCTAAAGAAACATAAATGCCCAAATTAACCTCTCCTCCAAAACCTAATCAAAACCTTGTTTTTAAAAAGGGATTTTCTAAGAAGACCTAAATTTACAAAGACAACAAAATGGATGCGGCAACAGCAGCAGCCCGCTTTAGGGGCGTGGACACCGTTGGGGGAGATAACTGAGTCAGCGGAGCCTCAGAGCCGAAGGCCTCTCCTGCAGCAAGCACCCTGAGGAGCCCCCAGTCTCCCCCTCAGGGCTTGGGGATGATGCCTAAGGGATGAAAAGAGCGATGGTTATGAAATTTCAAAAGAGAAGTGATTACGCCCCCTTTGATTGCGTGGGACTTCGTGTTGGGGAAGAGGAATCGAGAAAAGCTCCACAGATGAGGTAGCATTTCAAATAAATGGGGAGGTAGGATTTAGAATGTGGAAAGCAGTCCAGAGGAGAAGGCGCAGCATGAGAACGAGCACAAGGAACATTCTAAGATCACGTGGAGGAATTCTGCTGCAGCCTGTCAACCACAACCAATCTAGCGGATACGTGCGTTTAAGAAGTCCAATGTAACAACCCAAAATAATTTTAAATAATTTCACTTTTCTGCACATTTCTCAGTAGACAGTAAAGTAGACTCGAATGTGTAGCCCACAGCAGCATTTATTAAACCTCCTCTCCTCTTTATTTCTTCCACACCCCAAAGCTACTCGGAGAGACTCTTGGAAGCCTTTGACCAAAATGACTTCTCCACCCCCAGCCTTAGAGACTTTCCGCCGCCCCTGCTCCTGCAGCACTTTATTATGGAGATAACTTAGCCTCTCAGATGCAACCAGAACAAAAAAAATCTTTCCATTTTAGGCTGAGGGAAAATGTAATGGCAATTAGAGGATTCTCTTTGGTGAATTAAGGAAACGGAATCGTGAATGCTCCCATATTCAAAAGTGTTCGGCCCATCGCACAGAGAACTACAAATGGTTCGGTTTGGGCACAGGCAATTATAGTCAAAGGATTTAATAACTAGGGCAAGGTGGACACCAACCAGCTAAGATAGGCACCCAGTCAGAGCAGACGTCACACCACGTTAGTTCCTGAGGGTGGGGCATCGTCTCGGCAGCTATCGCATCATGAAATTGCCACAGCCCCAGATAAACACAGTCATTCTTCTGATTTTCTGTGGATCTTCATTATGATAGTTTTTGGTAAACTTATCTAATATGGACCCGTCCCCTTAACTTACATTGCAGTGCTCAGCGTTGTGACTTCATCAGAGCTGATTGTTGCTCCTCAGTGGTTTGTGATCAGTGCTTCTATTTAATTAGTGCTTTGGCGTGTTGTTCTAATCTCCAGGCATTCTTGCCCAGTATATTTTGTCCATCTTCATCCTTGGAAAGTGTTTTTAGTCTTATTGTCCTGTGCTTTCTCCTCTAATTTTTCATTGACATTTCTTCTGTGGTTTCACAAAGCTTGCCATTTCTATATTTCCTTATAATTCTTAATTTTCATTAAGTATGTAATAACTTAAAATGCATAAATTATTTTTATGCCTTTGTACTTAGTTACATTAAAGGTAGATTAATATAGGTAAGTAAAGACTGAGAGGTGTTGGTAATGCTCAGTCCTCTCATTACCTAGCTGGATTTCATCTCTCTGTGTCAATATTTAATCTGAAAGGCATGGGTTTCAGAGCATCACAGAGTCCTCGCATGAGGGACACCGGTGGACCACATTCAGTAGAGACTTGTGGAAATGCACCTATTCATTTAAGACAGAGAGGGTTAGATTTCTTTCCAGATCTCCAGGGTCTGGCAATGAAGCCGCTGCATCCAAAATATTGTATCATGATGGAAGATTTTTTCATGATTTTTCAGGATATACCAATAAGCTTTTGGTTTACACACTTAGTTGGTCTTCTCATTGACCCTGTAAAAGGGATAATAATATAAATACCTAATATTTGTCCAGCTGTTTATAATTTGAAGAATGAATTACTTATATAATGTTTGATGTTTATATTCCCGTTTCTGATTCCTTGCAATTTATACTCTAGCAACAAATAAATCTGCTTAGAGTTCCCTGCCCAGAATGCACTATTTCACATTTGCACTTGTTGGTCTTTCACTGCCTGATGAACTCCCGGACATTCTCCAAAGCTTTTTTCAGGCAAAGGCTGGCTTCCCTCCCCTTGCAGGAGGGAGGAACCGGCAGTGGTGAGCCTGCCCAGGCAGCGTGGACATGGCGGCGGGTTTACCCTCAGACCGATGTCTCTGATGGGAACTTGATTCCTCAGCTGTCCAGGGATGCCCAGGTCAGAAGCCTGGCCACCTCACCCACAGAGCCGAGACACACACCTTCGAGTTTCCAAAAAACCCAGTCTCATCTTTAAAGAAAAAAGTACTCACCTTCTGTATTAATCTCCTGGAGCTGCCATAACTAATTACCACAGCCGAGGGGCTTAAAGCAACAGAAATGTATTCTCGCACAGTTCTGGAAGCCAGAAGCCTGAAAGCAAGTTGTTGGCGGTATCGGTTCCTCCTGGGGGTGTGGGGGAGGACCTGTTCCATGCATCTCTCGGTGTCTGGTGGTTGGCGCACTCCTCATCATTCCTTGGCTTGTTGATGCGTCACGTGGCCTTCTCCCATGTGTCTCTGGGTCCAAATTTCCCTCTCCTTATAAGAACACCAGTCACTGGATTAGGACCCACCTTAATCCAGCATGACCTCGTCCTAACTTGATATTTTCAAAGACCTTGTTTCAAAGTAAGGTCACGTTCACAGGTACTGGGGGTTAGGACTGCAACATATCTTAGGGGGTACGCGATTCAACCCACAACACCTCCCTTCTGAGACCCACATTGCTTTCTTGTCTAAGAAAGAGAGGAAAGAAAACTCTATTGTTGTTTTTCTCAGGGGCACAAAATTGAGGGCAGCCACATTAGACTTCGTAACAGAGATTATTCTTAATGGCTTTACCATGTTCTAGAAGGAGTGACAGGGGCCATTGAGGAAAGTGATATGATGCAAACCATGTTTTTGGAAGAAAACTGCCATATTAGAGGGCGAAGAGCAGGTTCCGTGTAGAATTTCTCCGGGAATTCTTCTTCTGTGTCATAAGGCAACATGAATTCTCAAGTTACATGGCACCATGCAGTTGTGTAGGGCTTTCTCTTCCCAACTAAATTCAGCCCTGAGAGCCACTGAACAGCTGACTCGGAGCACCCAATTTACATAATTTGAGTTTCACAGTCAAAGCTGCTGTTTAGGGAACTGGATTTTTCTCTTCAAACTGAATCCCAAGAACACAATTCATTTTCCTTCAAGTTTATCAAAAGAACTCAATCGATCTTGTTTCTAAGAAACATCCAAACTCCACCAGGGAAATGGGACCCGTGTAGGAATCAAGCACTTACTGCTTCATACTAAACCATTTTTATATTTTTAAAAATAAATAAATAAACTTTTTTTCTTGGAACCAAAGATAGAACGAAAGCTTTGATTCCGATTCTGAGCAGAGAAAGGAATAGTCTGTGATAACGAATCCTGCCACCTCTGGGCTTTCACCCCCTTTCAGTGTTAAGTTGTGACTCAGGGAGCTCCCTCCCAATCTTGAAGATGTGTCTGCTCATAGATTCAGCAGCCTGGGTTATTATGACAAGCTTCTCCATCTTGAAGTCGAATTGAAGCAAACTATTATGACCCAAGCTTAAAATGAAGTGAGTGACTCTATCCTGTTTACTCTTCTTACGATTAAATACCCCCTGAGATCCTGCATCGCCACTACCATGGCCATCCTCGTGGAGAGAGAGAGAAATCCCGGGAACGGAGAGCAGCAGAGTATGGAATGATGCTCCACAGTAGGGTAGAATCTGGGCTCTCGCGCTGACTAGCTTTGTGACTTGGGCATGTTGGGGAAACTTGCTAAGTCCTCCCTTTCCTCCTTCTGAGAATCGGGGGAATGACAGTACCTCTCTCATAAGGTTGTTGTGAGGGTTAATCAAGATAATGCGTATAGAGTGCTTAGCATGGTACCTGATACCCAGTAAATGTTTAATAAGTGTTAACTAATACTGTTATGATCACGATTGTCATCATCATCATCATCACCACCTTGGTAATTGATTAAGACTGCCTTAGCGGTCCACTTGCTACTAACTCAGAACCCACAAGTTGGGGCAGAGACTAAAGATAGTTAACATCCCTAACTCAGAGTTTCCAAATGTGAAAGAACATTCCTGTACTTCACCAGGCTGTTGCTGGGTCTGTGCTTACATTAGCAGGGTAGAAGTTTCCAGAAGTGACCATGGTTGCCCGAGTCACAGAACATTAAGTCAACCATCTGTTACGCTTGGAGATGAAGCACCTGTTGATTTCACGGGTACGAATGCCTAAGGGGCCCTCACAGCCGGTTCTTGGCAGAGTTACAAAGTAACCAAACTTTCTGAAGTTCTCTTTGGCACTTGATATTTCCTCTTTCTGAGCCGTTTCTTCTCTTGACTTACTCCTTCCGGTGCCCAGTGCTGCCAGCTGCCCTGGTGACGTCCTATCCTTGGGAAACATAAGTTATTGGGAGGAAACGCATACTCAGGTGCTATTGTGTTATGTTGGTCCTCCTGAGTTTAGTCAGAACAGAACAGTGAATAAGCCAGGGATGAAAAATAGCTGTCAGTCTCGCACACCAGCTCCACTTGGTTGTAAGTTAGTGGCTGCGGCATTGTGGATGAGAAGGATTCTGAGGCCAAGTCAGGCTCAGCGAGAAAGAATGGCATGAGCGGTTGATTGGTTATGGCTGTCACGAGCAGCAGTGAGCAAGAAGGTGGTGCCCACGTGCCACACCTCTGTCACATTTGGTGTCATCTCCTGAAAGAAGTCAATACATACTTAATGATGAAATTTCAGCTCTGTACTGTCTGAGGTGGAGCATATTTAGGGGTTTGAGGTCCATCCTGAGCTCAGCGTGCCCTGCAGAGTGAAGTGCAGCGGGTATTTCTTAAAGAGGATGCAGTACCTACAGCACTGTAGCCATTTGAGATAAAAGTGACAGCATGTGACTTCAGAAAACAGAAACCTGCCCTCACAAACACACATGTGTGGAGCTGCTGTTACTGGATGGGATGGAAATGGCTACTAATCTTGACGCCACTACAGAAATTCTCCTGAGGGAAGGCTGTCGCCCAGGGTTCTGATGGAAGCACAGCTCTGCCTGTCGTACATCTTCGGATTGGGGAGAAGAAAGCTCCAGATCCCTCCGCAGTGGCCCAGGGGGAATACTGGTTCACACTCACGCCTTCAGTGTGCATCTAAGCAGGTGGGCCTGCTTACATCCTGATCCCATGTAGGCATTTAATATTCTGCCTCTAGTGAAATTATTTCAAATGACTCACACCCAACTGTAGAAAAGTAGCCCCAGAGCTAGAAAAATAATAAATAATCTGCCTCCTCATTGACAAAACTGTATTGTTACCTTCAAACGTGTAGGGTGATATCAATTCCCAACAAGAGGATCTGAGAAGGGGAAGACACATGGTTTAGCTCTGCGAGCTGCCTCCCACAGCTCCTCCCACAGGTTCCCAGGTGTTAACCTGGGCTGCCCTTCTTAGTTCTGAGTTTGTCCAAGTGAGTGTTCAGAACCAGGTTGGAGACTCCTTGGAGCGTTGCTAGTGCATGAGTAAGAGCATCTGTTCACTCTCTCAGACATATGGAGCTATTCCCACTGAGGCTGCAGGTGCCGAGAACAAGGAGAGAGACTCAAGGCAGGCTGGATTATTAGCATAATTTACACGAATATTTTGGAAGATGCTAAACTCATCAGTAAATGCTGCCAGACCCCAAGCAAACCCTCAGTAGGAGCTGTATTGCTCCCCCGTAACAACCAAACAAACATCTCCCGTGGCAAAGGGCCTTCTCAGCCTCCCACCTGACACCCTGCCCAGTCACCGGGCAGTGTCTGAGCCACGCTGGTACCTGGTATCATGCTCTGACGGTCTTCTACTTGGAATGCCCATCAGAAATAAATAACACCATGCGGTGCAATAAAGAGTGTGCTAGAAGCCTCCACTCCTTTCATTCCCATCGCCCTGACTCCATTAGTGAATCCTTCACTGGCCAGTTTCCTTCAGGGTCCCTCTGGCCAGTCCACTTTGCTGCTGACCACCAGATCATATTTCCTAAGGGCTGTTTCTTTTCAGAATGGCTTCCTGAGCACGCACATTTCTCTCTTTTCTAAGCAAAATGGTGGAAGAAACATAAAAAAAATAAATGGCACCACTGGGCCACTGGAAAGGGGGCCACCAGCAGACCAGAACATTGAAGAATTTTTGAAAAGTAAGTATAAACGGATCACATTGAAAGTGAAAGGGAAAGACTAGGATACGTAGCGCGACTGGTGGAAGACATGATCACCAAAAGAATAAAAATAAAAGTTGGTTTTCCCGCAATTCTGAATTCTGGGGTAACCCTCAGGTCAGAGGCTGCAGCAGGAGCGCGTCGTGGACTGCGATGGGACTGGTTTAAGGGGCTCTAGGAGGAGACGCCCAGCCCCTGCTCGCACAGCTGCGGGCTAACGTATCATCCTGCAGAACAAATAAACAGGACACTCGGCTGTGGAAGACCCTAGAGTGGACGGCAGCCAGAATGAGAAGTGGGGCTGTGCCTCCGATGGCCTCCAGGACAAGGAGCCCAAGCACAGTGGCTCCACCTCAGGAGAGTGGCTCCCTGCTGCCCCCTGTCCACCACCTGGATCCTGCATCTGTAATAGCTGAGGGGATGCCCTCCTGACCAGGACCCTCACCTCCACGTGGCAACAGCCAACCAGAGATCACTGAGGCCCAGAAGACCCCTGAAAGAGAGGCCTCAAACCGAACCCCAGGAAAAGGAGCCCCAGGAGAGACATTTGAAAGATCGCTTCTACTAACTGCAGTAAGTCTGACGGTAAACATTCTCCAAGAGATTCCAGTAGGTCCCACATCTGTAACACAAGAACAGGCCGCAGCAAATAAGGTGTAAACTGACTGATGGAGACTAAACAAAAAATTTACCAATTTTTTTTTTTAGTTTAGAAGAAAAACTGAATAGATGGGGTAATTGTAAGCCCCAGTTTCCCCAAGAAAGCCCTGAGATGAAGCCTGGCGAAGCTCAGTCAAGGCCGGGTGACTGAGTGACTGCTCCCTTCACTCTCGGAAGTGTCTTTGTTTGGCCAAAGTTGTTAGCAGAACACCACCAAATAGTCACCTGGAAGATCCAGCAGAAGGAATTCCCAGAAGGCCATGCAGCTGGACAAAGGTAAAAAATCAGAGAAAGCTTGAGAGAGATGAATAATAGAGCCAAGAAAAGCAGTCTGCCTTGTAGAGAGATTTGGGAGTATAAAGGGGAAAAGAAAATAAGATATAATGGGGAAAATTTCCACTGAGCTTTGAATCATTAGAGAGAAAAGAACTACTGAATGTCTTATAAGAATTGTGGAAAAGCCCTAAAGTTAAATTCCTCCTAATGAAATGTGGCAGGTCGAAGGTTAGAAATTATGTAAGGTTACAGTGAGAAAAAGTAGAGTTTTTTTTTTCTTTTCTTTTTTTTTCCTTTTCTCTTTTTATTTTAAATACTCTGATTAGCATCAGACTTCTTGGCTTCAGAACAGCCTGGGGTGCAGTGGAGCAAGGTCCGTAAAATGCTGCTGGTGGAAAACATTTTTAACTTTCAGTCCTGTGCCCACGCAGCTCCTGTTTGTAAAATGGGCAGAAAAAGGAATTTGGGGATATTAAATGCGTGCAATTTACCACTCACACATCTGCCCTGGAATGCACACAACTGCAGTTAAAAGAAAGTGGCTGATCAAAGAGAAAGGAAGAAATGAGAACTAAGCAACAGTGAGCAGAAACTAATAAACTGGTAAAAAAAATTATAAATCATTACTGGATAAAATTTAATGCAATTGTTATTAAAGATTCCTAAAATAAAAGTGTTTAAAAAACTAGAAAAAAAAATCTACATGATTTCAACAAGTTCTGACTAGTACACATCTGTTGGTAGGAATTGGGGTGAGAGGGAGATGAGAGAAAATGGGGTCCGAGCACTGAAGGGCAGGAATATATGCCATTAATTTGGATGGGGAAGGACAGCTTCTCAGCAAATGGGAAAACTGGATCTCCATGTGCAAAAAACGAAACCAGACCCCCATCTTACACCACACACAAAAATCAACTCAGAGTGGATTAAAGACTTCAATGTAAGACCTGAAACTGTTAAACCCCGAGAAGAACACAGGGAGAAGCGTCATGACATCGGTCTTGGCAATGATTTCTTGGATTCGACACCAAAAGCACAGGCAACAAAAACAAAAATCAATAAGCTGGACTACATCATCCTAAAAAGCTTCTGCACAGCAAAGGACACAATCAACAGAGTGAAAAGACAACCTATGGAATGGGAGAAAGTACTTGCAAATCAGTTATCTGATAAGGGGTTAATCTCCAAAATAAGCGTCTGTTTTAATTTATGGGCTGTCAGTCCCATCCCCACCCTTTGTGTTGGCTACCAGGAAGCTGAGAGCAATATTTCTAGCCTCTGTCAGGAGGTCTTTATAGCACACATTTCATATACTAACTTTTCTCCTGGATTTTTCTTTTTTTTTTTTTTGTCCTTATTTTCACATTGTTCTACTTTTCTCACCTACTCATTTTAAGCTTACTTTATTTTTATCTGTCATTTATCTTTCTTATCGGCCTTAAATCCTTTTTGCCACAAGATCCAGGGCAGACAGATAATAGATGAAAGGGGAATGACTGACTGACCAAAACATTAAACTACTCCTTCCACTTGCATTCAAGGCTGTCTACACTCCGGCCCCATCCTGCTTATCTCAACTATTAACACTTTTTCTGGGTCAGAGCTTTTCAAACAGTTTTAGCAGCACAACCAATTTTCAAGTGAAATGTTAAAGAAACTTACATAAAACAGATAAAAATGATGTCTTATTAGCATTTAAATATTTTATTAGTTCAAAAGTATGGCATGTGCCTTTCAGTTCAATCAGAGAAAATGATGAGACTGTTTTGGTGAATACAAATATATAAATTATAAATTAGGGAATATAGGTAAAAGTTTCAGCCTTTTATTAATCAGCTTCAACATTCATGAAAGTCAAACCGAGCCGTTGCAGAACCACTGCTGCCCTTCTGTTCAGCAGCCATTGCTGGAATAAATGGCTTAAGTTTTCCTAATATTATTTCAATACCTATAAAACTCTCTGCTTACTCCTTCTCGACCTGGTAAATGCCTTACACAACCTCCAAGATCCAACCCCATGAACTTCCTCTAATCACACCCTCGCTTTCTCCTTCCTTGGGGCTCTGAGAGCATTTTTGCCTCTTTTACACTGCTGTATCTTGTGCCTCTCATTTCTAGGCGCTAAGCTCCCTAAAGAAAGGCCCTGTTTCATTGGCGTCTACACAGCAGCCTTGTAATAGACTGAATATTTGGTGAGCTGATACACAAATATTCACTGAGCCCAAGCAATGTGCCAGGATGGTAGTATGCACCTGTGTATTCAGGAGGTGTGGAGACCCAGTCCAAGCCCTTAGAGATGAGAGCCAATGAAAGCATTCCTCCCTCACTTCCTGTGCATCTCTGCTCACAGGTGCTCCCCCAGTGCCCTATCCACTGTTGGCACTGCTTCAGTTCTCCCCATAGCGCATCTCACTCCTGCCACTGATGTTTGTACGGGTTTTCAATGCCTGTCTTGCCCACTAGAATGTCAGTCATCTCAATGAGTGCAGGAACTTTCTTCTACCCCCAATTTTGCTCCCAGTGCCTAGAACAGTGCCTGGTGCATGGTGGGTCATCAATGAATAAATATATTGTTGAAGGAATGAATATAATCCACGCCAAAATACTAGACTTGGAGGACAATAGAGACTGAGTTTTGAGTCACAATTGTACCCTAGAACTACCTAGACAGGAAACTAATTCATGTGCCCTTTTTAGGATGCTAAAAAGCTACCTTTCATCATGTGGAAAGCCAAAATATTCTTTAACACATTATTTCCTGCCTCATAAAAGTACACTTATAGGATATGAAAATATGGACATTGATTTAATTTTTTAAACACAAATGTTATAAACAAAGAGAGAGGGTCAAAAGTAATAAAAATAATACGGTGTGCAGTTTAAAATCATATATTTAATGTGAAATAGATCAGTCTAAATGAATTTTCCCAGCAAATGTAGACCTTTTTGGCAGAATTTATGTGTTTGTTCTCTGCTGCTTCAGAAGGACGCCCTGGGGCCTGTGGATAAAGTTTCAGGGATCCATGTTTCAAATTAATATAAAGGAAAGTCAGGAAGAGTTATAAGCATCATCGTATGGTTCTAACTGGACGTATGATATACGTACACACCATGACTGCAGAAGCTCGCAGTCTCGGAGTTCTCCAGGCAGAAACTAGGCCACCAGTGATCGAGACGTCTTAGGAGGATCCCTTTGGACGTTTTTGGACTCGATGACATAAGGTCCTTGCCGTTGTGAGAGTCTCCGATTGTTCTTTTCTGATACTAGCCGAATAGAGCAACCGTAGGGAACATCCCAGGATCCAGGCAGATTTGGCACCTTCTCCAACATCTGGTGTCTCTGACTGCATGCAATGGTACTTATTTTAATAATAAAAAACTAGACACATCAAAAGATCCTAAAGCACATTCTGAATCATCACCAAGAGTCACTGGCTCTATGAAGCCTAAAGCTTGTGTTGGGCAAATTTTACTGAATTGTCTTTTTTAAAAACTTGATCTTTGTCGGCTAATGATGGGTGTGGCATCTCTTACACAGACCCGCCAGCGGCCAGTGCGCCGTGGGCCTCATGCCCCGGCCGTCTGGGGTGGGCCGTGCTTTGCCGCCTTTGCCTCACCCTGTAATGCCTTGGATAGGATTTGACTTCAGGTCTTTGATGGTATCAGAGCCTGATTTCATAGTCTCTTTCATGTTTAAAAAAGACACTCAGAATGAAGTCAATTTCTTCTTTCCCCTTAGTGGTTATTGGTGAAAAGTTTCTTCTTTGGATGTAAATAAGGAAGCATTGCTCCTCGGCTAAAGGACTCCTCACCTTGAACAAATGCTGCCAGTGCAATTTGACCAACAGTAAAATATCTATCCATCTCTTCCATCCATGTTTCAATAGTAGGTGACATTTTTTTAAAAACCAGGGAACATTATCTTATTGCCTAACACAGATGAATTACAATTGTTAGGTTGGAAATATCAAGTAGCTCTTAACAAAAGTTTCCATTTTAGATAAGAAAACATAAAAAAAACTTGATTCCAAACTTAATTATTGATGCTAATGGAGAGGAAGAGGATAAGGGAAAGTGGATGCTTCTGTAGCTGTGCGTTTCTTCTCCTCCCACTCCCTACTGGTTAAGAGGAAGGTTGCAGACATGAATGCTTACTGGGGCAAGGAAGGGAGTATAAGTGGGGGAATCCCGCTTTGTGTACTATGATGGGGCTGGTGGGGCATTTATGGCCATGGCGAGAACACCCTACATCTGAAGAGACCAGCTGTGCTCAGCTCCAGTCAATTGTCACCATTCAGAAACTGTTAGATTTCTGGATCTTCCAGTATTTCAACAGAAGTTCAGAATCTATATTTTTTTGTAAAAATCTGATTTATAAATGTTGGGAACCAACTAAAATTTGAAAAATATTCCTTTTGGCTAAATAAAACATTTTCAGGCCACATATGACCCACAAGAGACATCTACTCAAAGTGATACACTGATTGCCAAAGGGAATTTCTTATTGTTTCTCAGTCCCATTTATAAATTACCCACTCGGTTATCATGAAATAACCAAAGCCTACGTAGCCAGAGGGAGCCATAAGAGAAGTAGATGTGTTTAAGTCTCAAGGATCCAACCCTGGACACTCATGAATCCACAGTACTTGTCACACTGATCTGTAAGAATGTTTTGAATCTGCTTAAGTCCTAGCTTGCCAGCATGATTGAGTAAGACCATGTTCATATTAATACATTGTTCCCATTATACCATACCAAATTGTCTTAAAGGATGTAAGGACATTTATCAATTATTCTGCTAGCCGTAAATTAATCTTTCTTTGATGCTTCAGGAAGCTCTTAGGCATTATCTGTGGCTTCCATCATTGATATGAACATTGGTCCCTGTGAGGAAGAAAGAATGTCGTCATGAAAGGATTGCGGTGATTGTCAACTCCACTTTCATTGCCTCATTGTCGAGGAAACCAAGGCACAGAGCTGTTAAATGACATAGCCAAGCCACACAGCTAGTTAATAGTAGGGTCAGCACCAGACCTCATGCCATCTGACTCCCAGGCTGGTGCGGAAACTCCAGCTGTGATACCGGTCTTCTCATTTGTGTCCTGGTTAAAACAACGGCTGGTCACCGAGAGCTTTGTGTGCTTGGCACATTGTACATGGAGAAAGAACAAAAGAAGCCAACCTGGAAGATTTGTTAAGGAAAGCAAAGATCCAGGTCGCACCTTTATTCTCGTGAGCTCTGTTGGTTTCATGAACACCAGTCATACAGCTTCAGAGACGGGATAGCTCACTTTTGGGAGTGAATGAAGAAGACAGTTGTTTGAGCCACAGGTGCTGCCACCAGGAGATCTACTTTCTAACAATGAATCACCATAAAGGAGTCAGCAACAAGGGGCCCACAGTTGGATGTTACCCCATATTCCACGCATGTAAACTCATAATAATGCTAAGAGTGGGAGCTGCAAGCAATCGTATAAATCGTGGATGATCCCAATCTTATACATTGTGCATTTAGCAGAGTATAAAGAGTTTAATAAATATCTGATGGCTACAAATAGAAACTAAGATTTTTACGGATTGAAAAGGTATCTAGCGATTGTTGAGAAAAGAATTGTGTTGGCTTACCTTTAAAAAAAAGTCTCTGTCTTCATAAACAAGTCTTCTTCCCTTCTAGAAGTTAAATTAGACATATATTCTTGGTCAATATGCCACATTTAAAACATATTCCCTGGGTGCCAGCCCAAGTGGCCGAGTGGTTAAGTTCGCACGCTCCACTTCAATGGCCCAGGGTTTCGCCAGGTCAGATTCTGGGCTCAGACCTAGCACCGCTCATTAGGCCACGCCAAGGCAGCATCCCACATAGCACAACTAGAAAGACCTACAACTAGAATATACAACTATGTACTGGGGGGCTTTGGGAAGAAGAAGAAGAAAAAAATAGAAGATTGGCAACAGATATTATCTCAGGTGCCAATCTTTAAAAAAAAATTCCCTGAAAATAGTGCATGGTTGACCTTTTGCTTTGAAATTCTGACTCCCTGGACCAGTTTCCTTGTTATCGTCCCAATTATCTCATCACTTGGTGGTTATCTTGGACTAAGAGAGATTTCCAAGGAGGAGGGTGCCCATTCCCCCCTGATACCCAAAGGCTTCTTGAGAATCCCCAGTGGTGAAATGAAGATGTGTGCAATGCGATGGAGTTCTAAGTCAGACATGAACAACTGCTGCCTTCTTCATACAACAACAACAACAACAAAATGGCAGGGGGCGGGGTGTAGATTTAAAAAATGAATTTTCAAAAAGGAGCGAAACTCCCTACAAAGGGCTTTCTTCAGGAAATATGGGGCCAATAAGTCAGCAGCTTTTTCTCTTAATGGAGATAATGTAGGATCATCCATGTGCTTAAAATAGTCACATTCAAAGAAAGATGAACAGAGACATCTGGCTAAATGTTACAACTGCTTTCACGTTCATTAATTTTTTTCCCCCAGAAGAAGGTATTCACTGATGTTAGGCAGCTGCTGAACGAGAAGGCAGCGCTCCAAACACATTTTGAAAAGCCATCTATTTAAACCTTGTGGCTGTCAGTCCATACAGAGTGAGACAAAACGGACATGAATATAGGGAATGTGTGCACGCAGAATGACATCTATGCTATTAGACATATATATTTTAAGGTCTGTTGGCAAATATTTTAAGTTTTTATTACTTGTTTCCACGTAGAATGGTAATATGTGCTATTTTTAATGAGATATTATGGAGATAGATAATATAAAAGCTACGCTGGAATAGACCCTCTTCCAGAAACACACATTCTCTTTGAGATATCCCCTGGATGTTGAAATTTTAAATCAGCTCTTCCTCCCTCATCCTTCCTGGTCCTTTCTCTTTCTTCCCTCCTCTCCCGTCTCCTCCCCTCCCTCCATCATCAATTCAGTCCTAAAGCCTTTAGCTGGGGTAGGACAAAGCCGGCATCTGCACAGAGGAGCAGCCCATCCTGGGTGACTGTGCCCAAACCAGGTGACAAGGGAGCACCTAGGATGGGGTGTCAGAACCTGGGCAGGGCCAGGAGGGTGTCCAAGCAGGACGCCCCTGTCGTGCAAGGATTGTAGGGAGGACGTGCACCAAAATGGCAGCCTGGAGTGGAGTGTGGAGCCCACGCAGGATGAGCAGGGTATCTTCCAGAGGGAGGTGGTGCAGAGTGATGGAAGATTATTTACATTCGGGGGATGGATCAACTCAGTAAGAAGACTGAGGATAATGAGAGCCAAGGTTCTCACTGTTGGCGATAAAAGTTACAAGGATGGGAAGGGAGAGAACTCGAATAAACACCTACGTGGTGTTGGACTGACTGGCGGTAGGAGATATGAGTTCCTGTTTTCTGAATGCAGCGCTGTACTTCTGAACTGGATCCTTTGCTATAAAGAACATTACAGGGACAATTAGCAAAACCCAAATGGCGTCTGAGGATTAGACCACAGGACCGCATCCGTGTTAATTTCCTGAGTTCAGTGGCAGTGCTGTGGTCTTGTAGGAGACGGCCTTGTCTGTAGGAAATGTGCAACCCCAGAGCATCTGGGGAAGATGCGCAGCAGGTCAGCCGTCCATCCTCACGTGCTTCAGGGGGAAATCAGTTCCTCAAGTTGTACTTGCAACTTTCCCATAAGTTTGAAGCTGCTGTAAAAGCTTTTTAAAAATTATACAATTCTTTTTCAAATAGATAAACTGTGCACCTAGCAAAGCCACTCAAAGGATCGAAGTGTAACAGTTACCCAGCATCTAGGTGGCAGACGCAGCTATTAGCAACTAGCAAGATCTTATTCTACAAACATTTTAAAAGTTTTCTAAAGAAAATGAGAAGTCAGGCAGAAAAGGCATTGCCTAGGTTATTCTTTTCCATTCAAGACTTTTTTGTCTTCTGTAATATATTGTCCTGGGATGTGTTAAACACTGACCAGAAAACGTGTGCATGTTCTAATAATATATCTGAATATAATTATACTAGAGTATCATAGTTATAGTTTAGGGAGAAAATCTAGAATGCCTCCGCTGGGCTCTTTCACCCACACTGGTGTCTTATGCCCCCTTCCAACCGAGCTTCCAGAGAAACAGGTCAGAGCCATCTGTCTTTAAATGGTCATAAATCTTGAAATTGTAGTGTATTGACACTTCACTTTCAAAGCCAATTCTTAGCCTATGCACCTCAGAAATTTTTTTTCGTTTACCAACCTGACTTTTGACGATTTTCATTGCCCTGAACATCAAATGCAGCCTCGCCACTTTGCAAGTCGTGTTATCATTGCAGCTGTCAGTCATCTCAAACAACAATGCAGATAATCACATCTGTAAATATCTCATTATTGTTCACACTTATATTACTTAAACACTCAATATATTTGCCACAAGGTATGAAGTAGGAAAAACAGAGGAAGATATTATGGGAAAAGGACTAGATTTCTGAGCAAATTTCGGAGCTGGCCCAAGAGTAATATTGGCTAACGAGCAATGACAGCAGTCTGGTCACTGTAGGCGGCTGTGGGTTAGGTTGACATCATAACTAAGAGTATCAAGCACTTGCAAATGGGAGCTCTGAGTTTCCTGTGGTTGGGTTAGTAATTCTAGAAGGAACTACAGGCTGCACTCTGATAGGCAAGATGATTCCTCCATTCTGCCCAAAACCATCCCGTGGCCCCTCACGGCCACCAAATATGACCTCTCCTCTGAGTGGCATCTGGAGCTGTCCATCATTTAATATCAGCCTTCCAGAAGCATCTCCCCCGACTCTCTATGCAAACTCCGCAGCATGTCCTTTCTGCTGTCCACCTTTCAGAACCGCTCTGTACCTTCCCACATCTGTGTTCCTGTTCGTTCCTCCTCACCGCCTGATGGTCCTTTCCGATCTTTTAAGCTGTCACAATTCTACTCTTCCTTCAAGATTCTCTCAGTCACAGCAGCGTGACTCAGAGAAATTATTAAATGATCTTGATGATTAAAAAACTTCCTGCTATGCCTTGAAACCCTTTTCTTGTCTCTCCTTCTTTCATTGGGAAAATCAGCATTGGCTGCTTCCTTTTTCCCACTGCCCGTTCGATCCCCACCCCCTGATCTTCTGGCGTCCCCGCCCCACAAGCTCACCCAAGGCTGCTCTCACTAAGGTTCTTCTCGGTGACTACTTGCCTTTAGTTCCAAAAGAGGGAAGAGCAGAAGCCAGGCCCATAAACACAGTCTCTTCAGTGTGGAGTAAATTCATTCATTTGGTCCAATAAGGAGAAAAGTGGAAAATCCGTTTGGAAAGATAGATGGAAGGAAATCGATATGTATAAGAATTGCAATGTAAGATAGTTGTGACTAACATCACCTTGATTTTATGAACATATCTGTAGAAGAGTGTTTCCAGTGGGAAGCTTCACCTACAAGGTCACTTCTTGAAGAAAAAGAACTTTGCCATGAAACAAACCAGAGCATTCTGAGCAAAAGGTCCAGTCAAAACCGAGACTGAGAGGCATGAGGCACACTCGTAGGTTCGTGGAACTGTGAGTCATGCAGCTTAATAAGGAGCGTGTGCTGGGAGGCAGGACGGGGAAATCTGAGCAGGCTGGCCATTGGCATGCACAGGAGGGGTGGGCCTGGAGCTCTGCTCGTTCCTCTGGCTCAGTCCTGTCGTGGTACTGCTGAGAGTCAGGACACAGCTGTGAGTGGGTGCGCCATCTCAATACCCCGCAGCCTGGCATCCAGCCCTTCTGGCCCTCAGTTTCCTCGTCTGTAAGATGGGTTGTTTCCTGGGTGTTTTTTACATATAAGCAGCATCCACATTCTTCTGCTTGAGCCAATCTCGTGTACTTCCACCCCTAAGTCAGTTCTTGGCCAGCAGCCGTAGCCGCTCTGACATCCAGAAGCGTACTCGGAACACCCTCCATGGGTGTGGAGCTTAGTCAGCCAACGACTCACACAGCAGTCACAGCATGTGCTCCCTGACTGACGCTCCAAAAGGCTAGAAGTAATCTTTTGTTTTACCTTGAGCATGTAGTTTCTCAGTCAAAAATAAAAGAAAGAGAGAGAGGGAGGGACAAGGAGAGGGAGGTCTCTGATCTCAGCCAATGCTCAGATTCTCTGGGGCCAGTTTGAAGAGCCAGCCAGTTGCGTGATTTTATACTCAGCCTTCGAAACAGTTATTGAGCCAGTGCAAGGTTGCTGCTCACAACTTCTTGGTACCATATGTACGTTGATGTTTTAGAGACACCTACACACCATGCAACACCGTGGAGAGGAGTTGGTTGGCGTTTTCACCCACCAGCCGAGGAACCCAGGAGTTCCCGGGGCCAGTTCTCGTCTCCAGGAGGAGGTGCTTCCTGTTACAATCACCTTAGTGTCCTTTGGGTAGATGAACTGGACGTTTACTTCAGTTACTGTACGAGGGTGACTGAACCCTTTCCCTAGACGTGGTGGCAGCCGTGAACCCTCTCCAGGACTTCAGGCCCCATCAGTGCCTCTTGCCTTCAACGTGCCCTTTACGCATTGCCCTGCAGTGGGTGGGCACTCCTCTTCCTCCTCAGCTACCCACCCCAGCTCCCACCTTATAAAAAGGACCACGGGACTCTCCATCTGGAAAGAAAGGGAGACGACACGGTGAGAGAAGAGTTGTCTGTGGCCGTCACTGACGAGAGCATGCCTGATCACCTTCCGTCAGGGGCTTTTCAGACCAGTCAGGAGCTGGAATCCTGAGACTGGGAGGGTCGCGATGGATATGTTGAAGCTTTCTTCCGTCACTGGTTGACCACAGATGTCCTAGTGCTAGGGAATAAAACCTCGCCAACCAGGCACCCCTCGTTTAGAGTTACTGAGAACTTACCCAGAGCTGAGTAGAAATTTAAAAAGAAAAAAAATCTTTGTTGACAAAACAAAACAACAAAAAAAGGCTGGTGAAGGGGTGTTGATTCTGCTCAAGAAAGCTGCTCTGAACTCCACCTCTGCACTGATTTCCGTGTGTTTCAGACACAGTTCAGCAGGTGGCGATTCCAGCCAATGTCTCTGTAAGTTGAAAAACATTATTGCTTTTTAAAAAGACTCTTGAAATCAGACTTCTCACAAATCCAGGTTAGTCTCTTTTCATTTAGTGTGAGTGGGTGCATTTACGAGTTTTAATCAAGCTTCCTTTTAATGACAAGAAAGCTGGTAAAGACTGAGGGACGCTTGAACACTGTGGTGTCCCCTGCAGCTCGTCTACTGGACTGTGAGCCCCACGTCCGAGTCCCCTGCATGCTGTTTATTATGGGAAAGTGGATCTCTGTCTCCCCAGGGAAAGAGAGCTTCGGGGAACTTAGCTGGAAAAGCAAACTGCCAGCATGAGATTTTGACATCTTTTTCCAAAAATATGAAAGTGTTTGTATCTCTTCTTCATCACAAATTGAACCTACATGAAATAATTTATGATGAGGATTTGCAAAGTAAAATGCAGTCCATCTCTTTGCAAAAGCAGAATGCTGCCTGGTTTATTTCTCAGTGGAGTCCTTACGGTTTCAGGCTGGAGCACCTCCGCCACCTTCTGATTTCCCTGAGACGGGTTCCGACCTTCTCCTCTCTCATCCAGTCAGTTCAGTGCTTGGCCAGCTGCTGTATGCTAATAGGTGCGGGGATCCAAGAATTACATAGAGTTCCTGACTTAAGGGACTCATGTTCAAGGTGGGGAGAACACTTAGAGAAGTGGCGTTTCATGTGGTCAGTGCACATTACAAAGATGTGTGCAGAAGGCTGGGAGAACCCAAAGGAACTCTCCAGTTGTGTGCTGGGAACTTTGCTGGAGCCAACAATACACATTTAAATAAGGCACCATCTTTGACCTCAGGGAAATTACAGACACATGGTGAGACTCCACCTAACAAAAATTCCTCAATTTAGAGCCTGGAAGCTGCTCCCCAAGTCCACTGCAGTATTTCAGCCTGTCCTTTCCCACCAGCAGAGCCACCACCCATTTTGCAGGTGAGAATATTAAGACACTTTGTGTGTCTTGCCCAAAGCCACGTGGCTAGTTAGGGCAGAGCCAGGACTAGAATCCGTATTTTTTTCTGCATCTTCATCCTCCAGGTGCCCATGACACCACTTTTGCTCTCTCTTGTGCACAGGGAAAACTAACATTTTGACTGATTGCTTTCCTCAAAAATCTCTTCCCCAGCCCTAAGTGTGCTGAGCCCTAGTGAAGCCCTGGACACAAGAGGGCACTGCCGCACTGCGCACTTGTGCCTCGCCTCCTAGGACTGCTGCGGGTCCAGGGGCTTACGGGTGATTTCCCAGTGTCTCCCCCGATATATAAATCACACCGCCTCATCTGAGTGTGTCAGACCACCCAGTGGGGCCACAAAGGGCGGAACCGTCCAATTCAATAAGTCTTTCTTTGATGCCCTCTATTTGCAGACATGGAGCTGAATGCTGGGTATGCCAACATGAGCAAGACAGAGAGAGGCCCTCCCTAAGGTAGCCGAAAGTCTAGTAAAATCAGCAACAGCATGAAATCGGCAAGGGGACCGGAGGGGAGCCTCTGCTAGAGATAGGCTGTCTACCCACGTGATAGGCATGAACAGCGAGAGAGTAAAGGCTACAGGTCCCTGGGTTCCGGGAGCTTCCTGTTGAGGAGACAGACACATACGACCATCCAGAGAACAATAAAAGGCAGAATGTGGCAACGCGTTTGGGAAACACCGTCAGTGCTGTAGGTAGCCAGGAAAGGGAACATTCGGTAACTGGTAAAAATGAAGAGGAAAAAAGGTAGGTGGTCCTTCATCGAGGAGTAAGCAAGAGGAAGTGACCTCCTTGTGCCTTGACCACCTTATCGATAAAATTAATATAATAATGGTACCCGCCTTGTAGGGTTGTGATCAAGATTAAATTCTTTATTATTTACAAAGCGCTTACAGCAGGACCTGTTGGTGGTGGTGCTGATGTTGGTGATGTGATGTTGCTGTTGCTGTTCTTGTTGATGCTGTTGATGATGTTGTTGATGATGATGGTGGTAGTGTTATTGCAGATGCCGATGTTGATGGTGATGATGGTGGTGGTGGTGTTGCTGGTGATGATGATGTTGCTGTTGTTCATGTTTTGTTGATGATGCTGTTGATGATGGTGGTGTTGTGCACTGAGGACGATGATGATAGTGTTTTCCGTTGATGATGATGATAGTGTTTTCCGTTGATGATGATGATGATGATGGTGGTGGTGTTATTGCTGTTGTTCCCCCAGCTCTGACTCAGCATCTCAGTGGTGGGGCCTTTGGTCGTCATTCTCACCTATTCTCTGTAGCGGGGAAAATTTTACCCTTTGTTTCCGATGACTGGCAACATAAATTTACATAGTGGTCAGTTAATAATGGCCATTAACTTTCCATTCTGTACAAAAGTTAGGCTAAAATGACCACAGTTTATCATGGAACGTGTCTATGGACAAAGGATTTTTATTTACTTTCCAGGCACAGGAAACAGTTGGTGGTGGCCTTCATGGCTAGCCCAAGTGGATTTTGAAGATCTGGGTTGGGGTCTGGACTGTCCTGGATGGTCTGGAAGGTGTGCATAGGACACAGCACATCTTCGTGCAGAGAATGAGAAGGAGTCTGTCTTCAGAGCGCTCACTGCTGACATAGACCATCACGATCGTTTCCAAAATGGAGACTCAACTAGAGGATGGATCTTGCCTGGGACCCTTTTGCCTGGGTGGGCCGACACCCTGCCCCTTAGATTTTAAATGTAGCATCAATCTTCTGTCTCCCTAGGATTCCCAGCTTCTACTGAGGAATATTTACGTTATTAATAATTATTAGTAATAGTTCTCATCTGTTTTGCTCTTGCAAAGGCAAGAACTGCAAAGAATATCTCCTTCACTTAGTCCTTACAAACAACACAGCTGTTCGCACTGTACACACGAGGAGACCAGAGCTCAGAAACGAGGGTTGTGTATCCATAGATGGGAGAGCTCAGACAAGATGGAAGTTGACACTCTTAACTAACCCCTGTCTGTACTGTTCCTGTGGCATCATCATGCTCAGGGCTAAGAAGTAAAGTCTAGTTTAATCATTGTGAAAATGATGCTCACTTGTGGGCCTGGGACCTGGAGAGCCCCTTTGTTCTTTAATGTGATTTGGAGCCATCGTCCACAGTCTGAGCAAGATTCTAAGGGGAGTGAGCCCAGGATACCCTGCCCCTGGGCACACCCGCCCAGAGAAAGTTTGTTCTGATACTGGCCTCTTTCTGTGCACTATTTCATTGGCCTGGGGTGGGGGTCTGGAAATGCAGGCTAAGTAAGAAAGTTTCTTTGGGAGAAGGGAGGATGGGAATGACTTACACAAACAGGGTCAGCGTGTATCACATGTGGCTTTTCTTTTTTTTCTTTTCTTTTCTTTTTTTTTTTTTTTTTTTTTTTTTTTGCTGAGAAAGATTCACCCTGAGCTAACATCTGCTGCCGATCTTCCTCTTTTTCTTGTATGTGAGCTGCCACCACAGCATGGCCACTAACAGACGAGTGGTGTAGATCGGTGCCCAGGAACCGAACCCAGGCCGCCAAAGTGGAGTGCACCAAACTAACACGAGGCCACCACAGCTGGCCCATGTGTGTCTTTTCTGACAGCAAACTAAGACCTACCTCTCGGTCCTGTTATAGGTTCAATTGTGTTGCCCTGAAAATATGCTGAAGTCCTAACCCCCAGTACTTCAGAATGTGAGTTTACTTGGAGTTAGGATCTTTGCCTATGTAATTAATCAGATGAGGCCGTTCTGGAGGGCATCTTGTTCCCAAGATATACCTCTCACATTTTTAACTTTTCTGAAATCAGAATGGATCTTACAATCTCTGTAAAATCTTACTAAATCAGTGCTTCATCTTGCAATTGATTTTGTCTTCAAATCAAAGAAAAATAGTAAATATGACATTTATCCAATAGCCTACTAATCCTGCCTTGTTTAGGAAAGCTACAGCTGAAAGCAGAATGATTTCCAGCATCCTGGGATTTAAAGTGGTTTGGGTTCCAGATGCAGGGAGTGTGATGGGCACCTTGAAGGACACCGTGACCTTCAGGAACGCTTCTCAGAGGCTCCAAAGCCTTCCATTCCCCCTGATGCACCACAGCCGGCCTGGGGCCTAAGCTCCAGTCCCGCTCTGCTTTAATTGCTCTGAGCTTCATCTCTGCCACCTCTGCCAGCCTCTCAGAAGGGTCTCTGGTCTTGAGTCTGTACTTCTCAGATGTCCCCCTCCTTAGAGAGGAGCCCCCAACTGAGGAAAATCACGCACCCGCTTGACTTGCCGTCTTCTCTCTCCTCTGGAGGTGGTTCCCTCTGAAGTATGCAGCATCTGCCTCGCCCCACCCCAGCCCACTCGGGGAACTGAGCCTTCGGATAAAAATACTGTGCAATTAGGAGGCTGGTGTTTAAGAGAGAGCAGCTGTTCTGTCACACTCTCACAACACGGCTGTTAAAGCAGGAGGAAATTAAAAGTGTCACTCGTCTGGCTGTTCAGATTATATTTCTACTTGTTCTCTACAGAGCATTCACGTACGTGTTATGAAATATTTCACTGTGGTGTTATACATCATTAATTTTGTTTAAATTATTCTTAATTGCTCACTGGCATGGCAAGAAATGAGGAAATTGGGAGGAAGAGAGTTTGTTTTAACAACAGAAAAATTTTAAAGGACCAGTTTTAGTAAAAAGGAGCCCTGGGCAGTGTGGGCACATCTGTGGATAGCATGCACACACATTCATACGCACGTGTGCACATGCACACACACACCCGAGAGCGAACACTCACACATGCATGTACACACTGACATCCACATGTGTGTGCACACATGCATATGCATGCATGCACGCAATGCACATGCTGACACACACACAAAATTTAATCTGTATTTATAAGAGTATTACCGCTCATTCCTTTCTCTTCTCTCCCCAGCATTGGTTAAGTTTTGTAGAACAGTCGTTACTCAAGTCCCAACATCTGTGTTGGTTTACTTTTTTCTGTCTTCTTCTCCCACTATTTCCATCCCAAAGCAAAGAAAGTAAGACTTTTACAGTCATGCGTCACTTAAAGACAGGGATATATTCTGAGAAATACGTCGTTAGGCAATTTCATCGTTGTGCGAACATCATAGCGTGCACTTATGCAAACCTAGGTGGTACAGCCCACTACACACCTAGGCTCTATGGTACTAATCTCATGGGGCCACCGTCATACAGGTGGCCCGTTGTTGACCGAAACATTGTTAAACAGCACATGACTGTATGTTCACACTCCCCCAGCATCCCTCAGGAGATCTTACACTTTTAGAATTTGTTCATTTATTTAAAAAAATGTTTAGCTAGTGGCCTCCATTTGCAGGGACCCTGGGCCCGGTGGACCATGCTACAGGCATCCTTGCCCTCAGGGGTCTTGGGGTTTAGTTGGCCGAGATGATATGTGTTCACAAGGACAATAATTCTAGGAGAAATCAGTAATTATAAGAAAAGCAGTAAAACAATTATTAAATTATTCAGGGAACTAAAGACTTCCTTCCAACTAGAGAAGTGTTAGGAACGTTTTTAGATTCATAGACCGTCAGAGCAGAAGGAAGTTTAAAGATCCTTAATCTGAATGTTTTCCAACATGTCTTAAGCCGCAGAGCCCTTTCTTCAAAAGGAAACTGACTGGGCTGCCCCATATGGAAATAGCAGCCCTCAAGAGGCTCCCAGGAGCTCCCTTTGAAAATCTCTGATCCAGTTCCATCACCTCATTTTGCAGATTAAAGAAATGGGGAAGGCAAAAAGGTCAAGTCATAAGAAAAGTCTGCTTGAAGGAAATAAAAATCGATTGTTCCAAGAGCCTATGTGTGACAGCACAGCAGTTGTGTTTGGCTTATTTAAGCAGATATTCTGGGGGTATTTTTATGCAAGACGCTCACGACATGGTGCTGCCTCAGATACTTAATAGTCCAGTTGTCGGGATAAGACAAGGACAGCAAATTGAAAGATGCAGGTCAGCCACGCGGAGCCTCCGGGAGTGCAGATGGAAGTGGAGGTCAGGGGCGGCTCTGCGGAGGGACCACTCACACTGGCCCTGAAGGACGAGCGAATCTGAACAGCCAGAGGCTTCCAATGTGCACTTGGAGAACAGAGGGGCCTCTTTGTGTGACCTACCTGGGTAGGCTGTGCCTCTTCCACAGCTCATAAAATGTGGATCCAGTTCTGAAGACAACAGCGCATTCCCCCCTCAGCCAGGGACTCTGGGGACAAGGGGACAGGAGTGGCAGTGCTGCAGTGGTGCAGGCAGCACATTAACTAAAAACAAGGTTTTCATCATGTACAGGATTTCTGCAAAAGAAGTCTCCTGGCATGTGGGAGTTCCAGTCTCTCCTTCTGTTGTTGTTGTTTTTTTTTTAAGTATGCTTTTTGGTGAGGAAGATTGGCTCTGAGCTAACGTCTATTGCCAATCTTCCTCCTTTTTTTCCTCCCCAAAGCCCCAGTACATAGTTGCATATCTTGGTTGTAGGTCATTCTGGTTCCTCCGTGCAGGATGCCACCTCAGCACGGCCTGATGAGCGGTGCTATGTCCGCGCCTGGGATCTGAACTGTCGAACCCTGGACTGCTGAAGTGGAGCGTGCAAACTTAACCACTAGGCCACGGGGCTGGCACCCCAGTCTCTCCTTCTTGATGGGATCTTTCTCTAACCCTCACCAATCATCCCACCAATGTGACCATTCACCCAAGGAACCCCAGGCAAGAGTGTGTGGGTGGATGGGTGGCAATAGCTCCTTGACTAGGTAATAATAATAATATAAAAATGACAGCAGTCGGCACACCTCCTGAGAGTTTACGAGGGCCATGGCGTGTTCTAGGCGTTTCATATGTGTCATTATTTAATCTTCAGAGCAGCTCTTTAAGATGAGTGGTAGAGTTACCACCACTTCACGGATGAAGAAACGAAGGACCAGCTAATTAAAGTAATTTGTTCAACTCCACTCAGCCAGCAAGTGGTGCCGCTGAGGTGAACGCTAAGGTCTGCTGTGCCTTATAGTAAAGAAATGCACATTCCTGAGCGACCAGACGGAGAGGCTTGGAGCACAGAGGTGAGCGGATGGCGGGTGCGGCCAGACTGCCTGGTGTCAGTCCTGCATCACTGCAGACGTTCTGTGCCTCCATTTACTCATCTGTGAAATGGGGCTATAGTACCCACTTCATAGGGCTATTTTAAGGACTAAATGAGTTAGTGTGTGTAAAACACTTGGAACACTGTCTGACACATTACAAGCAAGGTATAATTATAAACATTGTTATTGTAGTTGTTATTTTCATTTTTTAATTTATTTTTATTTATTATTATTTTTTATTTAGTTATTATTATTATTACAGTGGTGCAACAAAGAAAGTAGTCAGAGACAGCATCACAGAGAAGCTGTTTGAACTGAGTCTGGAAGAGTGCGCAGAGGTCGGCAGGAGAGTAGCGGGCTAGGGCGTTTTAGGAAGAGGGAAGAGCGGGTACAAAGTTAGGAAACAACACAGCTCTTCTGCAAAAGAGCGAGGCGTTCAGAATGGCTGGAGGCCAAGGTGTGTGTTGGAAAGTGATAGATTAGGTGCTGAAGGTCTTGTGTTTCCTGCCAAGGGTTTCCACTTGATCCTGTGGGCAACAGGGAACGACTGAAGGGTCTTAACGAGAAGAGTGCGATGGTCAGAACTGTGTGGGAATCCTTGGGCAGAGAGGCGAGGAGGGCAGCACTGAGAACATTACCATGGAGATGGGAGGCGGCAGGAGACGCTTTAGCAGGCACCACTGAGAGGACCTAGTGAGAAATCGTATGTGGGGCCTGAGAGAGAACCGAGTGCGGAAGTACATCCATTTAAAAGATGTGATCTGCGTGTTCTATACCCTTGAGTCCTAAAGGAAAAATGGAGAACTTCGTATCTCAAATAGTCCCCACAAGTGTCAGGAGTATGGCGGGTCGGCTCCTAGTCACCACGTTACCCGGCAGGCCGGTGGCATCATCCCCACATCACAGATACTGAGACGCATCTGGCAAGTGGCCGAGTCGGGCACCTCTCTCGCTCAGTGGACTGACGGTGGCGAGTGAGGAGGGAGACGGGCAGGCGGCCTCGGCAGTGATGCACGCTGCAGGTCACCCCGGAGGCAGGAGCGCACAGGGACCGCCAGGGCCTCATGGGTCTCCCGCTTGCCAAGATGACCCATCCTGTGTCAGGATCTCAGCAAACTATAAAGTAAAGAGGACCTAAAATGTAATCCGTCCTCAAGGCGATGAGAAAAAGGAGCCTGATCTCTTCACACACCATAATTTGTACATCCGAGTAAGTATTGTTCTTCCCAAGAAGCTCAGCGCTTACTCCAATGAGAGGACACTGCTGGGAGATTTTAGAATCCCTCTTATAATGTGATCTTTATGTGCCGGGCTTCTAAGGAAGCTTCAGTTCTTTCCTCTGTAGTCGGTTCGACTGTGGACCGTTGATGTAATCATCACTTACAGTACCTTCATTACAAAATTTAGCTCCAAATGATCTTTTGCGCTTTGTAAAAACCAAAACTAACCTAAAACAGGTAACTGGCAACTGTGAGGCTATTCAAGAGGCCGTGCCACAGCCTCTGAACCAACTCACCAACTTTGCCATCTCTGAAGGCATGTTCACTGAATCAGCAAACATCAATTGGCCACTTACTGTTAATGAGGCACTGTGCGTTTTCCTCTGTGGGATGCAAAGTTGTATGAAATAGATTCCTAAGCTCCAAGGATAGTTGAAGAAGTAAGACATAAGTATATCATTGGAATTCAAATTAGACCTTAATTGCTTTGGTTGAAAATCATCAAAGAACTTCTGGAATCGTAATGTAGACAGATGATGAGCAGTGTTGTCACAAGTCTGAGATAATACCAGGGGCTGGGGGAAGCGTGCTGCAGAGAGCCTGGACTAGGAATGAGAGACCCTGTCCTGATCCTGGCTCCGCCACGCCCTGGGACAAATGAAACAGCCAACGCACGTTGCATCATTTTTCCTGTAGTTTGCATAATCTCACAAAACCAATAAAACTAAGCTTCTTCTTTCATACTTTTAATTCTGTGAGTTATGCTAAACATCTAGAAAACTTCCACCACGTTGATGCAGACGAGGCATAAAGGTGATATTATGGCTTAAATGCAGGTAGTTCCTAAAACCTAGAGCTTCTGTGAATCAACTACCCAAGGATACTAGCTGAATTTTGAGAGCATACAGAGGCCCCTTACTTTTTTGTGATTGGGGTGGTTTCTCTTATTAAAAATGCCTGTCATGTGGGCTGGCCTGTGGCCGAGTGGTTAAAGTTCCGTGCACTCAGCCTCAGCGTCCTGGGTTTCTGGGTTCAGATCCCTGATGCAGACCTTTTCCACTCATCAGCCACACTGTGGAGGCGTCCCACATACAAAGCAGAGGAGAACTGGCCCAGATGTTAGCTCAGGGCCAATCTTCCTCACCAAAAAAAGAGGATTGGCAACAGATGTTATCTTCCTCACATGCAAAAAAAAAAGGCCTGTCATGAACCCCAAGTGTCACTCATGATTGTAGTTACACATGACCTGTTAACATGACCTTCTTCACCATCATTTGTGAGCATGTAAAAAAACCCACCGATTTCTCTGGACCCTATTGAGTGCTGCTGCTTAAACTACTGCATGGGAAATATGATCACTTCCAAGATTCCTGGACACGTGAAGTTGGATTGAAGCAAGACTCAATGCTGTGGGCATGGCAGGGGGAACCCCGAAATCCCACGTTTGATGTCAGCAATAACAAGCTCTTGAAATCAAACAGCGACAAAATCTGTCTGCAGTGTTGACTAGGAAATACTGTCTTCGGAGCAAATATTTTAATTATCGGCAGTCGTTCTTGCGGCTTGGCTAGCTCCCTGTTTATTCGTATGACATCACCTCAATGTACAAACTTTGTGTATCAGGCATGCATAATTCATGAACTGGCAAATAAAGAGGTCTGGATGGAGTCCGTGCGCAGTGGAGCCGTGGCCAAGTATCTCAGTTGGCCGGAGCCTTCCTCTTGCCCACCCTGCTGGCGGCTGCTCTTCGAAACCATTCGTCAGTGCTTACGAGACGCGGGCTGTGGGGGCGAGGCCGCCTGCGTCTCCATTGGTTACATACCGTGAGTTCAGCTTCTGGTTGGAAATTATGTGTCACATAAACTTCCTCGGAGGATGCAGATGAGAGAAAGGAGGACAAACACTGTCTCAATGAATTTCTTTTATTTATTCTGATGACTTTTTTCTTTTCCAGTTTCGTGTCCTTTTTAATTGCTTCATTTTCGTCTGTAATTGTCGCTTTTCTCTATCTAGTCAGGCAGGTGTAAGTTGATGTTCTGAAATGAATGGGACTGGAAACCAGAGACGCAAAAATAAACATTTTCTGTTTGCAAGTCTGTGGTGTAATTCAAAGCTTTTCTTTTTGCAATTTGAATTTCCTCCCTCTGGCTGCAGGATCTCGATTGACCAAAAGTGCCTCATGTGCTGGGTGTGAATTTGCTTGCTTCGATTTGCTGAGTTTCCCTCTCAGGAACAATATAAATTTGAAAGTTAGATATTTGGCTTGAGCCAAAATAGTTGCTATCCTAACCAAAGTTTTTAAAAGGCCAAATGTTGTTTCTGTTGCAGCATCTCTTTGTAAGCAAAGGCCGAGCAAATGTAATTGGTCTCTGCTGTCAGTGAGTACCCAGCTCTGCATTTAGATTTGAACATCAGCACTCTCATCGCGTGCTCCAAGGATGCACAGGCCATGAGACAGGCTTCCCCACTAAGACATATTAAGGTGGGACAAAGGGGACCGTAATAAATATTTTTATGTCTACACAGGTGTGTTCATATATGCATGCTAGCAGAAATATAGGAGAGTATGCATAAGAGTATGTCAATAGACACACATATAGAATCGGATGTGTATATTTGGCCTAATTGACAGAGGCACTGACAGTGAAATATAATTATATGCTTTCGTTTGAGACTGTATCCTAAGACTAGACAAAAACATGCAGATACTGGAAGGGTTGGCCAAGAAGGAACAGAGAAGCGATCTGCTTTTTCATCCTAACCTTCTTCCGGTTCAGCTTCGCCTTCCACTTCAGGCTGAGAATAGACCGTCCTGCTCAGTGCAGCCGTAGACCCGTCTCCTCTCCCACTTGCACATGTTTACGTTCTGGAGGGAGGTCCCGTCAGAGAATTCTGATCTGTAGAATAGGGTGTGCCTGTCTCCCAGGGTGCTGGTGAGGCGAGGCGATGTCTGTACAGCACCCAGCACAGGGTCTAGCATATTCTAGGAACCCAAAGTGGTGGCTGCTATCATTTGTGCTGCAGCCTCTGTCACTCTTACTAAGAGGAGACCTTAGCAACCCCATATTCTACAGTTGAGACCCAGGTGGCTAGAACCACCACGTAGCTGGTGGCAGAGCTGGCACCAGAACACGTCTGCTGCCCTCACCCTGACTCACGCGAGTCGACATGCTGACCTCTAAGCTGTGCACCTTCTTCTGGTGATGGTACTTAGCACACAGCATCAAAGCAGATTTGTGTGTGTGTCTGTGGTCCCTACTAGACTCTGAGCCCCCTGGCAGCAAACACTTTGTCTGCTTCTGTCTGTGTCCCCTGGACCCGGCACTGTGCCTTGCACGTGGTAGAACCTCGATATACGTTTGTTGAATTGCATGCGAAGTGACAAGAAGTTGTCAGAAGAATAGCAGTTAGGCAGAGTCCTCTAAGGTTCTGGCCACCTATAAAGCAAAAAGCAAGATTTCCCAGGTGTTAGCCACAAGAGTCTGTGCAAAGTGCAGAACGAGTGTCTCACAGGCAGCAGTCACAAAAGGGCAAAGCTTTCTACTGTACTGAACAACTCATCTAATCAGTCGTTGCCTAGATGTGCATCAGATCGTTTGGAATAAGAGGAAGAAAAGCAGAGGAAACCAAGTTAAAATTTCAGTGATGAAGCCCATTTTAAGACTCCTTAGTAAAAGTATTCTTGATTGTTTAAACAAGTTGCGAGAGCTCCCCTCTCAATGCTGCAAGCTCCCCCAGGTCTTGTGTCTGCTGTGAGTGTGTTTGCATGTCTCTCCTTTTCTTAGAGAAATCTTAGGAAACACTGACCCAGGTCTGATCAGAACATCGCAAAGTCCAAATATCTTATTCCAAATTAACAATCTCTTGTTTTGTCTTTATTTCTTAGGAGAAAACTTGTCTTGATTTAGGTGTTTTCCTAAAATATCTGCCAGTCTTCAGGAGCCTAACCATCATAGAAATCTCGAAACCGGCGGGTAACCTTAAAATGCACATGGACACAGCAGTGGGTCTAGACCAGCGGGGCCAGAGAAGCCGCATGACGGCAATTTGACGGGGAGAGCCGGGCTGCTAGACCACAGACGGCCTCGGAGCCAGGGCACCTGCCCGCCCGCCTCCCTGGGGAGGGTGTGACCTTTGAAGGGGATCTGGATGGTTGGATGGGGTTAGGTTATAATCAGTAGGTTTACGTGATACATAAAGCTTCTTAACTTTGTGTAGTGTCCTCTTCGTGTTGTTTCTGTTTGGCTATCCTAGAGAATATTCTATGTTAAAGTGTTGGTGAAGATGGCGTGGTTGTGATGTGGCTCTCCAAAAAAAACCAAACGCAGTTTGGCCCCTGTAATTGGAGACAGCTGCCCTTGGGAGTCAGAGGAAAGGGCGGAGGCAGCCCTCAGTTTCTCCAGGAAGACAATAACCTGAATTGGAAGGCTCAGGGACACAGAGGATGGTCTTCGGAGAGCCTTCCTTAGCCGATTTAAATTTGCTGCCTTGATCTGTCAGGGCCAAGTTTGTGCTCCGGAGGTCTTCCCTCATTAGCTGTTAATCCACTCAGCAAACATTATGTGCGCAACACTCACTCCCAGATTATGAATAGGCACCGGGATGACAGATTGGGCGCAAAGATTCCAGTGTGTGTGTGTGTGTGTGTGTGTGTGTGTGTGTGAGTCTTCTGTCTAAAGCGCAGTGGAAAGCTGAGAGAGGCAGTTACAGTTTTTAAAATTGCAATTCAGCATGACAATTGCTACCATTGGTACGTAGGGCACTTTTTTGAGTGACAAATTAGAAAGACCACAGGAGAAAAATCTGCAGGAGCATGGGAAAGAGCTAAATTCCTAAATAACATAAGAACAAGTAAGAGCACAATTGAAGTGGGCAAAGCACGGGAGAGGGCCATTTGTGTTCGCACACACTCACACGCACACAAAATGCAAATGTCAAATAAACATGACAGATGTCCGACTTCACTCAAAATTTGAAAAAATATAAATTAAAGCAATGGCAAGATATAATTTTGCCCATTAGAGTGGTAAAAAAAAAATTTTTTTCAAGTTGTAATACACACCTCCATGCACTCTGTTGGAGGACGGTGGGAATACTTGTTGGAATTCACGTGTCTCTGCTGTATGTGGTAGAGTGTTGTTGTCCCTGGTGTCTTCCCCCATCCTGGGGGCTCCCTCCCACTGCTGTGTGTCTCCTCCTCAGGAGAGGTTCTTCCTGGCCCCATTGGCCAAGGCCCGAGGGCGGACGTGAACGGCAGGCCAGGACGCCCTGGGAGCCCCTGCACGTTTCTGCCAGCTCCCTCGTTTGCTTCCCTTTGCCACGAGCACAGTGTGTTCCAGCTGAAGGCTGCCCTTTCAGCCCGAACCCTGGAATGAAAACGTTGCTGGGAGGGGAGCCAGCAGGGCTGCAGTCGACTCGATTACCAGGATGTAACATCAGCAAGAAATAAACTGCCGTTGTTATAAAGCACTGAGATTTGGGGGGGGGTTGTGTTTCAAATTATGAACTTATTTAGTGACAGCAGACTATTAAACCTTTTTACCACAGCAATTGCAGTGCTAGTAACTAGCTTAACCAACAGACACAGTCTTACCCGCATGCAAACATTTGTGTAAGAAGAATTTCTGCAACACTGTTTATGGTAACAAAAAAACAAAAGGAAACAGCCTAAATATTCACCAGTAGGGAATGGACCAAATAAATTATGGTATATCCATATAATGGAGTACTATGCATCTGTTAAAAATGGAGTCTTATAGCTTTTTAAAATTACTTACATAATCTTATGTTACAGTAGTTACCATTCTACAACTTGATGTTTTCATGCAACATTGTATTTTTAGTATTTGTCCGTGTCAGTAGGCATATGGCTATTCTTTCATTTCATATGCTCTATGATCTTCCACTGTGTGAATACTCTGCATTTGCCATCCCGTCTCCTGCTAACCGCTAGCTGGGCAATTTATTACTTAGCTATAGTTGATGTTAAGAACAGTCTGCTGCTATGTGCGTGTGCATGTGCAGGGGTCTCTCTGAGATGTACCCCAGGAACAGAACTATCTGGCTGTACAGCACAAGCGTCTTCAGCTTTCATAGCTGTTGCTAAATTGTTCTCCTACATGGCTGTGCCCACTTGTACTCCCCTTCATTTGGCCTCATCCTCCTGCTATTGTCCGACTAGGTATTAAGACTAAAAAATATGTTACTGAGACACGCCATATTATACTCTATGTGGCATACATATTATTATGAACACATACCATGTGGCCAAAATATCTTTTCAACATGCAAGGAAATGATAAATAGTGACTTCAAGATAATAGTTACCTCTGGGGAGGGAACAGACTGAGAGTGGGGAAGCGTACACAGGTGGCCTCAAATCCCTGTATTATGTTTTATTTTTAAAAACTAAGGCAATATGGTATACTGTTAAGATTTGATAAAGCTGCAGATTTACATGCAAATATTTTTATGTTTTTTAATCTGTATGTTTAAAATATTTGCTTGTGTGTAAATATGATCACATATACACAAAGAAACATTTTAGGACATTTTAGAAACCTTTAGGTTACTCCTGGGAAGTGGGTTGAGAAGGACCTTTTACTTGTCACTTTATTCCTTTCTTTGGTGGTTGAATTCTTTTAGAAACATGTATCAAGTTCGTGAATTTAGAAATGAGAAGAACTAGTCCAGTCTCAGCCACTTTCTGACTGTATGGAGGAGACAAACGCGCTCAAGCTCTCGGAACCTGTTTTCTCGTCTGTGAAATATAGTTAGAGCGGCTCCTCTGCAGAGCTGCTGCGAGGATTAGACGTTATTCATATGCAACACCTAGCAGAGTGCCTTTACATAGTAGGCACTAAATAAATAATATTGTTTCCATTATTAATAAGAATGTAGCATATGCTCTGGCTGCAAATTTACTCACCCTGAAATGTACAGCGAAAGCAGATGTAGGCTTTTTATTTCTCAATAAACGTTCTTCCACATGAGCCCCCGTGGGAGGAACGGAACGGATCTCCGAGCCAGGAAACTTAGTTTGCTCAATAATGTAAGCCAGCGCCAGTGTTTGAACCCCTTTCGGTCAGTGCCGTCTCTTCAGGTTTATATACAGACTCCCGGATCACTGCCGCCCCTCCCCTCCCTGGGGAGAGGGTGCCAGAGTTAGCAAATAAAAATACGGGATGCCCAGTCACACTGGATTTTAGGTAAACAACAAAATAGTGTTTTAGTAGTAGGTCCCAAATACTGCATGGGACATATTTATACTAAAAGACAATATATTCTTTACCTGAAATTCAAGTGTAGCTGGATAGCTGCATTTTATGTGAGCAGTCCTATTTTCCGGTGAATGGGGGAGGGGCACACAACTGGGGAAATGAGGCCCCCTGGACCTCCCGGCCTTTGGATGTGCGCTGCAGAGTATGGGTCCAGGCCTGGGCAATGGCCCCACAGTCTGTCCGTCTCTCAGCTCTCCGGGGCCTGGGGTGCTCCCTGGCTGAACCAGCGCCACCGTGCCTCTTGGTGGTGCCGCGGGTCCCTTTGCTTCTCCATCACATCCTCTTGGGCGCCAGACTATAGAGAAGAGGGAGCAGGTGGGGTAGAGGCCGAGGCAGGGTCCCCAGGGGTGTTCCTTTCAGCTGGCTGCTTGGGGAAGGCATTCGCGCAGAGACTTAAATGAGGAGAAGGACGAGCTGCACCAGGGTCCGGGGACAGAGATTTCAGGCAGAGAGCACAGGAGGCCCGGTGGGAACAAGCTTGGCGTCCTTCGGAACCTGCAGGAAAGCCAGCTCGCTGGAACAGAGTGAGTGCTGGGCGGGCAGAGATGAGGTTAGGAAGATCGCCATGCCTACCTCTGAATTACTTTCAAAATGATACAAAAAAGAATTTAGAAAGGTCTTTTTTCTTTCTGGACTCTCCTTTTGCTAATGAGAATTAAAAACTCAGCCTGCAGACTTGAACTACAGTGGACCAGGTCTCACTTTGACCTGAGTCATAGCTTCCTTCTCATTCTAGAAGCTTCCAGACGGCCTTGGAACTGGACAGCTGCAAACTAATGGGATTCCAGGGGCAAGTGAACACAGCTGAACGTTTGCAAAACAATCCTGTTACATTAACAAGTTTTTCCCAAGTGTTACAGGAAGCCAGTGGAGGGAGGAGCCAGCCACGGCTTTGAAAGGTGACTTAGGATTGAGACCTGGGCAATTTACCAGAACTCAATGAAGACAACATGGGCTTTGTGTCTGACTAGTAAAAATGAGGTTATGAAGATATAGACCAAATGTAGGGCTTTGTAAAATGATGTTTCATGTCATTACAATAATCTAAAAGTGTATACTTTTAACTGGGTTCATTGTAAGTGACATGGGGACAAAGCTGGAAAGCCATGCCTTCAGGGACCCACAGGCCCAGCCTCTGCCCCGCCCCGTTCACTGATGACCCTTCCCTGGTGCCAGGTTCTCCTGAATCCACGAACATGCAGATTATAAGGAAGGTGGGATTCTCTTCTGTTCTCAAGCAAACTAACGGCCTCCTTTTTGTTTCTCTTCTGGCTTCTCTTCTCTGCCCAATGCAGGTCCTGGAGTCCCCACGGTGACCGTGCACAACACCACAGACAAGAAAAGTAAGTGCTTTTTTGGTCTTTTCTTAAATCTTCCTGAGACTTGGAGAAAAGCAGAAATGCTTTATGAGATAACCCAGCCACGTTTTCTATTTGGAGACGGAGATGGGTCATGTCCTAGCAGTGCCGAAGGAACCCGGAGATCACGAATTTTGGTGAAATGTGGTGGAAGTAAAGGTCAGAGTCACCCAGACTGGAGGTCCCACAGCCCCCACACATGCCGAGGCCTGGGGGCCATGGTGGGCACGCGGGGCCTTGTCTGCGACACTGAGCAGAACCCACCGCCAGGCAAGCGTGCGCAGCCAGCCCTGGGCTCCGTCGCCTGGCCCTGCCCAACTCTCTTCTCCTCTTACAACCTCCCACTGGGGGCCAAGGCTGGGTGGGCGCTGTGAGGCTCATCTGTCTTTGTGGGCCTGGGGGCGCCTTCATGGCACGGAGGGGCTTCACATACATGCCACTGCACAGACAAATCTTTCCGGAGACTCTTGAGGAACTCGTCGTCCCTTTGTGAAGGGCCCCCACGAGGGTTGACGTGTGTACGTGTGTCTTCATGGGGAGGATTGGAAACCACGTGCGCAGTCCCAGGCAGACGCCCAGCAGAGCTGAGAAGGGGAGAACTCGCCCTGGGTTCCTCCTTTCTCCGCCTCACTCTGTCCTATCCCTGAGGAATCCTGCGCCTTTCCTCCCCTCTGTGCCCCCACTCCTTCCCCCAGTGGCATCACCCCCATGCCACCCTCCCAGCGGGACCTGCCCTGAACCCTCCCTTCTTCCAGAAAGCCAGACCTTAGAGCAGTTTCTGTGATTCCCTCGGGGCCTGGTGACAGGAAGGACTTGGCGTCTCCTTTGAATCTCAAGGTGTAAGTGACCCAATGCCCGTCTCACTGGGACGGTTTCAAGCACCAAGGAGAGATGATAAGGGGAAGAATTTCAGAGAGGAGATCTCCAGCGGTATATTTGGTTCAAAAGTGTTTAAAGTGTTCAAAAGTAGATAAAGTAGATTTATTTAAAGAGACAATATTTAGAAAAAAATCCCAAATAATGATAGTATTCCATGAAACTATCAAATAATTATTAGAAATTCAAAATTAAAAGATAAGTAGTAATAAAATCAGAAATAAGTAAATAAGTGATTTAAATGCAAAAAAAAACGAAAAAAGGCCAAAAAATGGACATCAGAATAGGTCCAGAACCCACTCAAAACACTCGTGTAGCTATCAAAAGGAGCAGGTGCCGGGAGCTGGCTGTGAGGTCCTCTCCATCATCCTTCCCAGAGGGGGTTGGTTTTCTGGGTGAGAAGATGTACCTGGCCCCAGGCCTCATCTTCAGCACAGCTGGGGAGCATTCTAGGAGCCTGTGAGATGTGGGGGTCTCACCCTGTGTCCTATAGGGGAAGGGTCCCCGAAGGACTGAGGAGCGATTGTCTGGGCTGCGCCGTGCCCCTTAGCCCCACCTCCTGCCTGCCGCCCACTCTCCCAGGCAGAGGGTGGAGGGCCCGGGAGGAGGCCGGCCAGCAGCGGCGGAACTTCCACCCCAGGCGCGGCATCTGGGGTCTGCAGACACTGCCCCGCACAGCAGTCCTCTTTAAAGAGGGTTCAGCCTTGAATCTTGTTAGCTACGATTTTCACTTTAAAAAATGGCAATATTTCAGAGATCCTCCAATGAGGCATCTTTTTTTCTTAAGAAAATGTGTATTATTCATTTTGAATATTTGTTTAAGACGAGTGCATAGATAATTTCCTGATATTTTATAAAGTTTTTCCCTTCTTAAAAAATCTATAGTCTGATGAAAACTGAATACGATGTGTGGTCAACAGCTTTGCCCCAGCGTCAGGGTCCTGGTCTGGATTCTGCTCTACAGTGACAGAGATGTCACCATTGGGGAAGCTGGGGAAGCGTGCACGGAACTTGGCACTAGTTTTTAAATTTCCTGTGAATCTATAATTATTTCAGAGTAAGTTTTTTAAGCTATGGTCTGATAAAAACACAAAACTATCTCTAGGCTTAAAAAGAAAACCAACCAGGCGCGGCTCCTCTTAGGGAAGGCATTCACGTAAATACTTTTACTTGCTTCTTTGGGGGATGCCATTATTGAATCTCTCGCAGCCGAGGGTCGATACAGTGCCCACTGTGTGAGAATGCATTTTGGCTTTCAACCAGTCGGGCCGTTAGGGATCCTGAAAACCAGGGCTGCGAGAACGTTCCATGAGTCCACTCACCACAGTTTCCCTAAGGCTCACGTGTGAGTGAAAATGAAGCAGATTTATAGCTCAGACATGCATAACGACATTAATAAAATGCTTTATTTATTCTATTTATAAAATACGGTAATGTATGGGTGAGGGGGTACAATGCTTTAAAAGAGAGTTCAGATCAGAATTGACCAGACGCCCTCCAGCAGGTAGGTGCAATGTACTAACGCTCTCAGTGTTCCGACATGTTTTACTAATTCTCCGGGAAACCAAACAACCGCTTCTTCTCACTGTTTGGTTGGTTAGCTGCATTACCCAATCAACCCAGTCAATCTTGACGGACTAGAGATGGTGGGTTGTCTCCCACATTCTCTGTGGAGCTCCGTAAGACCCTCAGATGGAGGCATTTCTAGGAAGCATTTTGCCCTTTGTAGATGGACTCTCTCTTGTGACTGATTCCCAGAGGCAAAGAGACAGCAGCCAGTGGAATAAGAAATAAAAAGCTTCACGCGCACAGAGTGGAGCTGGCATTGCATGTCGGTGTCTGTTCTTCTCCATGTGAAATTTAACAAGGAGCCTGAAGGTGACACCATTGCTCTTATCTCAGCAAAGTGCTGATTAACTGGAAACTGGAGCGTTTATATCCTGTGGGGACGAGTGGAATTCTTTTTTATCACATTTATTTTGCAAACTTGTGTATATTGTTGTATTTGAGCTCTGGTTTTCCTGTCGCTTAGTTCAAACTCTGGGATATTTCATCCTGACTTTGCCTGTTTCTGCACTCTCAGTGTAGTTTAGAATTTTTCAGAGGATTGACCTAAGCCACCAAATTAAGTTAGAAAAAGAATGATTGAGTGTGGCTGAGCCGGTTGTAGCACCCGCCCCCCGAGAGGAGAATAGGGGTCTTATCTTGTTTATAAATAAGGGTCTGATTTATATTCAGACACGGGTGTGAGGGGGACCAGGCAGACCCCCTGAACGCCCACTCTCCCCCTGCTCAGCTCACTGCCTGAACTGCCATCCTTGCATATTCATTCCTGTGGGATGGGCCGTCATATCTGCACCAAGGCTTCTTTTAAAATAGAAAAATCTCTCCTATCAGCTCAGATTACACTTGGCCACATGTAACAGAATGCTCAAAATAGCAGTTGCTTAAACTTGATGGAAGACGTTTCTCTCCGTGAAGCTCAGAGGCTGCTGCCGGGTCTTCACAGTTGTCAGATCCCTCCTGTGCCCCGGGTCGGCGTTCCAGGCTGGAAGACAGGAGAAAGGGTAAAGTATAAGGGGGGATTCTGACAGCTGAGGCAGCGCCTCCAGGCTGTCTTCCTACGAGGGCCCCTGACACATCTGTTTCATCTTATTGGTCACAACTTAGTCATGCGTCCCAGCCTGGCTGCAGAGAATGCTGGGAAATGTCTCTTACCTGGCCTCCTTGCCGCTGCGAATAAAATCAGGATTTCGTTACCGAGTGATAGTAGCTGCTATGACTCCACCACCAGAATCTCCGCAGCTTAGGGTATGAGCTTTCTGGGGCCACCATCGCAAAGTAGCTGAACAGAAATTCATGGTCTCACGGCTCTGGAGGCTGGAAGTCTGCGATCAAGATGTCGGCAGGGCTGGTTCCTCCTGAGGCTGTGAGGGAGACTCTGTTCCAGCCTCTCCCAGCTTCTGGCGATTGCTGGCCATCTTTGGCCTTCCCTGGCTCGTAGACTCCCCACCTCATCTCTTCATCTTCACCTGGTGTTCTCCCTGTGTGCAAGCCTGTGTCCAGATCTCTCCCTTTTATAAGGGCCCCCCCATATTGGATTAGGGCTCACTCTGATGACCTCAATTTAACTTGATTTCCTCTGCAAAGACCCTGTTTCCAGATATGCTCACGGTCACAGGTACTGGGGGTCAGGACATCAGCATTTCTCGGGGGGGACACAATTCAACTCACGACACTTAACAGAACAAGGGTTTCCCTCTCACTGACACAAAGTCCAGTCACGTGCTCCTTGATGCTCTCCTAGGAGGAGCCTGGGGTTGCAGGTGCCGTCTGGATTGTGGCTCCATCGTCTTCATGGCCTCTGCTTCTACCATGTGACAGGAACAGAGAAAATGGGAAGATTTGTGGGATTGTTTTTGTTGAGGCTTAGTAGTGACATGTGTCATTTCCATCAGCCAGAACTCCCTCTCGAGGGCCCCCCCCAGATGCAAGAGAAGCCGTGTGCCCGGGAAGGACGAGGAAGCCTCAGTGGGTGCTGGCAATCACCACCCCAGTGAGGAAAGCAAAGGAGGAATCTAAGAGGCAACCGCTGCCTCTGCCAGGATCTCAGTCATCCAGTGGGTAATTCCCGGCCGTTTTTGTGTGATCTGAGCCAGCTTATCAGACCCTTCCCTGTGCCACCCATGAAGGCGCTGTCCAGGAGGACAGGGAGTGGGGACAGTGTGCTCAGAGCGAGAGCCCATAGGAGAGGGGTCACCCCACCCAGGAAGGTTCTCTGACTGTGCTGTGAGCACCAGGGCCCAGCATGGGGGCGTGTGATGCTGACAGGAGAGGTGTCATAGCATGGAACGAGAGGAGAGGGGACCATACAGAGGAGGAGCAGGGGGTTGTAGAGGTGTAAAACTTGAGACCTGATCCTATGCTACAGAGCTTAGAATCCGCCTCGGACATAAAGACACAAAGAAGGAGCATGGAAAATGTGATAATAAACATACAGGAGAATCACAGGGCCGCAGGAGGAGAGGAGCCCAGTTCTGGGGTGCACTCTGCTCAGCCTCGCTGCGCAGGCCGGGGCAGTATTCTGCAGGCTGGAAGGACAGAGCTCTTGAACTTCACCTTCTAATGCTGGCCATTTAGTCCTCCCCGCCCCGTCATCGCCTGGCTGGACATCCATTACTTGTGACATAATCGAGCGACCATTTAATACCGCGGGCCAGCCCGCCAAAGCTTCAGTACAGTGTCAGGCAGGAGCCTCATCACAGCAACTTACACGAGATGACATCGCCAAGTCCAGGACGGGAGCTTTGGTTCATCTGACCCCCGAGCACATGCTCTTGACTGTGGGGGCCTCATCCCCAGACCCCAGGACCCAGGAGCTCGAGGCCTTTGCACCACTGTCACCTATGGAATACGCCACAACCACAGCATCTCTGATTGTGGCTCCAAAAATCAAGCCGGTTTAGCCTGATGTGATGCTGAGTCCCTGATGGTGTTTGAACCTCACGGTGCATTGGAGCAGGGCGAGCAGAGCAACAGAGTCAGGAAGGCAGGGCTGAATGGAGACAGGGAATTGGGGGCCACGCACCTAAAGCAGAGTCAGGGAAGGGCAAGCCAGCTCTTGGGGATGTGGCCTTTGGGCAAACTCTGGAAAGCCTTGACTCCAGCTGATATGTGGCCTGCGTTGTGTGGCAGTGACAGACAAATAGAAGCCCTGGGGACACCACACGTCGGGTGGCGAAAGCAGCCCTGGCAGGTTAGGGGTCTGGCTCGCAAGGCAAGCCGATGGTTTCATCTATCCCAGCCTGCTCTGAAATTTGAAATTACTGTTTCAGAATTCTTTGTCCTTCCTCCTCCTCTCCCCCCTGACCCCGGAGCCACCTTGGGAATATTTGACTTCTTTCCCTTTAGAAAATCTTATCTACAAACAGCCTGCGGGGTGTTCACAGATGTGACTCTGAATTATTTAAAAGCTCTGTCCTTAAGAACTAATTATGCTTGGGACCAGAGGGTGCTCGTTGAGTGCCTGGGTATTCAAACAACTGAGGCGCCGGGAGAGGAAAACCAGCAAATCACAGTTAACACATTGCTGGTGTCACTGTAGATATGAGAAGGGTGCGACTCAGATGCGACACCATCCCGGGTGTGGGAGCGGGTGGCCACGCGCCTTCCAGGGCAGCTCCGCCGTCTGCAGGAGAAAACGCGCGCGCCGGCAGAGTGAGGGTGTGATGTGTGCTCACGGCAGCCGCGCCGCGTGTTCACAACGTGTTCAGGAAGCCCGAATCACTGGGTGCCCGGGTACCACCCCTTTACCAACAATCAGAGACAGGTTTCTCTCCCTACTGCTTGCTTCAGTTGGGTTTTTATAAAGAAGCAAAACGGACTCCCACCGCCGGCCGGCGTCCAGGCCGTTCTGTGATGAGGTGATAGCAGTCCCGCTGCGTGGTGCCTGCCCGGTTGCTCACGCGGTCCTCTCTGCCTGGGAGCCACCCCGGCCCTCGGCGTCTTCTTCTGAGTAACTACCCACAGGACGGCACCCATTCCATCCGGCACGTGGCCTGCGGGTGGGAGGGGAGACTGGGGTGCCAGGAGATGTCGGCAAGCATGGAACAACCTGTTCCATCAAGTCCTCAGTTGTCTGTGTCTGGAAAGCCTTCTGGGCGCCCTGGGCTCCCCACACAGGCAGCCTTTCTGGAGGGATGGAGTGATGATAAGGTTTACAGACGGCTCATCCTAGACCAAAATGCAGCGTGTTTGGTGGGCGAGTTGGCATCTGGCTAGCAGAGGGAGAGCGAGCCAAGTGCCTAGCCCGTCCCCTCTCCGTAGGGTGCCGCAGGACCCCAGCTCCACCGCGCCCGTGCGGGCAGCTCTCCAGCGGTGCCACCACCGCCCCCTCCTCGGTGCGGCTGGTGTCAGTCAGGGCGGGGGCCGCGCCCGTCCACTCCCAGCACAACCCCTCCTGTTAAACCCGTCCGCCTGCTGCCGAGCACGGCGCCAGCGGCGGGAGGGCCCAAAGGCAAATTCCCTTCCATGACCTGCCTTCCAGGTGCTTAAATCCAGCTGGAGAGAAAGATAGATTCAGCACAAAGAACGATGATTACCCAAACTGTGTGACAGTGGCTCTTTTACTAGACGTTCAGTGTTCAGAAAAAGAGATCTCCAGTTGACGGGGGGGGGGGGAGTCTAAAAGATCCGTGCCGGCGGGGGGGGGGCCTGCCTCGGGTCGGAGCCGTGCGGCCCTGGGTGGGCGGACAGCATCTGAATGCCACCGTCAAGGGGCATGGGAGGACTGAGTCCTGACACGGCGGCGGAAGGGGCACAGGAGAAAGCAAGCGGAAATAGGCCGGGAAAGGCCTGGACTACGAAAGGCACCGAAATGCAGACAGGGCTGTCGACCCGCCCAGCGGGAGGACCCGAGCAATCTCTGTGCACGCCTACACAATCCCGCGCGTTCACTTCCTGCAGAAAAGGGAGCGGGCTGCTCTCCGCTCCTTTAGGTCAGTTGCCTATTGGCTTCCATTAGATGCTGGTCACTAATTTCCCCAAGTTCAGTCCAGTGGCGATTCCACCAATGCCCTGAACCGACAGGGTCTCGGAGCAGCCCAAGAGCCCCGGCGGGTCTGCCCACTGGGCACAGCCAGCGACGCCACCCTCGTGAGCAGGCATCTGTTCCTGTGGTCTCACTGTGTCCGGATCTGATAATAGCTAATTCCACCAAATATTAGAGGGGGCTCACATTTAATTAAGGAGTGGCCATTTGTATGCTCCAGACGGGAGGTCCCCACGGCCCTGAAGTCAAAAGAAGGCCCTTCGGGAACATGCCCATCTTTTCTTATTTCCTCTGCTGAGCTCCAGCCTTCTTTGAATGCAATTATAGGAACAAATAAAATGGCTTAACTCAGCTCCCCTGTGGGACAGCCAGCTCTCTGCTGATAAAACCAGTTGTGTGGGCAATCATTAAATGAGAAATCTAATATTTAACTAAATTTAATAGTCTGTTGCTTTGGTGCCTTTCTGTGAAGGGTGGGATTTCAATACAGAGGGACCAGCTATTCAAGCTAGGTTTATGGAGTCGCGCCAATGAGAACATTGTGCACGCGCCCACGAAGCGTGAGCTCTGAGGAGTTGGTAATGGGTGTTTCGGTGGCAAGTCTGTGTTCCCGTTAGCTCCAGGCAAGCTTAACTCAGTAGGCAGCAAACCACACTGCAACCTGAGGATGAAATTTCTCCTTCAGGATCAGCATTTGAGATGGCTGAGTGAGGCCAGAAATATCAAATTCAAATGCACACAGCTGGAGAAAAGAGCGTATTATAATCGACTGTGAGAGGCTCTGTTCCAGTTCTCTCATTTGAAATCTGGTCGTCCAGGTCGGCGTTTCCACCGGCAGATTCCCGGGCGGAAGCCGTCTCCGGCCCCCAAAGCAGAAGAGGGGCTGCTTCTCTGATAGCGATGGACCCTTCCTTGTTCCTGTTGGTAAAGGCAGTCTACCCAAGCTCTCACTGGGCCCACTCACCTGTGTGAGCCTTCGTTTCTCCAGTTGGGCCCACATTCGCACACCCCCCAGTCCCTCACCTGTCTCTGCCTGGGCTCATCTCATAGGCGGGCAGAAAGATAAAGATTGCAGGTTCTCCAGGGTTGAGGCTTCCAGATGACCCTGTAAGATAAGATCCATGCACGGGATCCAACAGTTAGCTGGGGTGTGCATAGCATCAATGAATTTCATCGTGATCCCAGTATTAACTAAATCCTGACTTGTGTGTGTCATGAGTCCTTCAAGCACCGTAACCTTTTCAATTAGCGAGGCGTGCTTTGCTTTCTTTCTGGTTCGCTTCATGCGGGGAGCAATGGTTGGGAGTCAGCCCTCAATTGCTTCAACTCTTACCCCTCAAGAGGCCTGGACACCAGGAGCCTCTGAGAGCCTTTGGGCTTCCTGAAACACCAGAGGCTGTCTCTGTCCTCTCTAGTTTCTTCTCCATCAGAGACCTTCTTGGGGCCACAGAAAAGGGGCCATGTGGGAAAAGGGAGAAACACTTGGGCTGAAACCCAGACTCAGATGCCATAGAGACATGTCATTTCCAGGGCATGAATTGGACCTCCACAAACAGATAACTCAGGTAGCTGGAAACCAGTGCATTTTGTCCCTGGGATGGGACTGAACACGGATGCCTTGTGGGGAGAGTGGGGTAGGAGCCAGATAAACAGCCAAACTTCTCACAGTTCGTGTTAAGTGTATATGGAGGGGGTACCTGAGGTCGATGGTCAGGGCTTCTCTTTGAGAAGGTGACGTTTGATTTGATGGAGGAGAAGGAGCCAGCAAAGAAAGTTCCAAACAGAGAACAGCAAGCGCAAAGGTCCTGAGGTGGCAAAGAACTTCAAAAATGCTGCTCTTTTCCGTATCCTGCAGAGCTCCCTTCTAGTCTTCCACCCTCTGGATGTGAATAGAACACAAATAATAAATAGTTAAGATCTCATAAACCAATTCCTCTCGACTGATTGTGTCTCCCTGGAGCACTGTGTTAAAGGGCCGAGGGCATTTGGACTCAGCAAAAACAAGAATTCTCTCTGCTCCCTTAGGAGCTGGGCCAAGGGTGTGGAGCAGGCAGTGGGGCATTGTGCCACCCTGGGGTGGTGTTCCTCCCTGACTTGCACACGTGACCACGATGCAGAGCGTGCTGTCTCTGGGGCCCCATCTCCGGCTCTCCGAGTTGAGGTCAAGTCCACCTGGACCTCCACGTGCACCCTTCCAGGCGTGGGGGTCCCTTCCCAGTGTAAGGGACGCCATTTTTTGCGTGTCATGTGGCTTTCAGAATCTTTTGTGGCAGTCGTCCAACTGCAGATTGTTTAAACTCTGCCTGTTTGAAAATTAGTTTCACCACTTCTCTGCTCACCTTTTCAGCAAAGCTCAATATTCAAATGTGTCCAGCAACTTGTAAAACATTTTTTCTTTGGTTGGTTGACTCATCAGAAGCCCTGGGAACCTTCACTTCTCTCTGCTCCTGCTCAGAAACCACCCCTCGGATCCCTGAGCAGTGTTGATACCCACGTGTTGCTTCACTGATAAAACCACTCGGTGCTGGAGACTCCTAGTTATGAGCCATAATTGTTTTTCTTTCTTTCTTTTTTTTTTTCCTGAGGAAGATTGTCCCTAAGCTAACATCCATGCCCATCTTCCTCTATTTTGTATGTGGGACGCCACCACAGCATGGCTTGATGAGTGGCGTGTAGGTCTGTGCCCAGGATCTAAAGCTGCGAATCCCTGGGCCGCCAAAGCGGACCACGCAAACTTAACTGCTATGCCACTGGGCCGGCTGCATGAGCCATACTTTAACCTCCACATGCCTTTGTGGAGTCCTGTAGAGTGCCTGTTGTTCTTAAAGGGAGTCATCATGGGAGGATGGCTGAATGTTCATTGTGACACTGCTCGTGGTGGTAGTTTCCTTTTTAAAATAGTCACAAATGTTTCAAAGTGATGCGACGAGTCAAAAGTAGAGGTCCTGGAAGATTGAGTTTCCTTCCCTAGTGAACCTCAAGTTGTCCCCATATGTAGTCTCAAGGTAAGAAAGGAGAAAGCAAGCTGGATGGGTTTGCTAGGTTTCGGATGGTGAGGTGAGGTGGAAAGGCCATTTCAGTAGGAGACTAATGAAGGGGGTTCATGGGGGCATGCTCACAACTGGAGAAATGCACAGTGAGGGCGTCTGTTATGACCTGAGATGTGAGGACGCCATACATGTAGGGCATGGCTCAGGGTTGACCCATCTCTCTCTAGTTTGGAGGGACAAGGGCCAGTCCCACCACATTGAAAACTGCTGCTCCTGTGGCTTCACTGTCAGCTAATCTGATCATCCAGATTAAGGTCTCCAAAGCTAGACAACATTGTGATTAAGGTAAGAAATCAGAATCCATTGTTCCTGTGACATTTTAATGAAGATCACACTCCAGCTTCCACTCTCCTTTCCTTGCTTGGTTCTTGTGGCCACTGTATTTGGAAAACCATTTGTCCTAACAGATATATGATGTTGGTTCCCCCAAACCAGCAGTCTTGAGATGAAACATACCCAAACCTATACGTGTAGTGAGATGCCCCGGAGAAGGCGCATCCCTGGGGGCAGAGAGTCGCCTAATACAGTGGGAAGCATCTTCCGTTTGCCCAAGCTCCTGATTCCACCTCATCCTGGAACGTGAGCAAGTTATGTGACGTCTCGGCTACTTGATCCATGCAACAGAATAATAGTCAACTCCAGGACCGATGTGGGAATTAATGGTACGATGCTCATGAAAACCCATGGCTTCAATAAGTGGTTACTGAATCTGACTGTGTCATTGTTTTCTCTCTTTCAGAAATTTTTGACCTAGAAACAAACGAACACGTACAGAAGGCCGTAAATGACAGACAGATGCCTAAAGTGGAGTACAGGAAAATCGAGATTGACGATTATAGTAAGTGCTGCGTTCTCCCCTCTCAAAAGAAAAGCAGGCATCTGCTCTGAAACAGGCCACCATCCGCACTTGGTCGCCATGCAGGGAAGGCGTCCCCCAGTGCCAAGTCTCCTGGCCTCGTGGCTAGAAATGCATTCCAGCGAGGCGAGAGTCGGAGCTGAGGGCAGCGTCCTGCACTGAGCTTCCTGTGCTTGGAACCGAGATTCTCACTCTGATGACAGACAAAAATGTGAGGCATATGATTTCTCTCCACAAGAGGCTGACAACTTAAAGGGCCCAGATGGAAATTTTCTCCTTTTGGGGGACGCATCCTCCCGCTTCTATGCCATTTGGTGTTTCTACTACTTTATCATCTCCCCTCTAAATGCTGATGAGGGCAGCCTTGCAACTGGAGAAATGCCCGCTGGGGAATTCGTGTGTTGTTACAGCCTGAGGAACGTCCAGCACTCTGCCCTTCTCTGTGCTCTCCTTTCTCTTGAGCAGTCCATTCAGTCATTCAACAAGCTTTAATGAGCACCTACTGTGTGCGAGGCACTGCCAGGCACTAAAAGTGTTGGCCTGGGATATCTCCAGGAGGGAAGCAGAGGTCTCATAGCTTCAACTCTCAGCTCTCTGCTGGTGGCTCCTAGTCAACCCCACCTGCCCCAGAGCCCTAACTGCCCACCAGGTGTACCTGTGAAAACCTCAAATGCAGAATGCCCACACAACCTCCCCATCTTTCCCCCGGAGCTCTGTCCCTCTCCAGACAGGCCTGCTCTCGAGGAGAATACCTTCTTGTTTGTTGACTGGTTTCAAATAACTTAGATTCGAACATCAAAGTTATCTTTGAGTTATTCATTCAGATGCCATCTACCCATCATCTCTGGGGTTGGCAAACAGGTGTCCTGTCCTGGGCCACCTCTGACTGAGTGAGAACAGCTGCTGGAGCCCTTTGTTAAATAGGGGTGGAAAGGTGCCAGGGCTCAATGGGAAAGAAGCTGAGATTGATGAGTAATGCCTAAACTGAACCCCGGGGCCTGGGTTTGCACCCTAGACAATCTCTGGAAGCTTTGTCTACCTTTTCCCTTCATTGGGACAGTGGCTTGTCACCTGGGTCAGTGGGCCCTGGAATAGTATTGAGCACCTCTTGTTAGAGAAGACACAGCCCTCTAAGACTGTGAGCTCAAGGTGCAGGAACCAAGGCTCACCCCTGTGAAACGAAGTCAGCCCAACCCAAACAGTGTGTGTGGTAAAGCTGCATCCTTTAGCAGAGAGCAGATGGCCCAGGAGTTCAGAGGAGAGTGTGAGAAAGGACAGGGTCACATGAAGGTTCCGAGGAAGGTAGGACTTGCACAGGGTCCCTGGAGTCGGCTTTAGGTTGGCAAAGAAGAGGAGAGAGCACAGTCCAGGGCAGGGAGCAACTTGAGCTGGCTCTTAGGCGAGAGTAAGTGTCATTCGTTGTAGGCGAGTCAGGAGGCTGATCAGGAACTCCAGCCTGCAGGAGAGTCCCAGGGTGTCAGCCGAGGTGGAGGGACCCCTCCCTCTCCAGCGCCTTTGGTCCCTCCAGAGGCCGCTCCCTAAAATGTCCTGGTCCTATCATGGGTCCATACAGAGCAATACTATATTGGAACTTTTCTAGACACTGTTAGAGATCCATGCAGGCATACATATTCACCTCTGAAAGTCAGAAAAGGCGGGAAATACAATGTGCTTCAAATCCCTATTCCCCTTTTAAAACACCCCAAATGTGATCACTGTGATGAATGCATAAAGAAGAGCCTGGAGGCGGGAGGAGAAATAAACTTAGGAAAACCAGAAGTAGAGGCTGTGATGATTTGCTTTGGCCAAGAAATGTGCTTATGCCCAGTGGAGATGTCACTTCCCACAGGTTCAAGGGCCTTTCCGTCTCTCTGGAGTTTGAGTTTCTATTAGATTTCCATGCGATGCTCTCAGCCCTGAGAGCACAGGCAGCTGTGGATGTCCAGGAAACCTAAAACCCTGTAAATGGAGTCAAGAGGCAAATCCATTCTTGCGTGGGAGAGAAGCTATAAAGTAAAAAGAGGGAGACACAGAGAAACTGAGACATCCACAGATGCCAGTCATCAGGGCTCAGGGGAATCCTGATGAGGGGGCATAAAGGCCACAAGTCCAGGCAGAACCTGAGGACACACGAGAACCACAGGAGTCCCAACTCTAATAGAGAATGACGAGAGCAAAGGGTGAGACACCAGCAAGAAGGTATGGTGAACCCGTACCATAGGAGCTTTATATAGTTTCCCTTAGGACTAAAACAAGCAACCCCGAGTCAGACTGGTCTGAAATCCACAGGTAGCAGGCAGCAAGTGGAAACCTGTACTGACATGAGGTGTGTGCATTGAGGATGATGCCAACTCTTGATGAATTCAATTGAGTGACAGCTTGTTGGTCTTAAGTCCCACATCCCTTTCCCTGTCAAGGTATTTTCTTCGTAGAGAGTTACTCTGAAGAATTCAGGGGTATTCTGATGCAGAGAGCCCAATTGGTAAGATTTTATATTCCAAGGAGATAGGTCAAAGTAAAATCTGGGCTGCCCACACGGATGGCATCCTTGACTGATTCAATCTTCCATAAAGAACCTGGAGTCCAGTTACTCAGAGCAGATTCAAATTAATGAGAACTCTCAGAATAACTGGATATTTACTTTTGTGCTGTCGTTTTATAAGGAAGAACCAAAAGGCAAGAAATTAAGATGACTTTAGATTGATGATGGATGGATGGGTGGATGGATGGGTGGATGGGTCGGTGGATGGATGATGGATGAATAAGGAAGCGAGCAACTTCCACATGTTTGTTCCCATCCCACTCTACTTTCCGTATCTGTCTTCAGACCTCAGGAGAAGCTCCATAGTTTGCAGGGACTAGTGCAAAATGACAACACGAGGTGCTTCATTCACAGTTTATTACGACGGCAGAGCATTAAGCCCAGCAGAGGGCCCTTGCACGGGGCCCGTACACACCCTGTGAAGCCAGCTGGGTGGACTCCATGGCCAGACTTCAAATTCCCCTGTCCCCCGGTCAGTAAATTTTCCAGAACCCTCCCTCAGTTTTCTCACATCTCTTGCTTTGCAGCCAGAGGGTACTCCTTTACAAGAGTCCTTCTCATCTCCTAAACCCATGCCCTCCTCTCCCATCCGCTCTTCACGCTGCTGTTCACAGCAATGTTTCCCAAGTCCTAAAGCGCTAAGGGGTGAATGCCTCCCCCTCCGCGGAAAATGCAGAAAAAGACCTTTAGAAACAAAGAATCAACTTTCCCACCCTTGCGCGTGAGGTTTCATTCGAGGGTGAGGTTTTACTTGACAGGTAAATGGGAATGAAGAGACAGGCATAGCTGTGTGTGGGGACCGGCGTCTGAACATCAGTCACCCCTATGGGGCCGCAGAAAACCTGGAAGATGTCACTGTACCGACCCGTTTTTGTTTTTGAGGTTTTGTTTTTTCATTTAATGCAACCAGAGGCTGAGGCTTTCCTTCAAGAAAAGCTAAGGCTTTCCTAAGGGCTCTCTGGAAATGTATTCAGCCAGTCATGGCCAAGGTCTGCCCGTGGGCTTATCAGTGACAGAGAGCAGCCCAGACCATGTTTTATGGATGTTTCAACGATAAAGTCCAACGCCTGCCTTTCTGCAGGTCCCTGGGCCATTGATCCAATTTGCAAGCCATTAACATTCAGCCAGAATCAGTAATGAGACCCTGGTCAGAGCAGGCTGCTAAGCCAACCCCCAAGCCTGGCGTGTATCTATAGTAATTGTACTGAAAAAGCCACTAATTCCAATTTAATTGCTAATCTGGTTGTAGTTAACATCAATAAACCATTTCTAACTTGGGCAGGAAGGTTTGTTTTGGAGAGAACAGAAGAAACTGTGAAGGAAACTGCCCCCTCCCTGCCCAGCTGGATCCCACACAGCCAAGGACCAGATCCAAACGACCTTGCAGAAACAAGGGCTGCACCAGCTCCCTCCACTGTCCTTTAGTGTGCTCCGCAGGCAGCCAGACCTGCCCAGCACCAACCTGCAAACACTGAGGCCGACATAGCCCCCAGCTTTGCACAAACCGTCCCCAGGGGCTCTCAGCCTCCCCTTCTGGGCTGTTGCCCCTGCCCTACCCCAGCCCTGGGTGTCTTCCTCTCCCCGTCGCCACAGCTCCCCAGTATCCGGCCCTACTTACTTGCACATTGCAGCAGCTGCCGGGCAGAGACCCACGCTGCCTGTTGGGGTTTATTCCTCCCTGCCTGGAGTTCTGCTGTGAGCAAGCGCTCCTGGTGATTCAGTCTTTTCTGTTTTTCAACACACTCTGCAAGACTGAATTTAAGCTTCAGATGCAGAAACTGAGCCTCAAAGATGTTGAGTGACTTGCTCAAGGTCACTCAGCCACCCAGTCACGGAGATGAAAATAGGGGCCAGCCCCTGTCTGTGATGGACCCGCCAGTGCCCCCTCCAAATGCCCTTCCCCCACACCCTCCTGGAGGGACACATCGAGGCCAGAGCCCGGCCTCACCCCTTCCTTCCTGGTCGCTGTTGCCCCCTAATACGCTGCTCTGTGTTCTGTTTGTGCCTAGACTTGCCCGTTCAGATCCTCAAGCCAGCGACCTTCACCGACACTGCCCACTACCCCTTGCTCCTGGTGGTGTAAGTATGGTCACCCCTTTCTTTCTCGGGGTGCTTGCCTGGGAACTCAATGACCCCATGAAACAGGAACGTTGAATTCTTAAGAAAATTACAAATGGGAGAAGTGATGTTGCTGCACACCACAATCTTAAGACCGTTTAGCCCGTCAGCAAATGTCAGGTTCTTTTCATAACTATCGGAGACCCCCAGATGTTAAAGGAAAGGGGGGGCTCTGCTTCCCCTCGCCCCCATCCACTTTGGGGCAATTCGCTACAATGAAAGCAGGTCTTAAGTCAAATTCCACGGATCATGCCACGGTGATGGGTAGATGGGCTCAGAACGGGTGTGAAAGCTGACGGCGGGCGGTCATCCTGGGCAGGGCCCCAGGCACAGAGGCAGCAGGCTCTGCCAGGCCAGCTGGCTGCCCACCCTGTGTGAGGGTGCCCGAGCTGAGCAGCAGCATTTCCAGCTTCGAAAGTGCCTTGAATGCAAAGAAGTCCTTTGCAGCAAAGAATTATTTCAGAGACTTCTATTAATGAACAGCCCTCTGGGTTAGAGCTCCAGAACAGCTTCCTAAGAGCTCTCTACACACCTCTGAAGGTGCCGCATCCTGATTGGGGTTCCTGCCCCCAGCAGGTACTTCAGATGCTAACCGCCCGCCCCGAGGTTTAGGCTAAGGTTAACTGGTACTCACACCACGCACGAACGGAAGCCTTTCAAAGGCAGGCTCCACTCACATCATTTAACACGTGCTGTCCACCTCTCTGTCCTTTCAAGGCCCTCAGAGCAGAGAAAAAGAGTGAGGTCTCCCGTGCCCCTGGGGGAGCCACCCCCCGTGTTTACAGGACAGGGTCAGGATAGGGCAGAGGCCTGCACTGGGGTTGTTTTAGGCATGATAGTGAAGTCACCCACCTGAGTCAACGTCAAATAACTGGATTAAGCCTGCTCATCGTGCCTGGCCCGGCCTGGGGGCTCAGTCCTAAGTAACAGAAAGACTTCATCATAAGGATGCCTCGTGGCTCAGATTCCAACATCTGATTCCGGGGTGCAATCAGCCCACTTTCCTCACTGTCTGGACATAGTTAGAACTTTGCCAACAACCCCAACACGCACACAGACAGACACACTGACACACGCACTTCTACACGTATACACACACACAGTCACACCCACACATACCCCATACTCACACACACCCCCCCACACTCACATGCACACTCACATGCACACACTCCTCCCACACTGCCCCCTTTCTCCCTGATTAGGCCAGATTTTCGTCACTTTCTCAAAGATGCTTTCTTTGACAGCTTTCTTGCCCTAAACACTGGTTCTTCGGTAATCTTAAGGGAAATCCTAAAAGGCTTCCCAGTTTACAAAACAGCTCGCCGTCCTTTCAGAAGGACGGGAGGCATCGCCCAGTCACGGCAGCCCGTTCCGCGAATGCAGGCAGGACCTGCCCACACCAACCACATGCGCGACAGGCTGCCGTGCAGCCACCTTAGTCTCCTGTAGGGCTTTTCACTATGACTTCAAATGTGACAGCACTGTGGTTTGGGGACCTCAAGACACCAAAGGAACTGTGTCGAGTGATGCCTGTTTAAAACAAAAAAACCCAAAAGAAAACAGAACATGCACTTCCCGTATATCAGAATCATATCGTCACAGCGGTCTTTCACCTCCAGCCCTCAGATGCAGTACTCCTGAGTCTCACACACACACACACACACACACACACACACCTTGCCTGCATGCCCTCAGTCTTTGGCAGAAAGTCATGATGGTTATGGCAGTGGAAGCTGTCACCTCCTTGGAGGAAGGACCAGCCAGCGCATCTTCAGTTGGCTCTCAGAATGGGCCTTGCCATCTGTTGCTGTGGCTGGGAGAGAGGCTGGACCTGGCGCTGGCCTTGCTCATCCCGTCCCCATCAAATGGAAGAGTACTTTGCAAGTCTCCCTCGTGCCCATGAGTGTGCTAGTGCTCTCCGCAACCGAGCCTCCGTTTAAAAGGGCCCTGTTAGTAGCACTGGCCAACTTCCACGGTGTAAACTCACCGCCATGGATGGTTTTAGCTGGCAGAGTGATGTCCCTGAGTGAGGAGCAGAGAAGGCACAGGCACAATATAACCACCCAGGGAAGGGCTCGGCTGGTCTGATCCCCTGCCTCGCAGGGAACAGGCAGCCTCGTCTTCTGAGGAGATGCACATAGGAAAGACCACCCCGATCAGCTTGTGTGCTGTGTCTTTGGAGTTAGCCAAAAAGAGAGATCATTTCTTCAAACCAAAGGTGCTGCTAAAAGGAGCAAACGCTTTCTTGTCGCTCACATGATAGGGACTGAGGGGGGCAGCCTGAGAAGTCTAGAACCCAGGAAAGAGCCACACAACGTTGGAAAGGCAAGCCAAAAGGAGAAGTTGGGAGGACTTTCTGAGTTTCTCTCACTCAGTAAAGGCCCTTCAGTGACAGTCTGTGCTGGTGCCACTGTGCTTTGGGGTGGCCCTCTGAGTGCTCCCTTTCCTCATCCCCCTACAAGTGTGTGGAGAATGCTGACTCGCCCGCCCGGGGTGACAGAACCTGGGATATGGAGGCAGACACGTGGCAGGCAGGGGTCACGGACACCCTCCTGGGGTGGGGAGAGTCCCTTAGGAGAGCATCCTCAGGCCCCAGTGTCTGATAGACTAGCCGCTGCCCCATGCGGCATGCTGAGGCCAGGGACTGTCTTTTCCAGGGATGGCACCCCAGGGAGCCAGAGCGTGGCGGAGAAGTTTGAGGTGACCTGGGAAACGGTGATGGTGAGCAGCCATGGAGCCGTGGTGGTGAAATGTGACGGCCGAGGCAGTGGCTTCCAAGGAACTAAGCTCCTGCATGAAGTGAGGAGAAGGCTGGGCTCCCTGGAGGAGAAGGACCAGATGGAGGCTGTGCGGTGAGGACCCCTCCCGGCGGGCACCGTCGACCCGGGGGAGGTGGGGGGAGGTTGCGTCTCCTGACTTGGCTGCAACACAGTCCTCTCCAGATGTACGTTTCTTGTCAGGGCACACATTTTGCACGCAATTTGCTCGTACTTACAAAACTCTGTCCATAATTCCAAAGTGGATTTCAAGGGAAACGACTAGGGTTATTCTGTCAAAGACTTTTATGCTGGTTTTTGCATAGCTCGGTAGCTTGCTCGTTTAGTTGATTAAAACAAGGTGCATGGGGCCGGCCTGGTGGCACAGAGGTTAAGTGCAAATGTTCCACTTTGGCGGCCCGGGGTTCACCGGTTTGGATCCCGGGTGTGGACATGGCACAGCTTGACAAGCCATGCTGTGGCAGGCGTCCCGCATAGAAAGGAGAGGAAGATGGGCACGGATGTTAGCTCAGGGCCAGTCTTCCTCAGCAAAAAGAGGAGGATTGGCAGCAGATGTTAGCTCAGAGCTAATTTTCCTCAAAAAAAAAAACAAGGTGCAGAGACCATGAGGTGAATCTTCATGGCTTCCCCATGATCACAGACATTGGCCAGTGTCCACACACATCTTTGCCATTCGTCACAAGGGGGTGAGAGGGGAGGGAGGGAAGGAAGGACAAAAAGAGAGAGAAAGAGAATACGAGTGGGGATGGAGCCACTACTGAGAAAAGGGACCACTGTGCCCATCTGTGGGCTTGGTCAGAAAACTCTGCTGAGCCCTGAAGAGTGGCACATTTTTGTCTCATCCTTCCTTCATGTCCCTGTCACTGAGTCAGCAAGACCAGTAGAGTGTTACAGAGTGTGTACAGAGAACAGAGTGTTACAAAAAGAAGCTTAGCGTCAAGGGACAGATGCTCAAAATTATTTATTGAGTTTTATCGTTGCCCTGGAAAAAAAAGACATCAAGAGCCTGTGCCAGGCTACAGCTGGCCTCGGGCTCACTGGGTAGAAATATAGTCTTCACGGTCTCATGGCGCATGGACTGCAGCTCAACAGGACTTAACCACTGAGAGGTGCGGCGAGAACAGCTCGACCGAATCTACACACTCGCCGGCTCGGAATGAGAAGAAGGGCCAGGAAAACCACAGGGGCTCAAATGATGACGATTGCCATCTTCATGCTGAAGAGGGAGCTGATGCTGGCCCCGGGCATCTGGAGAAGGTAGAACACGGTGCCCAGACGAGCAAATGCTCATTCACTGAAGAGCTGTCGGTGAGCTTAGCATCTCACCTCACCTATGATCAGGCCTGTGTGCCTTGCAGGTTTAAAAGATTTCACTTTCCTGACTTTCCATCACGTTTCTCTCGTGTTTTTAAAAAGATGAATGGCATGTGGTATGCTCTCAGTAACTAACTTTTAAGTGGATGAAACAATGAGTGGCCCCCTCTCCTCGAGGGAGCTGCGAGCTGGTTGAAGAGAGACAGGCAGTATGTCCAGAGCCCTGTGTGTGTTACAGACAGAAGATGCAGACGAGGAGGAATCCCGGAGGACCGATGGTCCGGGAAGGCGCCTCTGTTAGGATGCTGTTGCCTGGAGGTTAACAACACATGCTTTCAATGTCAACCATGCTTTCAAAATAAGGGACTATATTGACTGTGGAAATCTGGAGGGATGGCAGCCTCAGGAGTGAGTGATCCAGAGATCCAGCCTCTCTCCACCTCTCTGCTCGGCCGACCATGATGCCCTCATCCTGAGCCGATTCTCCTCATGCTCACAGGACGGCTGCCAGGAGCACCTCGCTCCATGCTTCTTCATTCACCTCCAGCAGGTTGGGGAGGGAGCCACTTTCAGAAACTTCCAGAAAGGATGGGAGGAGCCTCCCCAGAAGCACCCAGAAAACCTCTCCTTACATCTCCCTGCCCAGTCCAGAACCCAGAACCCATCACCGGCAAGAGGAGTGTGGACACTCGCCATGAGACCCAGTGGGAACCCCTGGCCTGGGGGCGGTCCGCCTCCCCCGACAGAGGAAGGAAGGCTGGATAACAGCACAGTGGGGCTCTCTTGGGAAGGAGGAGGAGCAGGTGGGTGCGGGTCAGCAACCAGCAGTGTCCGGGGACCCGGGCTGGGCTTGGAGGTGGGAGTGGCCCTTAGATCAGCAGCTGTGTGGGGGCTTGTCCTGCAGAGATGACAGCAATGTCTTCCTCCCTCAGTGTTCCTCCTCCTTTAGTCCTCTTCCACCTGCCTGCTGCTCTCTCCTGTCCTCCCCACCCTGGTCTGACTCCTCCCAGTGAAGCTCAGAGGCCTCTCCAGCCCACCGAGGCCCCAGGCGGAAGGACACAGCGTCCTTCAGGCCCGCCCGCAGCCCACTCCCCTGCAGGCTCTTGGCTGCGTCTGGCTGGCCCCCTCCGAGCACAGGGACAAGAGGGCAAAAGGCTGTTTCACACTTGCGCTGTTTTCTAAAAATAAGGAATTGATCCGACCATCTGTTCAAAAACAAGGCAGAACCTGCCCCGGAAAAACAGTAAATAATGTCAACTGTGGGCCACTGAGGCTTACAAGCAGACAGAAACCATCACAAACCTTACAGCCCTCCTAAAACATGCAGACCTTTCTCAGGAAGCTAAGACTCAAATGTTTCAAGCCATAGAGAACTCTACAAAGCTTTTCAGGATCTGAGTCTGTATTTTCATTAGCCAGGAAGAAATAGCCCAGTTTTATCAGTTTAAGAAACCGTGAGGCCAGCCCATCGCACTGACTCCCCAGAGCTCCCAGCCCCTTAGCGGTTCTGCCATCTTCCTCAACTTCGTGCTTTTGTCCTGCCGCGTCACGCTTCCCATCACAGCTGACTTGGGCAGAGTCCTCTCCCAGGTGAGCTGCTCGCTGTGTAAGGGAAGAGGGCAGTCAAGTGAGTGGGTGGGTTAGGCAGAGGTGGAGCCACACTGACGCTCGGGGCACAGGCTGCAGAAGCACAAACCCTGCCTGGAAGGGCTTCTGGGAGGAGGTGGCCTTTGCCCAAGACCTCAAAGGATTAATAGGGATTTGCCAGGAAGAAAATTGGAGATGCACATTCTAAGTAGAGAAAATATGGTGAGCAAAGGCTTAAGGTAATAATGCAAAGACTCAGCCCTTGCACAGCACATGGAGCACCACAGTATTTATGGGCCATGGAGGGCGCGGGAGATGCATGGAGAAGTAGGGTGGATCACGGAGAGGGTAGGAGATACACGGAGAGGTAGGGTGGACCTTGGAGGGCTAGATGATGCATGGAGAGATAGGACAAGGCTAGATTGTGAGACATGTCCCACATCACCTTAAGGAGTTGCTGCTTGCCCTATAAGCAGCAGAGGTCCACAAGAGGTTTTCTTAGCAGGAAAACAGCAAGGTCAACTTTATTTTTCAAAGTTATAATTTTGGTAACAGTGTAGCAAGTTTTATGGGTCAGAGTCCTGGCAGGAAATGCTCAAACTGGGGAATTTGAGGAGAGATGAATAAAGTGCATGTTTACAAAGGCCTGGGCAGGGTTAGGGAGATCCAGAGGCTGCTGTAGTATCCTGGGGCTAGCCACAGCAATTACCAAGACCCTAGGAGGACGCCCGTCATGGGGAGGGAGCACCTGACAGGAGCTGTGCAGGGAGGGAGCCAGGGACCAGTGCCCTGACCACTCCTCCCTCCCACTGGACCCCTGCTGGTGCCCCCCATTGGCTGAACCCACCAGAAGCCAGAGGGCACAGGAGCCATTGGCTCTGTTCATGCCGCTCATCCATTGTCCCAAGGCGCAGAGCTCAGTGGAGTCACGTGGAGAGTGAGTGGAGGGGAAGTGGAGAGGCAGCCACCCCCGTGTGGATGGAGGAGGAAGAGGGTGGGGAGATAGAGGAAAACTGATGGGAGCCAGTGCCTGCCTGCCATCGCCAGCATGGGCTGGGTGCCCCATGGATGTGGCCCCGTGACTGCCAGAAGCAAAGGCAGCAGGTGGGATGACTACCTCCTTACCATGCATGGGGAAGCTCTGGTCAGAGAGGGTCAAGGGCAGCTAGTGCAGCCAGAAGAGAGGGGAGGGGCACAGACCTGAGGGCCTGGGCACGCCTCAGGCTTCAGCTTCCTGCGCCCCTGAGCACACCTCAGGCTTCAGCTTCCTGCGCCCCTGAGCAGGGAGCCAGACATGGCGTCAGCAGTCCTGGAGAGGGAGGGAGGAGAATAACTCAGGAGGCACTTCCGAGGCAGAGTCAGCAAGATTTGGTAAATGCGTAAATATGGAGATGGAGGGGTGGGGGATGTGAGGCTTCTGCCTTGGGAGACAGAGCTGGGTGGTAAATTCTGTGCCCCACACGATGCTGCGCCCGCCCTATGGCACAGAGCAGGACAAACTGCTTGACCTCATCTCTCCCATTGGCCCCCTCTTTCTTGCCAAACTGAGTCTCTGGCTGTGAAGTTCCCTGATTTTGAAGGTGCTGAGAGCAGCTGTGTGGTCTGCGGGACCTTCGTCAGCTTGGGTCTCCAAGAAGGGGATCAAGAGGGACTTAGACATGCGGAAGGTTTTCGGAGGGAGCGTTAGTGAAGCATGCAGGGTGGGAGTGCGGCAGGGGGAGAGCCAGCAGACTGCGGTGGCTCGGACTCCATGGAAGGATGGGGACGATGAGAGATTGGGTGAGAAGGGCCTCCAAAGGCAGCGAGGCTCCCAGCATCTCCACCAGGCTGACCGGGAACCCAGTGGAGGATCATATGCCAGACAGCCAGGGCATGGCTCTAGGGCGCCTGACACGCTCAGGCACTGGCAGGGACAGCTTGGCACATCATGGACACCATGACAGGTCAGAAAATGTGGCCGCCGGTGGCCATCAGCCAACTGCAACCCTCAGGGCAGGTTCTCTTGGAAGGAGAGGTGAGGTGCACCACATGCAAACTCGCCCTCTTGTCCCCACTCCTGAAGTCTCCATACGGTCCCAGAAACACCCCACGCTCACTCGGGACCCTGTGCTGTCGTCTCAGAGGTCGTCTCCTGACCTCCCCTCTGCGTGGTTCTCACCGTCCTCACCAACTCCAGGCTTTTCCTCTGGTTCCAGTCCTTGCTGGGTCTCAGCTCCTTCAGCGACGACTGTCTGGGCCACGTGACGTGCACACATCACGTCCCGCCATGCAGTCAGTGTTGCTGCTGCTTCCTGGGTGTTAGCCCCCCTCCCCCGGTGGACCGCACTTCTTGAGGGCTGGAGCCCTGTCCTGCCTCGTCCTCTCTCTGGGTCCTCTGCAGACCCTGGCGTGGAGCTGCACTCGGGCGTGCCCTGTCAAGAAAGACCCCTGGATTGATTCTGCTTCCGCTCTGTGCTGTGCCTCTGACCACCAGTAATCAGAAGTGCTCCCTACGTATGAAACCAGCTCTCCTTTATCTTGGGGTTCTGCTGTTGACTAGGAAAGAAATCATCGCAAGGGATTTTCTCGGGTGATTAGTGAAAATATAACTATAAGATAATAAAAATATTTGGTATTGGATTAAAAAAAGTATCCTTGGAAGACTCCAGGGTGTTTTACAGATGAGGATCATTACCAGGATTGATGGCTATTAGATCAGGAAGTGAGTCACCGGGAAATTAGTTGAGGAGCTTGCCAAACGCCCAAGGCTGCCTGCAGACTGGGAAGCAGGTCTAAGAACAAAAATCTGAGCTATTTGACAAATTGGAGTGGAGCCTGAGACCCTGGCCCCGTGCCCTTCGCGATGTGTGTGGCTCTCTCCATGCTCGGTTGTCTCGACAAGCTGCTGCTGGACTCCAGCAGATGTGGTCTGGACGTCTGGCCATGGGGCAGAATCCTCATATGACCAGGTTGACTGGTTGCGGAAAGTGCCGGCTGTCCCAGACCATCCCACCAGATGTTCCCAGATGCACATCAGGGATTTGGGTCAGGAGAAGATTCAGGAACTTGGAGAAACGTATTCACTGGTTCAAGATGTGTGGGCATGCCTGCGTGTTCCGTAGCCCATGACCTAGGGTGTGAGTGTGTGTGTGCGTGTGTGTGTATGTGTGCCTGTGTGCATGTGCTTCTGAATCTCAAGCCAGGCAGACGTGTTGAAGTCTCCCAGGCTATCCTATGATACCTGCACAGCGTTTTTAAAAAGCAAGTGTATTACAGTGCTACATTGGTTTCCCAGGGCTGGAACACCAAAATCAAGGTGTGGGCAGGGCCGAGCTCCCTCTGCAAACTGTAAGGGAATCCTTCCTCAGCTCTTCCAGCTTCTGGTGTTTGCTGGCAATCTTTGGCATTCCTCGGCTCGTAGATGTGTTACGCCAACCCTCCATCCTCACATGGCCATCTTCCCCCGTATGTCTGTGTCTCTCTCCTCTTATGAGGACACCAGCCATATTGGACCAGGACCCCACCCTGCTTCATGGTCATCTCGTCCTATAGAATGACATCAGCAATGGACCCTAACTCCAAATACGGTCACACTCGGAGGTTTTGGGGATTAGGACTTGCACATAATTTTCGGAGTTTAACTCATAACAACTGCTTAAATCGACAACAAATCCCCTTGCCCTTCCCACACCGTCCTGCTCATTCGCTCCATATTTCTGAGTACCGTTATTACGTCCTCGTGATTTCTCCCCTAGTGACTTCTGGTAGCATCTGGGGGCTTAGTTCTTCAGTATCACACCCTCCCTGGGTCATGTGCTAAGGAACAATAGATGTATGTCTTCATTTTTATTTATTTATTCCTTCATATATCTAGAAAATGTCTTAAAAATGTCTTTATTCTGGGGCCCGGCCCCGTGGCAGAGTGGTTAAGTTCGCGCGCTCCGCTGCAGGCGGCCCAGTGTTTCGTCAGTTCGAATCCTGGGCGCGGACATGGCACCATTCATTGAGCCACGCTGAGGCAGCGTCCCACATACCACAACTAGAAGGACCCACAACTAAGAATATACAACTATGTACCGGGGGGCTTTGGGGAGAAAAAGGAAAAAAAAAATGTCTTTATTCTATCCCCATGCCTGGTATTATTGTTTATTTAGACATAAAATCTACATAGAAAATAACTTCTGTCTAGAAAGCCTTAGAATCTTCCACCATCCAGTGTTGGTGATGAGAAAAGCTATGTCATCCTGTTTGCTGGTCTTTGTATATGGCCTATTTCTTTCTTCCTTTCAGAAGAAGGACCTCTTTAATCTGCGGAATTCTGCGATTTCAGTGCTTGGTGTGGGCCTTTTCAACCTGGGGAATAATTAATTGTCCTTTGGTCCTGGAAGGTTTTTGATATCGTTTGTTGATAATTTCTCTTTTCTCTGTTCTTTCTTTCTGGAACTTTGATTATGCTGATCTTGGTGCTTCTGAATTTATTCTCCAAGTACCTTTTCTGTCCTATTTTCCAGCCTTTCTGTTGAATGTTTATCTTCAGATGTGACACCTTAAACTAGCTAATCCTCTTTCTTCATGCAAGAGCATGCTATTTTACCTTTATTGATCCAGGTGTTTTGGGCTCTCTCATCTGGAAGATTTCTTAGATTTCTGATGAAATCTTAGATTTCTGCCTCTTTCTTAATAAGAGAGAGGCACTTAACCCGGGTGCCAGTTCTGTGTGTAGAGAGTGACCTGTTGCCGTGGGTGTCACCATGGGTGGTCAGGTGATCCAGCTCTTCACTGGAGAGAACCACTAATCTTGATATCGTGGCATATTTTCTCCAGGGATAGGCAGTTTCTGTGGCCTGGCCGGCACATTCCTGATTGCCTGCATCTGGAACGGGCTGAGGAGACATCCTTTAGGATGCAGACTCAACACAATTTGCTTGTTACGGTCCGGAGCTTAACCCCTCACTGAGTCTAGTGCCCTCCCCAACATCTGGAGCCTGTTCCTTTTCTCCCCAGAACTGAGACCTGGGAAGTTTAAGTGCCACGTCTGGAGGTCCCACAGTTCCTTAGTAGCTGAGCAGGAATTGGACACAAGATATCCTGACTCAGTGGCAGTGGAAGCTTCTTGGAAGCAAGGCCAATAAATTAGTCAACATTTGTCCCCAAGACCTAGCACAGAGCCTTACACACATACTCAACAGATGGATGATGAGGAGGATGCCGGAGGAGGAGGAGGTAGTATTTTTTCTTGCTCTCGACTAATATTCTAAAATGAAATCAAACTTAAACCAAGCCCTAAGGTAAACATGCACAAATCATCAATTTTCCACCAGTATTCTGGGGAAACCCATTATACTGAAATAAACAATAACATAATGATGATGAAAAGTCACCTGAATTTTTATAATTGTAAGAAATCAAGGAAATTTCTGCTTACAAGCTGGGGCCCCCACGCCCAAGACTTGTGTCCATTCACTGCTGGCATCAGCAGTCAAAGCGCTGTCCTAACCGTGAAGGACTGGCCATGTCCCGGGACGTGGGGTCTTTGAAGAGTTGGCTCTGGGGGCCTCATACCCAGAGCTCGCACTCCTTTCAGCCTGGGAAGGGCAGTTACTGGTGATGGGGTGGCTCCAGCCAGCCCACACAACCTAGTAAACAGAAACTGGAAAATAACCACCAAGGGTGAGATGGCAGCAGGAGTGCCAGGGCAGTGGGAGGGAAGGGGCCTCTGGCGGCCGTGGGCATAGGGAAAGAGGTGACGTGTGAAGATGCAGAAAGTAGCCAGTCATCAGCCAGCAGGTGGCAGGACTCCTGCTGCTGAATTAGGGCCCCAAACCAGAAAGATTCTTGTCGTTTCATGGGGAAACAAGGGACCCCTGGGGAGGGCGGCGGAGATTCTGGCAAGGATCAGGGGCATCGAGCCAGTCACCTCCAAGGCAGGAAGCACAAGGCAGGGGTGATTCTACCACCAAATAGGTCCAAGACGGGGACACCTTCCCAGGAATCGGGACAAAGGACAGTGCAGGTGGGGTGGGTGCCCAGTGCCCTGCACAGACCCAGAGCGTCTTCTCTCCCTGCTAAGCCCGGAGGCCCCGCCCAGAGTCCGGGGGTGGTTGGGAGTCACATGGTCCAGGTGAGGGGTGATGGCAACAGGAGGACAGGGACCCAGCAGACCTGAAAGTCTCCAGAAGAGCCTTGGCTGCTTTGTATTCATGGTTCTCAGCCAGCAAGCTTGACATCCCTGGTCGTTCTCCAGAGTTACGGCAAGGGCGCCCTGAGATTAATGTGGGCATCCTTCCTATGCACTAAGTAAATAAAAGCCAAAAACAATGATATCAGAATTCCAGTATTTCTTTTGATCTAAATAGGGGCTTTTATGCTTGAAATGGTTGGAAAGCACTGTTCTGGGACACAGAGATGCAAAACACAGCCATGATGTGCGCTGACTCCTCTCTCCTCTGACCTTGCAGGACGATGCTGAAAGAGCAGTACATCGACAAGACGCGTGTGGCCGTGTTTGGGAAGGTGAGCTCGGCTGCTTCTTGTCTGAACACCTCCTGTTCAAGAACACTGAGCTGTCCTGGTTGACTGCGGGTGTCTCTGGTCGGGTGTGCGAACAGTTACTCTCTTAAGAGCGAGAGGTTGGGCACTGAGTGGTTCCAGCAAAGGGAGCCGTCGTCTGCTGGCTCATTTGTCAATGTTTCTTTTACATCATCTGGAAGGAAAGGAAGAAAGAAGCCAGGTCCTATGGGAGCGCTCCGTCAGGTTCCTAATTGCTTTCCTGGCGTAAGCCTGCCCCAGGAAAGAAGGGAGGCAGGCGTCCTTACTTCTGTGTATCTTCTTGTGCAGCAGCCACATTAATTGAGCAGGTTCGCTGAAATGGAAGGGAGGGAGTGGGAGGTCACACTCTGAACTGTCAAGCCAGAGAAGCTTCCAGGGGATGGCCCACATCCGAAGTCTGTAGCCTGGTGCAGTGGTGGCCCGTGGCTGGGAGTCAGGTCTGTGGAGGGCCCCCTAGTATCGCCGGGGCACGTGGTCCCCCATTCTCAGATGGCCTGGACCCTTGGCCTCTTGATCTCAAGAAGGCGAGAGCACAGAGGGATAGACCCGGATCCGTCTTCGGTCTGAGAGGACGGCTCGCAGCAGAGGCTCGTCGGCGGTGCCTCGCAGGGACCTGCCTGCAGGTGGAGGCTTGAACAGGTGATCACAGGAGCACCTCTTACAGCATCGCCTCCGGAACCTCCGAGCCCAGCATTCGATGGGAGCAGTGTGCATTTGAGACGTGGCCCCACCCTGTTGGGTGACCCCAGAAATGGCGTCCTGGAGCCCTCCCACACCCCCTCCGCACTTACTTCCTAGGGGAGGGACTCAGAGCCTGGACACAGGGACCTAGAGGCTCATTCTGTGCTAGGGAGGACCCTGTGAGGGGCTCAGAGCGAGCTGGATGGATTATAAGTGTCACTTGGGGTGACAACACTTATCACCCATCCCCTCCCACATGGGAAAGTTACTGCCCCACAGACTGCTGCCAGCTCAAGGCAGAGCGCCCAGGCCTGGGTCACTCTGTGTCCAGTCTTCACTCCTCTCCAAACACACGTGATGCTATTCCTGAGAGCTTGGCCTCCCTTCTCTGGCTGCATTCCCAAGGCGAGCATCTCAACATAGCCCAACCCCTGGGACCTTTCAAAATTCACTCTGGGGGCCAGCCCCGCGGCGTAGTGGTTAAGTCTGGCACACTCCACTTCAGTGGCCTGGGTTTGCAGCTTCGGATCCTGGGCACAGACTTATACCACTCAGCAGCTGTGCTGTGACGGCAACCCACATACAAATTATAGAAGCAAGTTACAGGAAGATTGGCACAAATGTTAGCTCAAGGTGAATCTTCTTCAAGCAAAAAAAGAGGAAGATTGGGAACAGTTGTTATGTATTTGTATGTGGCAACCCACATACAAATTAAGGAAGATTGGCGCAGATGTTAGCTCATGGCCAATCTTCTTCAAACAAAAAAAAGAGGAAGATTGTTAACAGTTGTTAGCTCAGATCCACTCTTACTCAGGGAAAAAAAAAATTCACTCTGGACAAAGAAGATGTAGGAGTCAGCTAATAGCAAACAGGCTTTCCCCAAAGTGATTGATTCAGCGGCATGGGCAGAGAGTGTGCTGGGTGGAAAGGGGAACCTGTACACCTTTCAAGAATGCAGCTCACCTCACTCTGTCACTGGGACAGGCAAAGGGAGTGTGTCCAGTGCTCTTTGCTAGGCACCTTTCCCCATTCATTCTGCCTCAGTGGCCCCCTGCCGCATGCAGTAGTGCCCCTTAGATGGAGGTGTTGTGGACCCATAATTGCATTTCTCCTCGGAGGAAATGAGCTGTTGGTTCTTTTAGCTGATCAGCGTTCTGCAGGCTCTCCCCGTTTCCTTCCTCAGTCTACCTCAGTGAGTCTGGGTACAGCCCGGGTCCTGTGCCCCCTTCATCACGGAGCACAGGACCTCCTGGAGCCGCAGAGGCCCCCTGGAGCTGTGGCTGCTCTACAGGTGTCCTGGGGGACGGGGGAGGGACAGCTGTGGGCTGCGTTCTGCAGGTTCTGGCCTGTAGACTACGGGTAGCCTCTCGCTGAAGCCCTAGTCTAGGCCCTGAGGTTCTCTAGGAAAAATGTGTTCAGTGCTTTTTTTCTTAAAGACTTTATTTTTCAGAGCAGTTTTAGGTTGCCAACAAAATCGAGAGCAAAGTACAGAGAATTCCCCTTTCCCTCCACAGACACAGCCTCCCTCGTTATCAACATCCCTCCCCAGAGGGGTACATTTATTAGTATTGATGAACCTGCCTTGACACATCATTATCACCCAGAGCCCATAGTTTACACGACGGTTCCCTCTTGCTGTTGCACGTTCTATGGGTTTAGACGAATGTATAATGACATGTGTCCATCATTAAGGTATCAAACTGAGTATTTTCACTGCCCTAAAGATGCTCTCTGCCCCGCCTGTTCATCCCTCCACAGCAACCCCTGGCAACCACTGCTCTTTTTACTGTCTCCACAGTTTTGCCTTTTCCAGAAGGTCTTATAGTTGGAATCATACAGTGTGCAGCCTTTTCAGATTGGCTTCTTCCTCTTAGTGATATGCATTTAGCTTTCTTCCAAGTCGTTTCTTGTCTTGAGAGATCATCTGTTTTTAGCGCTAAATAATATTCCATTCTCTGGATGTACCACAGTTTATTTATCCATTCACTGACTGAAAGACATCTTGGTTGATTCCAAGTTTTGACAATCATGAATAAAGCTGCCGTAACCATCCATGTGCGGGTTTTCATGTAGATATAAATTTTCAGCTCCTTGAATAAATACCAAGGAGCGTGATTGCTGGATCGTATGGTAAAAGTATGTTTACTTTTGTAAGAAATCACCAAACTCCCGTCCAAAGAGGCTGCACCCTTTGCGTTCCCACCAGCAATGAGTCAGCGTTCCTGGTGCTCCACATCCTCGCCAGCATTTGGTGGTGTCAGCCAACACTTTTTTTAAAAACAAACTGCAGAAGGACTTATAAGGACTTGTAGATCCCACTGGCAATAAATATTATTAGCCAGAAACCAAAAGGACTCTTTTATTGCCATTAAGACAAGATATTCCTGTTGTACTGAAGGAAACTATTAGAAAATAATATAACGGAGCAAACATATAGGTGATAAGCGGTTAATCCTACAGTGAGTTTGGCATGGTGTGGGCTCCACAGACTGTCTCCATCACGTCTGTGGGTTCCCACACTCCACACACACATGCTCACACATGCTCACACATGCTCACACGCAGTCCCCATGCCATACCCTTGTTCTCTGGAGCCTTTGCTCCTGGCCCTCCCCACCTTCACTCATCAAAGCATCACATCTGTGTCCCATTCCCTTTGGGTCTTTTGGGGGACTGGAGCACATCTGAATCAAGCAACTTTGAAGGCACCCATGGCAGATAATGATGTAACATTTTACTCTCTCTGAGAGGCCCACATTGAAGTAGGGGTCTTCATGTCAATCCCAAGGAAGGGCAATATAGGAATTTATGGAATTACCCATGGACAGGACACGGGTGCATGTCTGTCTCATGTAACCCCTGAGCTGAGCATCATGGCAGACCAGTACAGGCGCCCTTTGACACTGCTTCCTGGTGGGCCCTCCCTCAGAATCACGTGGAATGATTGGTTTGCCTAGACAAGGAAGGCAGCAAGAAGAGCTGTACAAAAGTGCTGATTTGGAGGGGACTTGATAATAGCCTTACCCTTACATGGCATTTCCTAGTCTACAGTCGCACTTCCACTTCACTATCACGCTTCATCGTCCCACCCCTTGAAACTGAGGCACAAAAGCTGGGAAGACTCACATCACATAACTAGCTGGAAAGGTATCTGCTTTTCATCTTTTTACCCCCTAAAGAGTTTTAAGTTAAAAGTAAAAACAATGTGAAAATGGTTGCTCGAGTGGCTGATCTTATTATGTCTGAGGCTCTTTCCACGACTGCGTTGTTGACGTTGACTCCCACTTTTCTCCCTTCCCTCTCTCTTTCTCAGGATTATGGCGGGTACCTGAGCACTTACATCCTCCCAGCAAAGGGTGAAAACCAAGGTCAGATTTTCACCTGCGGCTCTGCCCTGTCTCCAATAACAGACTTCAAGCTCTACGGTAAGGTCTTGACTAGACGTGTTGGGCCGCAGCAGGGCCCCACTGCCCTCCCCTTCGGCACTGCGTTCCACCCGCCTCCCTCCCCTCAGGCGCCCACAGTTGAGGATAAACTACCACAGTGTTGTGTGGCTAATGGGTGAACCTCATAGAGAGAACCTGGTTTCAAGTCACTTGTTGGATGAAAGTGGTCAATCCACTGATACCTATGAATCACTTCCCCAACACCCAAGACCAGGAGCTAAAACAGCTAGTGGTTCCACTCACAATAGGCGGAGTTGGAAAACCCTCGCCTGCGAGCAGGAGGGACAGAGGTGTGCTGCCGTCCCTGAGGGCTGCCCTTCCTCTTTGCTCCCGGAGCCTGGGCAGGGCCCTGCACTGGGTCTGTGTCTGGGGCGTGGGGGTGTTTGGCGGGCAGAGGTTAGTGAGGAGCATGGCAGCTACTTGGTGAGCACTGGGGGAGATGTGATGGCTCAGCTCTGCTCTGCTCTCTGCCTGCCCTCCTCCCTGGCAGCCCCTGGCCAGCGCCGTTCCTTGGGGAGACTGCCTTTCCCATGGCCAGAAGCCTGAGATGGGGGACGGGGTGTCAGGATGACTTGCTGAAGGGACCAGGCGGAGATCAGGCGTCCCAGCTGTGGGAGCCAGACCTCTGCCCAGGCACAGAGGTGCCTCTATTGTCACTGTTTTGGGGTTCGAGGCTCCCTACCTTCTCCTCCTTCTGGTCAGCCAGCCCCTTTCCTCCGAATGTGCATGGCTTTGTGACATTAACCTCTTATTTAAATGTGCAGAGAGGTCTTTCATGTGGGTCTGAGAACTTGCCCTCAGGCCAGGGCTACAGGGAGGCTGGCTGTTAGCCTGCTACCCGCACTGCACTACGCTCACTAATAAGATGGCAAACCAGGAGCGCTTTTTGTCGCTGGTCTGCGGGAGCCCTGCTCAAAGCCTGTGCTCCCTCTGGTTCAAAGGCACAGGTCCTACTCCCCTGGCTGCACCCTTCCACGTGCCCCATCTCAGTACTACTGGACCCCGGGAAACAACCCAGGGGTCACGGTGGGGTCCAGCAGCCCACTGGTTCCTGCAGCCAAAAGGCTCAAAACAGATGTGCTAGTCTTTACAAAGAGCTCTAATGCGAATTTCAACTTATAATCGTACAAGAGCTCTCCTAATTCAAAATTTTAACAATTAAAATTAATTTTCCAATGGGAATACATGTAGCATATTTCATATTTTTCAAACTCAGTGAGACTTTCATAATTTTTTTAATCATGCTATTTCAAACCTGCCTGATTTGAATGCACACAAACACCAGCATCCCCACGCTTGGCTTTGTCACAGTGCCCAAGAGGGAAAGCCGCCACACTGTCTCTTCCACTTACCTATGGATTCCCTGAAACCTGGGGAAGCTGTTTGGAGCTCTTTGCATCCTGACTTCCCCGACAGGGCAGCCCCCGGGTCCTCATCCAGAACCCGGACCCGGAGCCAGGCTTTGGGATAGAAAGGAAACATGCTTAGACTTGTTAAAAAACTAAGTAAATCCTCATGGAAATGTGCTCTCTTATCATTTGTTCCCTTTTCCTGTATGTCAAAATGAAGTGAGAGGTATCCTGTTTATTTAGGATTCCAATTAAGTAGGTTTTGTGTAATTAAGGTTTTGCTCTCCTGCTACAAACCAACCAGCCACCACACTGGCAATTTATTGGTACGGTACTCTCGGATTCCCCGTGTAAGGACGCAAGAGGTTGAGACAGTTTTTTAAAAACAAACCTCTCCCATGTGCATGTAAGTGCGTCAGCCCTCCACGCCCCAGCCCTGTGCCATGGGCATCCCCAGAGTGCGGGGAGCGCCACACCCCCAGGGTAACCCTCCTCCCTCTGTTTGTGTCCAGCATCTGCATTTTCCGAGAGATACTTGGGCCTCCACGGACTTGACAACAGAGCATACGAGGTATGTTTGGGCACAAGTGGGGAATCTGATGACCTCTGTCAACCTCTTCTCCAAATTCCCTCTCCCGCCCCTCCAACCCCCAGCCCCACTCTAACCCACCCTCCCTTCCCGGGCCCGCTGTTCTCTCCCTGTCCACTCTAAGGAAACCTTTGGGTCCATCCTTCCACCACACTGTGAACTGAGGGGACTGGGACCTCTCTCGGGTCAGTCTGCTTTCCCATTCTAGAGCTTGAGGGATGGGGAAGAGAGCCGAGAGCATCTTTGGATGGAGGAGTCTGTCCCAGGGCCCCTAGGCATTGGGTGTGGGTGACCGCCGGCTCCCCTGCGCCCAAGGCGGGTTCTACTTCGGGAGAATAAGCTATTGGTGGAGGGACAGCAGACTCTGATACCTCCTGCTAGGTCAGAGCCATTCAGTTGAGTCACTGCAGACGTCACACCTGGGTGCATGAGAGGCCAGGGTTCTGCAGGGCAGGACTGTGGCTTCAGTGTTGAAACTCCCACATGGACAACAGAACTGTCTGACCAGGACGTCACCTCCTAATGGCACCAGGTGAAACGATGGCCCTCTGAGACCACCTGCAGTGGGAGAAACTCTCTTTCTCTTCTCCCATCTTCTCTCCCACCCCTTCCTCTTCCTGAAAGGAGTTCACATAAGGGAGAGCTGAGGCTTCCGGGATGAGCTGTGCATTTCATTGCAGATACCTATAAATCACTTCCCCAACACACAAGACCAGGAGCTAAAACAGCTAGCGGTTCCAATGAAGCATCCCAATTCTCCCAGAACTTTCTGTTTCCAATGCACGGCACCCACCTTCTCAGTCAGATTTCTAGTAACAAGACCTTGCTGCCTGCGGTGAGGCCCGCTGATGCTCTCCCCTTGCCCCTGTGTGTGCAGATGACCAAGGTGGCCCATCGCGTGTCAGCGCTGGAGGAACAGCAGTTTCTGATCATTCACGCAACCGCTGATGGTGAGGACTAAGGATGTCGATTCACTGCATATCTGGTGAAAGCGTCACCATTGATGATGTTATGGGTTTTGACAAACACTTTCCTCTTTTTTTTTTAACAGAAAAAATCCATTTCCAGCACACCGCAGAACTCATCACACAACTAATTAAGGGAAAGGCTAATTACAGCTTGCAGGTACAGTATATGCCCATCCACTGGGTTTCGCACTGGGAGAGAGACAGTCCTTTCCATGCAGAAAGCACTGAGTGCAGTCGGTGCGTCCCGTTTCCTCAGCACAGCTGCGGTACAGTTCCGGGAGATGGGCGGGGGCAGGTCAGATCAGACACATTAGCACCGGCTTACTTTTTCTACGAATTAGCGATAGCTCGGTTCTGCACTCAGGCTGTGTTTAAGCCCCTTTGGAGCTCCACCACCACCACCACCCACCCCCGCCTCCACTCCAGGCCGTGAGCAAGGCCACACCAACCAGCACACCACCCTACAGTGAGGTGATGGTGTCCCTGGTGTGTGAAGATGGGGCTCTTGTCCCAGTGCTGGTGAGAGCAGTGTGAGTGGGTCCTGAGCCCCCTCTCACTAGCCTCCCCCGGACAACACCGCACACTGACAAATGCTGGCAGGAGGCTCCAGAATCGTCTGTGGCTGAGCAGCAGTTAAAGAGCGTTCCCCTTTCCAAGAGCCAGACTCACGGCTTCATCCTATTGGCATCAAGTACGGACCCAACAGCTCAAGGCTGGGCTCCTTCCAGTGGTGCACAATGCTCCTTCTGGAAACTTCCTCCATTTCCTTCCTGACCACTGGTTCCTTCAGTAAAACAGGCATGACCCCGATGGTCATTTCAGGTCCAGAGATAAATGGGAGATTTCCTCAGCCGAGCGCCCTGTCTCCTGGTGCCCTGGCACTGACCGCTGGCCGCCTCTGTCGCCAGCTCCTGGCCTTCCTGCATGCTGTCTTGTGGAGGGTCACCTGTGGCCTGGGCCGGTTGTGCAGAGCTTCCTGCAGGGAGGGAGTTTGGCCCAGGGGTTGATGAATAGGGCAGGAAGGACGGAGTTAATGTCACATTTGAGCTCCCCTCTGAAAATGTTTGGGTCGTAGTAGACGCGATAGCTGCCGCAGCGTTATGAGACACATTGTACACACACGGTGCAGCCGTGGTAGGTGAAACGGCAGCCCTCCGTGCTGATGTGGATTGCTCCGCAAGACAGCGGCTACGTTGGATCAGCCAGGGGCAGCGAAAGGGACCCCGGCGCGCAGGGCCGTGCCTCAGGCACAGCGACGTTTCAACAGACACTCAATGAATTTGTCACAATGATCAACTCCAGATAATGGCACCAAGGGAGGGGACCCAGGAAAGGAGGGGCCATACTTCCTACTCTGTATCCTTTGTCCTGTTTGATGCTTAACGTACACGCACTAGCTCACTTACGTCATTAATAACGCTCTAAGATGAAAGCGAGCGCCATCCTCCAATGACGGGAAAGGGAGACAGAGTCCAAAATGCGGGAGGCAGCCTGGTGTCGTGGGGAGGACACGGGCTCCTGGGTGGATTAGACTTCCCTTGAACCCCTGCTGGGATAGGCCCCTTTGTGTGGAAATGGCGCAGTGCCCCTAGGGTACAGGGCGTGTTGTTACGTTTGGTAATGGGGTATCTGGCTGCCATCTTTTTAGGATTCACTATGTTCCAAGCCTCGTTCTAAGTGATTTATAGGTATTATAACATCACTTAATTTCACAAAACTTTATGAGCTAGATTCTCTTATGATGATCATCTCCACTTGGCACAACTGAAAACTGAGGCCCAGGAAAGTCACCTGTCCAGAGCCACACGGGGAGCCAAACCCAGGTGGCCGGGCCACAGGACTCGGTATGGGAACAGGCAGTTTCCCGCTGTCTCTGTGCTCTCGAGCTTGTCTCTGTGCTGCACGTTCGAACAAGCGGATTGAGACAGTGCAGAGTCTGTTGAACGAAGTGCTTTTTAGTTTAGTCAGTCGATTCACTGAGTGCCTGCTGCACCTGGCAAAGCTTCTAGGAGAAAAAGGCACTGACATGAGCACTGAAATGGTTCAGGAAATGCGTTTCCCAGGTTAAGTTCAGGCCTGCGTGGGCCCTGACCATAGTCATCTCCACATCTCAGGTGCATCCCCAGTCCCACTGGGAGGGTGGGCCAGCGTTCTTGACTCCTCTGTGCCTTCCTTGCAGATTTACCCGGATGAAAGCCATTACTTTAACAGCGCCTCCCTCAAACAGCACCTCTACCGCTCCATCATCAACTTCTTTGTGGAATGCTTCAGGATTCAGGACAAACTCCCGACAGCCACAGCAAAAGAGGAGGAGGAGGAGGACTGACCAGGAGCCAGCCCTAAGCACAACGTGGCTCTTCCTAGAACAGCGTACCACTGGGACCCTGCCTCCCTCTCCCGCAGAGGGCTGGGGTGGGGGCACGAAGTGTTATCGTTCCATAGCATGTATGTCTCGGGTCCTGAAGGCAGTTTTGCTTCTGAAACAAGCTCCTTCCCGGGTGGAGATGCGTCATCGCTCACGAGGGCTTCCGAGGAGCCTGGAACCATCACAGCATTGCCGCCCCCTGACCCCAGAGTGACTGGTGCATCCCACAGCCCCTCCCCAAGGAACGGTATGAAGGACAGACGGCAGTGAAGAAACTGGCCCTGAAATTCCAGCTGTCGAGCAGTAGCATTAAGACCCACCCTCTACCGGAGGGCCGCGTCCACATTAGCAGCATCACATCCAGTCTGATATAACCACGCCATGGGAACAACTATAGCACAATTATTTTAACAGTACTTGTTCATAGATTGGCTTGCTCCTTTCTGTAATTAGGAGATTCCACGTTTAAGGGGCTGTACAAAGTATTACTGTAGCTATGCTAATGGTTAACCTTATGGAATTAATTCGTATTTTTCTATGGTTTTTACCTGACACTGTCTCTGGTCATGGGGTTGTTTTGCTGTGCCGTTTTTCATTTTCCTTTGTTTTGCTTGGTTTTCTTCAGTCAATGTGTAGGCTTTGCTGTTGTTTGAATGAAGAAGCAGATCAGAACTAACTCACCGCTCTCTCCAAGGTCATCTTCAGACTTTGCGGAGACATTTCAAACCCCTGAGGGGAAGAAATATCCATACGATTCACTAAAAAAAATTCACCAATAAACCCTCTCCCACCCAGCCACATCTGGATTTGGCTTAGATTTGCATTGTCCGCTTACATATGTCTTTCGACCCATCCTTTGCCTCCTTGATAAGTTGTCAAGTCTTTTCAGATGACATTTGGTTGAAAAACATAAAAAGACAAAGTGTTGACCTCACCCCCAGGTCTGTCACATGCGCTCGGGTGGCAGGAAGCCGAGTCGCCTCCCAGCTCCTTTCCTGGGGATGGCTCGTGCCCTCCCCGCCGCCCAGGAGCAGCCACGTCGATGCTCTGCACTAGCCCTGTAGGATGCCCTCTGGCCAAGTGTGGAGCGGTGTCCTAGTGTGAATTTCCTTCTGTTGTGTATAAAGACAGGAACCTGCGTCAGGCATCGCCCGCCTTCCCCGCCCAGCGCCCCCACTCCCCTCTGCGTTCCGCATTTCGCTTGCATGCCCGACACTCTGGCTGATCTGCGCTCTCTAGAAGTGCTCGTTTGAAATATATTGATTACCGTCATTTCCTCTGGAGCTTGTTGACAAGCTGAATGTCAGTTCTGATTTCTCCAGCTTCCGGTCCTGCTGGAGGGTCCTTGACATCTTGTCAGCAGAGAAGACACGTCCATGTCTCTTTGATGTTTGGGGTTTGGTTTCACCCACGCGAGCTCTGAACGTCAGTTGTAGTTAGTCTGCTTGGGAGATCTCCATCACGGGATTTTTAGGGTGATCTGTCACTGTTGGTTAGAAGGATCAACGTGCTGACCGGTATGACCGCTCTGAAGGCTGCGTGATCGTGCTTGTGCTGTTTCCGTGGGCTTGGCCAACTGCAGAGCCAGCTAGGGCTGACGGGGGAAGCCTGCTCTGGCCACGATCTGGTAGGAGGGAGGTCAGAATGTGGCATGGTAGCGTTTGTTCATCCATGGAATAAAACATTATTTTACCACTCGGATAGCTCTTTTCTTACTTATCTTCCACCATCTCACCTTAGAGAAAGTGCGAAACTTCAAGAAGTTTGTAAGGTCCTCGTTGGACCCTAAGCAAGACTGTGCGTGTCCTCAAGAGCCTGGGGCGCGGCAGGTAAAACCTGCCTCCGTGGTGGCAGCAGTACTGATAGTAAGAAGGAGCGGACTGACCAAATAAATCAAAGTCCCCCAGTCAGAGAAAAGGGGTCTGAGTTGCATCTTGAAAGCTTTAGGGTGAAGACAGATTTTCCTACGCTAAGAGGAAAAGCGGCTCTCAGCTGAGGCCATAGTGTTGCCCCCAGAACGCTTTAGGAAAGCCTCCATCTGCTGGAAATCCCTTAATTCAGTGGTGGTGGTGTTGTTACTCGATGTCTGGTGTGAATGTAGCAGAGGGATAAAGCAAATAAACCCTTCCAAACCGCCGAGCGGCTTCTGCTGCAAAGAAACCAGATCAGTCCAGGCACGCCAGCCGAATCAGCGGAATCTCGTCACCTGCTTGACCAAGAGTTAAGAGCAGGAGATAAAACAAAAAAAGCCAGAAGCAGCAGGGGCTGTCCCGGCCTGAGGTGCTTATCACCCCGGCGGCGCAGTGTCACCGTGAGCCCTCTCCCGGTTCCACCAGGAGGGAGCTGAGTGCTCCCCACAGCCTCTCACTGCTGAGGCCACGCCTCCTGGAGGGGGCTGGACACTCGGGTGGGAGTGGACGGGTTACACAAAAGGTGTGTTTCCCACTTTTGAAAACACAGGGTATAGGGTGACAAGACGAGACCGGCCCTGAGACCAGACACTGGCCTTGCTGGCTGGGAGCACTCCGGCTTCCCCTGAGCTCCCTCCGTCTTCCCCCAAGGGAAGGAGAAGTGGGTCAACTCCAGACAGTCTCGAGGGAAGCCTGTGTGGGCGAGCCGGGGCCCCTGCAGCTGTGTGGCTGGAAACCCGCCCAGAATGCCCCTGTGTGTTGCAGTTGGGGGTGTGTGACACATTTTGAGTTTTATTTCGGTTTTGAATTCGTTTTAAAAAGGTTTTAATAGCATTTCAGCTCCGCAGCTGTGAACTCCTGAGCACCCCTCAGTGCCTTGGAGCCCAGAGCAGGGGCACAGGCCCTACACGTGGGGCCTTCCTCTGTGGCACCTCCTAGGATGCGGGCTGCCACATGCACAGAGGTGCACATGGGGACCTCCATCCCCGCTGGCCTGGAAGCATGCTCCTCCCTCTCCTGCCCCACTCGACAGTCCCAGCATGATGATTTCTCGAAGGACTGACTCTGTTTGAACCCTGGAGTCACAGGAGAGGCCAGGAGGACGTTTCAGAGACTCCCGTGTCCCCTCTGCCAGCACACAGTGTGAGTTCTAGGACAATCACAAGGGGAGAGAAGAGGAAGCCTGGTGAGAGACGGGATGTGCAGAGAACGTCCAGCCTGAATAGAAAGCAGAGCTGGGACCCCACGCTGTGGCACTGCCCAGGGAGCCGCTGCACCTCCGCAGGCAGCTTCCCAAATGGCAGAGGCTTGCATCTGCCAACCTCCCTCGTTTTTGCCCCCACTTCCAACTTGGGACCAACTGGTAGAGTTAAACATGCTCCCTGAACAAGTCACATAGGAGCCCAGCTTCCCCGGCCCACAGCCTCCACCAGGCACTGCCCGGCCTGCCAAGCACAGGGGATGGTGTCCAACCCCCGTGCTCCAGCGACCTCGGAATAAGCAGACTCTGCTTGTTCTCATTCAGGTGGCATGTTAGTCAGCTCCAGCTGCCATAACAAATACCATAGACGGGGCAGCTTGAACAACAGGACTTCGTTTCTCACAGTGCTGGAGGCTGAAGTCCAAGATCAGGTGCTGGCCAATTGGGTTCCTGGTGAGAACCTGCTTCCTGGTTTGCAGACCGCCAGCCTCTCACTATGTCCTCACCCAACGGAGAGAGAGAGCACGAGCGAGCTCCATGTCTCCTCTTCTAAGGGCACTAGTCCCATCAAGGGGGACCCTCCATCATGACCTCATCTAACCCAATCACCTCTCAAAGGCCCATCTCCTAATACCACAGTGGGGGTTAGGGCTTCACCATATGAATTTTGGGGAACATAAACATGTTGGGTGGTCTTTATCTTCACGCTGGCATTCCAGAGAGAAAATAAGTGTTTGAGAAGACTTGCTGAGAGGCAGGTGGGGACCCTGGGTGGAGGGGGAGGGAGGGAGACAGAGGGGACCCAGCCTCGGGGAGACTGCCATACGAGTGGGGCTTCCCAGGGGGTCTGGATGGGCATCTGGTCCTGAGAGGCCCAAGTTCTCTTCAGCAAACCACAAGCTCCGAAACAGCCAGAAACATCTGATTCTGTCCCTCACCCCACACAGCTAGGGGATCTAAAGAAGGCAAGGGAGTTGGCCAAAATCACACAGGAAGGCAGCCGTAGGCCTGTGTCCCTTCCCCTTGGTTGTGCTGTGTTTTCTTTCATGATACGCTCTGAGGCCCAGGCTCGGGCCTCCTGGGTCTAGCCTGTCCCCACCTCCCCAGCATCTGTGGAGCCAGGCTCGGTGGAAATGGGCAACAAGGTCTAGGCTCTGAGCAGACGACAGATCCACAGGTGCTCTGATTCCTGTTCTGTTCAAGCCTCATAGCTAGGAAATCCATTATTGCATCAGCCTCCCGGCCTCAGATGAAGCGGGGGAAGTTGCATCTTTCTGTTTCCCAGACTGGGATCTGAAATGACCACAAGTATAGGGAATAAAATATGGAATCAGTGGGCCCAAATCATTCACACCCTCTAGGGAGACGGCCTGCATGCTTTGTGCAGGTCAGAATCCACCGCGGCACCTTGTACAACAGACCTGTGAGTCCAGGACAATGAAGTGCAGATGCACGCACAGCCGAGAGGCACCACCCTGATTATATGGCTCGGTCTTAGCCTGTCATCTCCTCCTGCCCCACAAAACCTGAGCAGCTGTCCCTAAGGCATAGGCTTTGCTCCCAAATATTCAGAATCCTAGATGACTCTTTCTGATTGCAGATACGGGACCTTGGGTGGCAGCATTTCAGACCAGACAGAGAAGGGTCTGTCCTGTTCATGGGGTCCCGCTGTGCAGCTCAGGCTCTGACGAGGCCTCCGGCTGGTCTGGCCACCCCGATCCCTCCCTTCAGCATCCTTTTTGTCTAGATGCCAGGGTCACTCTCTATGGGATGAAAAAGCTGCCAGAACCAACTGTTTCTCAGAGGCGTCCCATCTCCTCTGGGCTGATGTCCAAACCCCCTAAACAGAGCTTCCACCACCTGCAGCTCGGAGCCCCGACTCGGTGTGGCAAACGTCCCTCTGGTTGTTGCTGTGCACAGCCGGTCCTGCCAGGTGGCGCCACGCTCCACACCCTGCACACCCAACACGTGCCCGCAGCCCTGGCACACAGGCGCCTTTACTGATCCCTTCCCGCTTGTAACAGCATTTCCCAACCTCTCCAACACCTCAGGCTGGTTCTCTCTCTTGGGAGTCTGTCCTGTGCCTTGTAGGGCATTTAGCAGCTCACTGCCCTCCATTTACCAGATAACCAGTAACACCTCCCTGGGTCATGACAACCAAAACTGTCTCCAGACATTGTCACATGTCCCTTGGGGGACAAAACCACCCTGGTTGAGAACCAGGCTGACTACGTAGATGCTGCAGCCTGTTCAAGGGCTGCCACAGCCCTGCACCTGCCCAGCCCTGAGGGCGAGTGTCCCCTTGGATCTCCCACCCTGGGCACCTTGCCTCGTCTTCGTCCCAGCCTTACCCACCTGGCCTTCCCTGCTTCGACTCTAGCGGACTTTGAGAGCATCCTGCCCACAGAGCGTTTGTTTTGCTTCATTAAATGCCCATTAACTAGATTTGAAACGCTTTGAGGGCTGTTTCTGCTGGTCGTCCTGCCCTGTGCTGTCCCCTCCCAGGCGGAAGGAGGCCCGACCTCTGTGACAACAGAATACAGCAGAGGCGAGCGTGTGCCTCCCAGGCTAGGCCGAGGAAGGTACTGCAGGGCTGCCTTGTCCCCTGGATCAGACCGCTGGTGCAGGGCAGCAGCAGCCACGCTGCGAGGATGCTCCAACAGCCCCACGGCGAGGCCCTCACGGTGAGGAACTGAGGCCTCTCACCAAGAGCCAGGACACCTCTGCAGCCAGGCGAGGGGGCACCTGGGAGCGAATCCTCCACCCTGTCAGTCCTGCCGACACCTAAGGCCAGAATCAAGCAGCCCGGCCACTCTCAGATTCCCAATCCCTAGAAACTGCGAGGGACGATAGGTGACTATTGTTACTCAAGCCACTAAGTCTGGGGATGATCTGTTACATAGTGTTAGATAACGAACGCAACCTGACCAGCTTCCTTTCTCCAGATTATCCTGGGGCCCACATGGATGCCCCTGCACGGCACCCCCTTTCTGTTAAATATGGAATCAGTTGAGGACACACACGCTCACGCTCACGCTCACTCTGTGCTCCCCGGAGCAGCAGTGGCCTCCTCCCTGTCTGCCTTAGGTGTCACTCCAGTCCTGGGCCTCAAATCCCTGCTCAGTCAGGGAAGGTCAACAAACGGCAGGAAGGGTGATGGCACAAAAATTCACGCAGAGACCGCCCGCTGTCCACTCCAATGCCCATCGCCCCTTCCTTAGAGACGGGACCCCAGGTTTTAGCTGGGCAGTGAACATCCAGAATAAAGACCGTCCCGGGCCTCCTAGCAGGTGGGAGTGTCCACATGACTAACCTCCAGCCACTAGAATGTACATGGAAGTGCCAAGTGGCAGCTCCCACGAAACTTCCTTAAGAGGCCACAGTATGCACCCTGTCTGTCTTCTCCCTCCTCCTCCCCCTTCCCCCAGGTCAAGCAGACTGCTGGGCCCAGGAGGTGGGAGCTCCGTGCTGAGGGTGGCAGAGAACCAGGAACTGCGCAGGGCTCCCGGGTGTGCGGCATGCTCCTCCCGCTCCAAAATCTTCCATCTTGCCTGTCTCGCCTTTTCCGTTCCCTGCAGCCAAGTTTAATGCCAGCTCGCACACCTCACTGTGAGGACTGGCTCGCACAAGGCCAACAGCTCATGCTCAGGGGCCTGGAAACCTCTAACAGCCACGGTAAAACGTTTTTGGAAGAGCCGGTTATTCAGGCAACGAAGCATTTGTATCAGGCAAAAGGCAGGTGGGTGCGTGTGCATTCATTCCAAAAACAGCAAGGGCCACATCAGTAGTAATAATGGTTAGCACACTGAACGCTTGCCCTGTTCCAGGCACTGGGCTAAATTCCACGTGGAGTAACACATATGATCTCCACACAACGAACACGCTAATCTACAACAGCCCCATGACCTGGTCTTCTCGTTGACGTTTTGCAGACAAGGAAACAAAAGGAGCAGAGATGTAGAAACCGCCCAAGTTAAGGAACTAGCAAGTGTGCTGGACTGAAGACCCCCCACCACCACCTCCCTCTCTGACAGGCACTCGAACTGGATCCTAAACCGGAGTTTACCCGTGTCTGGGCTCAGCTGATGAACTGGTGTGACCACCACGCGTTTGAATGTTAGGTTCAGTTGTGGTTTCGGTCTAGGCTGGTTGGTTTGTTCTGGGTGAAAGAGAAGGAGGAGAGGTCTTCTGCCCGGGGCCTGGAGAGAAGGCCAGCAGAGTCTCTAAGTCTATGGGAGGAGATCAACCCGGAGCTGAAGGACTCATTGCCCAGGAGACAGAGGCCGGTGCGGCTCCACGTGGGGAGGCCGAGGGCATCCTCCCAGCTCAGCGGGAATGCCATGTGGCATCAGTCCAGTGACTCCTCCAGGGAACCGGGGCCACCCTGGCAGCCCAGGATCCGCGTTCTGCTGGTCAGTGTCACGGGACTCAGGGCGGTGATGGGCTCTGGGGGGAGGAACTGCCCCCATTGTCTGGGTGGGCAACCAAGCGTCTGCGTTGGGCCCTGTCTCCAGACATGTCCTACGTTAAGATGGCAGTGGGCAAAGTCAGTGACACGTTGGTTATCTCCATCCGCGAGATCCCGTTTTTACCTAAAGGCTGATAAAGCCCAGGAAACTTGAGATCTCTACTGCAGTTGGTTCAAGTGGGTTTCATGGCTGGTACTTTTACGAGTGAGAGGGTACTTTTAAAGTAAATATATTTGGTATATTCATATATAAAGACGCGGCAAATTCATTGACTAGTAAAGAAATGGGCCCACCAATGTGCCCAAATTCTGCTTTTGAACACGTTAAGATTGTTGGAGTTTTAGGGCTCAGATTACATTGGGACATGTATGGCTTCTATGGAACCATTTTTACAGAAATCTTAATATTATCTAGAAGTCAGAATAATCACTCACTGAATGAGATGTTTACCCGCTTGAAGGAAGGAGTCAACCTATTGAGGAGACTTGATGGCCATCCCGGAGGTGAGCTGGTAAACTACCTCTCTAAAAGAAAATTGTTGGAATTGTTGATCTGTCTGTGGGTCTATTTCCATGGTGTAAACACTTCCGGTCGCCAGTTTCAAATGGCCAAACTGACATCCCTGTAAACAGAGTTAGGGAGCGATGTGCAAAACCCCTTCTCGAGTCCCTTCCAGCTGGAAGTGGTGAGCTGTTCTGCAGTGGACTTATTAATTTGGGGCTAACATGGCAAGTCAATGGGATGGGGCTTCTAGGATGGCCGGAAGATGTCAGCATAGGGAAGTTCTGGGCGGTTAACAAAACCACACTCTCCCCCTGGCCGTGGTTTCTTCAGTGACGTTGGGGGATCTTCCACAATTAGAATCTGACTTCTGCCCAGGTGAGGATGGTGTATTCTCCTGTATCCTCTCCTCCTCCCTCTCCCTGCTGCTGCCCAGCTGGGCTGTGAACACCGTCTCCTAAAGGAAAGCAGTGTGAGCAGAGACGGGAATAGCATGGGCTTGCAGGAGGAGGTGTGGTCACTGCACAACCATGGCCTGGAAAACAGGACCACAACCTGTTTTCATACCCTCGGAATCCCAGCCGATGACTCTCTGGCCGCTCAAGGAGCGGGAGGTGCAGGAAGGAAAGAGCACTAGTTTTATCGAGTTCGGGAGGAGGCAGCAGGCCGTCTGGGGAGCACAGTGGAAGTAAAACGCAGTGATTGGGCACTGAGGTCTCCAAGCTCCAGGGTAATAAGCCTCACGCCGCGCGCTGCGCTGGTTCATGCATAATGCATCAGGCTTCATAAATATCACAGCACACCACGGTTGCTGGCATTTCAGCACAAACCCTGCAAAGATTTCCCCAATTATTCAGTCACTGTGCTCAGGGAACTAGTCCAGCGCTGCAAAGGTACATTTTCATAAAGCATCAGTTACGGCAGTCCAGGGCTGAGCTCCTCTGCCTGGAAAGGTAAAGCGGGCCCCCCCACTCAATCTCTCTCCCCCATCCTCTCTCCTGCCCTTCCCAACAGGGGCCACTGGTCAGGCAGAAGTTCTGCACGGAGAGCAGAGGGGGAAGCAAGGGAGCTGAATCCAAGCTAGGAGACCAGCCGAGCGGAATAAGGAGGGTGGGGGCAGGGCAGAGGAGGGAGCCCCC